>NC_091282.1:882442171-882750832 GCF_032444005.1 Ranitomeya imitator | reverse complement strand
GAGTACCTTGAGGGGTGCAGTTTTTAGAATGGTGTCACGTTTGGGTATTTTCAGCCATATAGACCCCTCAAACTGACTTCAAATGTGAGGTGGTCCCTAAAAAAAATGGTTTTGTAAATTTCGTTGTAAAAATGACAAATCGCTGGTCAAATTTTAACCCTTATAACTTCCTAACAAAAAAAATTTTGTTTCCAAAATTGTGCTGATGTAAAGTAAACATGTGGGAAATGTTATTTATTAACTATTTTGTGTCACATATCTATCTGGTTTAACAGAATAAAAATTCAAAATGTGAAAATTGCGAACTTTTCAAAATTTTCGCCAAATGTCCGTTTTTATCACAAATAAACGCAGAATTTATTGACCTAAATTTACCACTAACATGAAGCCCAATATGTCACGAAAAAACAATCTCAGAACCGCTAGGATCCGTTGAAGCGTTCCTGAGTTATTACCTCATAAAGGGACACTGGTCAGAATTGCAAAAAACGGCAAGGTCTTTAAGGTCAAAATAGGCTGGGTCATGAAGGGGTTAAAAACTTAACCAAAGTAACTTTATTTGTTGCTGTCAAACAACTTACACGGTGAGCTATAACTTCAGTATGATTTCGATATCCCTTTACAGGTTGGTGAGACCGCAAGGAAAATCAGGCACAATGTTACACACTCTGTTTTCTGTGGCACCAAATCAGAGAGATGCCACACACGCAGGACTGTCACTCAAGCACAAATGTCAATATTAATCTCCCTTTTTTTTTTTTTCAGGGAGAATTTAGAAACAAAATAAAATAAAATGATTTTTTCAGGAAGAATTTAGAAACCAAATAAAATAAAATGATTTCTTCAGGGAGAATTTAGAAACCAAATAAAAAATAGCCTTTCTATGGCCCAGTGCCCACTATTTGAGAGAGAGAGATGGCACACCCAGGAGTCAAGACTGACACACAAGCAGAAAGGGCAATAATAATCTCCCACTGATTTTTTTTTTTCAGGGAGACTTTAGAAACAAAATAAAATAAAATGATTTTTTCAGGAAGAATTTAGAAACCAAATAAAATACAATGATTTTTTCAGGGAGAATATAGAAACCAAATTAAAAAAAATAGGCTTTCTATGGCCCACTGAGTGAGAGATGGCACACACAGGAGTCAGGAGTGGCACACAAGCCCAGAGGAAAATATTTATCTCCCACTGATTGATTTATTGATTTTTTCAGGTAGAATTTAGAAACCAAATCAACCCAAAAAAAAATAGGCTTTCTATGGCCCACTATTTGAGAGAGAGAGATGGCACACCCAGGAGTCAAGACTGGCACACAAGCAGAAAGGGCAATATTAATCTCCCACTGTTTTTTTTTTTCAGGGAGACTTTAGAAACAAAATAAAATAAAATGATTTTTTCAGGAAGAATTTAGAAACCAAATAAAATAAAATGATTTTTTCAGGGAGAATTTAGAAACCAAATTAAAAAAATAGCCTTTCTATGGCCCAGTGCCCACTATTTGAGAGAGAGAGATGGCACACCCAGGAGTCAAAACTGGCACACAAGCAGAAAGGGCAATATTAATCTCCCACTGATTTTTTTTTTTTCAGGGAGACTTTAGAAACAAAATAAAATAAAATGATTTTTTCAGGAAGAATTTAGAAACCAAATAAAATAAAAAGTTTTTTTCAGGGAGATTTTAGAAACAAAAAAAAAAAAAATAGGCTTTCTATGGCCCACTGAGTGAGAGATGGCACACACAGGAGTCAGGAGTGGCACACAAGCCCAGAGGCCAATATTTATCTCCCACTGATTGATTTATTGATTTTTTCAGGTAGAATTTAGAACCCAAATCAACCAAAAAAATAAATAGGCTTTCTATGGCCCACTGAGTGAGAGATGGCACACACAGGAGTCAGGAGTGGCACACAAGCCCAGAGGCCAATATTTATTTCCCACTGATTGATTTATTGATTTTTTCAGGTAGAATTTAGAACCCAAATCAACCAAAAAAATAAATAGGCTTTCTATGGCCCACTGAGTGAGAGATGGCACACACAGGAGTCAGGAGTGGCACACAAGCCCAGAGGCCAATATTTATCTCCCACTGATTGATTTATTGATTTTTTCAGGTAGAATTTAGAATCCAAATCAACCAAAAAAATAAATAGGCTTTCTATGGCCCACTGAGTGAGAGATGGCACACCCAGGAGTCAGGAGTGGCACACAAGCCCAGAGGCCAATATTTATCTCCCACTGATTGATTTATTGATTTTTTCAGGTAGAATTTAGAACCCAAATCAACCAAAAAAATAAATAGGGTTTCTATGGCCCACTGAGTGAGAGATGGCACACACAGGAGTCAGGAGTGGCACACAAGCCCAGAGGCCAATATTTAACTCCCACTGATTGATTTATTGATTTTTTCAGGTAGAAGTTAGAACCCAAATCAACCAAAAAAATAAATAGGCTTTCTATGGCCCACTGAGTGAGAGATGGCACACACAGGAGTCAGGAGTGGCACACAAGCCCAGAGGCCAATATTTATCTCCCACTGATTGATTTATTGATTTTTTCAGGTAGAATTTAGAACCCAAATCAAGCAAAAAAATAAATAGGCTTTCTATGGCCCACTGAGTGAGTGATGATGCACACAGGAGTCAGGAGTGGCACACAAGCCCAGAGGCCAATATTTATCTCCCACTGATTGATTTATTGATTTTTTCAGGTAGAATTTAGAACTCAAATCAACCAAAAAAATAAATAGGCTTTCTATGGCCCACTGAGTGAGAGATGGCACACACAGGGATGGCACTCTAGCAGAAATGCCAATCTTAATCTCCCACAAAAAAAAAAAAACAGGGACTGTCCTACAATTACTATCTCCCTGCAGTAATCTCAGCCAGGTATGGCAGGCAGCAATAAGGAGTGGACTGATGCACAAATTAAATAAAAAGTGTGGACAAACAAACAAGATAGCTGTGCAGAAAGGAAGGAACAAGAGGATTTGTGCTTTGAAAAAAGCAGTTGGTTTGCACAGCGGCGTACACACAGCAATGCAGCTATCAGGGAGCCTTCTAGGGCAGCCCAATGAGCTACAGCGCTGAGAAAAAAAAAAAAGAATGGTAGCCTCCACTGTCCCTGCAAACCGAAGGTTGTGTTGGACAGTGGAAATCGCTACAGCACAAGCGGTTTGGTGGATAATGGACCCTGCCTAACGCTATCCCTGCTTCTGACGAAGCGGCAGCAACCTCTCCCTAAGCTCAGATCAGCAGCAGTAAGATGGCGGTCGGTGGGAACGCCCCTTTATAGCCCCTGTGACGCCGCAGACAGCAAGCCAATCACTGCAATGCCCTTCTCTAAGATGGTGGGGACCAGGACCTATGTCATCACGCTGCCCACACTCTGCGTTCACCTTTATTGGCTGAGAAATGGCGCTTTTAGCGTCATTGAAACGCGACTTTGGCACGAAAGTCGCGTACCGCATGGCCGACCCCACACAGGGGTCGGATCGGGTTTCATGAAACCCGACTTTGTCAAAAGTCGGCGACTTTTGAAAATGAACGACCCGTTTCGCTCAACCCTAGTGCAGAGCATTCTATATGGCACAGCATTATAAGGAGCATCCATGGGGCAATAATCAACGGTGCAGAACATTATATGTGGCACAGCATTATAAGGAGCATCCATGGGGCAATAATGAACGGTGCAGAACATTATATATGGCACAGCATTATAAGGAGCATCCATGCGGCAATAATCAACGGTGCAGAACATTATATGTGGCACAGCATTATAAGGAGCATCCATGGGGCAATAATGAACGGTGCAGAACATTATATGTGGCACAGCATTATAAGGAGCATCTATGGGGCCATAATCAACGGTGCAGAGCATATATGGCACAGCTTTATAAGGAGCATCCATGGGGCAATAATGAACGGTGCAGAGCATTCTATATGGCACAGCTTTATAAGGAGCATCTATGGGGCCATAATCAATGGTGCAGAGCGTTTTATATGGGACACAGCTTTCTATGGAGCATCTATGGGGCCATAATCAACGGTGCAGAGCATTTTATATGGGGCAGCTTTATGTGGAGCATCTATGGGGCCCTAATGAATGGTGCAGAGCATTCTATATGGCACAGCTATATATGGAGCATCTATGGGGCCATAATGAACGGTGCAGAGCATTCTATATGGCACAGCTTTATAAGGAGCATCTATGGGGCCATAATCAACGGTGCAGAGCACTCTATATGGGGCACAGCTTTATATGGAGCATCTATGGGGCAACAATGAACAATATGCAGCATTATATGTGGCACAGCTTTCTATGGAGCATCTATGGGGCAACAATGAACGATATGGAGAATTATATGTGGCACAGCTTTATATGGAGCATCTTAAGGGGCAATAATGAACGGTATGGAGCATCTATTTTTATTTTTGAAATTCACTGGTAGCTGCTGCATTTCCTACCCTAGGCTTATACTCGAGTCAATAGGTTTTCCCAGTTTTTTGTGGCAAAATTAGGGGGGTCGGCTTATACTCGGTCCACTTATACTCGAGTATATACGGTATGTGGTTATCTCAAATGCCTTTAAATAATTATTTTTAGCAAATATGGATATTATATTATTATGTCACTCTATTTCTATTGTTATTAGTTATGGACCATTTAAATCTGAGAATTATTTCCCTATGAATATACAGCAGCTTGATGAGTTATATTCCCGCATATATGGCTTCAGTTATTTGGGATCCGCATGCTTTCTACTCGTATATACGTGATTATGTATTATATATTAATCCTTTGATGTAACATATGGCTATACTATACTATCATGCATACCTCGACTGAGATACGTTTGTTTGTATGCTGTATTACTGCCTGGGCACTTTATACAACTAATACTATGATTGCTGGGTACAGTTATGTCATTTATGATGTCATTTGTTTAATATGGGACCCATGTCGGTCTCCCTTATATGCGTTTGGGATCTCTTCGGATAATTTTTTTTAATTTTTTTTTTGCCTCTCTTTATCCTCTCGATATATGCAGCTCCCCTTGTCTTGAGGGCGCATGCGCCTTGCCCTCTATTTTTTGTGCGGCCGCACAAAGCGCTCATCCTGAGCGCTCTCTTTTATCCCGGATCTTCTGCGCAGGCGCCGTTCTCCCTACTTAGTAGATGCTACTGCACCTGTGTCTCTAACTTCCCTCCCTCACTTCCAGTCTGAGGGTGGTTTCACACTTGCGTTTTTGTCTGCAGCGTTTTTTGTACCAAAAAACACATGCATTTTTTTCCCTATATTTAACATTAAAAACGCATGCGTTTTTTTTGTACGCGTTTGGTCGCGTTTTGCAACGCATGCGTTTTTTTTGCTGCATGCGTTTATTTGCAGAAATGCAACATGCAGTATTTTTGAGAGGCTTTTTTTGACGCATAAAAATGCATGCGTTTTCATGCGTTTTTTTGCGTCAAAAATGCATTGGAGTCAATGGAAACGCATGCTTTTTTGTGCATGCGTTTGCATGCGTTTTTTGTTATGATCTGGTGGTTTAGGAACAACATGAGACAAGCTCTGAAGGAGGTGGTATCTGTACTGACCGCAGACCCTGAACCTAGCAGCGCAACTAGAAATAGCCGTGGGGGGTACCTGACGCTCCCTAGACCCCTCGGCACAGCCTAAGATCTAACTACCCCTAAAGATGGAAACAGGAAACCTATCTTGCCTCAGAGAAAATCCCCAAAGGAAAGATAGCCCCCCACAAATATTGACGGTGAGAGGAGGGGAAAAAACCATACACAGAAATGAAATCAGATTTTAGCATAGGAGGCCAGTCTAGCTTGATAGATAGGACAGGAAAGGATACTGTGCGGTCAGTATAAAAACTACAAAACAATCCACACAGAGTTTACAAAATCTCCACACCTGACTAAAGGTGTGGAGGGTAAATCTGCTTCCCAGAGCTTCCAGCTAACAGAAAAAATCCATAATGACAAGCAGGACAAAAATAGAATGCACAGAACAATAAGTCCACAACATGTGGACTGGAATGAGCAAAGCCAGAACTTATCTTAGCAGAACTGGTCAGGAAACCAGGAGAATCCAAGCAGAGATGTGAATCCAGCCAGAGAACATTGACAAGTGGCATAGGCTGAAGACTAGAGCCAGGTGAAATAGCAGAGCCAGGAGAGACGATTAGTGAAAGCAGCTGCTAAAGCTAAACCCAAGGAGCAGCAGTTCCACTCAAAACCACCAGAGGGAGCCCAAGGGCAAAATTCACAAAAGTGCCATTTACAACCACCGGAGGGAGCCCAAGAACGGAATTCACAACAGTTTTTAAACGCATGCGTTTCAATTTAGATAAGGTGGTCTAGACACTGATAAGCCACCCCCTAGCAGCAGGGTGATAAAAGGGACCTTGGGGGAAGTTTCAGGACACTTTTCATCAGACTCCCAAGAAGACAAGACACTGCCGGGACGCATTTTGGTGGACAAGACCCAGAGCAATGTGAGTATATCCTAGCCAATGCCTTTATTTTCAATTTTTTGGATCTACATGTCCTAATTTCTTCAATTTTTTTCTTTCAACATGCATCAGAATGTCTTCTGCGGAGTCTTCATCTGATGAGGAGTTTGAGCCACGTCAGTCGGAAGTGGAGCACGTCAGTGAGGTGAGTGTATTCACTGTCACATCGACACGCGTGACAATTTGATTTTTCTTTTTTTTTAGAGCACTTCTACTGAGGGACAGACAGGGACAGAGCAGCGGAGTCAAGATCCGGTGGGAAGACGGCAGCGGGTATGTATACAAGGCAGACTGTCCTCATTGTAATATTCTTGAATCTTCCTTTCTTTACCCTTGTATTTCTTTTAATTTTTCTTCTCGAATCCTTTTCTAAGTTGACTTTCATATTCATGCCATTTCTCATCATCTGTTAATTTTTTTTTCCAAATGTGATTGAGCAAACTTAAATGATTTTCTTTTATTTTTAGGTTTCACGACGGGACGATGACCGTATAGATAACGACCTCCTGATAACCCTTGTCCAGGAGCGAGTTCCGTTGTGGGACAGCCGGGATCCACAGCATTCAATAAACAGCACACTACACTGCTTATGGAGTGAGGTGGCACAAGTGTTGTGGGATGGCTGGGAGAATGCCCCGCCACGGGTCCGTAATGCATTTGGTAAGTATTGCACTGCAGTGTGAAACAGCAGACCTTGGCTGTGCTCTCTTGACTGTGTGTGATGAAAGAAACTTTTCGGAGTTTCTTTCATCACACACAGTTGTCTTTGCACAGCCAAAAGTCAATTTTCTGACCATTATATTTTATTTTTATTTCACAGTGGAGAAAATAAGAACACGTTGGCATTCCATGAAGGACCGCTTCAACAAGGACGTGCGCGAAGAGAATCGTGCTGCAAGTGGTTCCGGAGCAAGGCACCGACTGTACAAGTACCATCGTGTGCTGTCCTTTTTAAGACCGGTCCTTCTCATGAGAACGTAAGTATTTCTCACATGCTTTCAGCTGTATTGCATTGACATAATATGTCATTTCAAATTCCACAGGATGTACCGTCTTGTTATATTTTGGTATTAATTTTCTGTTTCCTTTTTTCACAGCACACACAGCACGACTGTTGCCCCAGGTTCTGGAGTGGTCCTTCAGCCGGCAGCCACGGACCTGTCCCAGCCATCCAGCAGCGCAGCAGCAGATGGGCCTTCCACACTCACTGGAGACCAGGGAGCTGGCACATCAGGTATTCCTGATTCGCAGGCCTCTTTCACTGCACCCTTTTTTGCGGGCTCATTCCGGCAGCGACAGAGGGCTTCAGATAGGTCACTCATGCCCGAGTTTTTGCACTTGAGCTCGGTTTTACACGAAGCAATCAAGGCTTTAGGTGACAGAATGGATGTGTCTCATAACCTCTTAAATTGCCAGATCTAGGATGTCACCAAATGCCTTGATCAAGTTAAAGCCGACCTCCAGAGGCCAGCTCATCATTTTTTTAACCAAATAGAGCAGGGCATGTTTGAACACCTTAGCCCTGATCTGCAGCTCAGTGTGATGCAGGCCTGCAATGTTGCTTTTGTGCAGGCTATGCAGCAGAGTCGCAATGTACAGCAGACAGTGGCGGCATATCCAACTGTGCCGTCACTGTCACGATTAACCTCCATTCCTACCTCTGCTGCATACCACTGCACGGCCACCTCTATTCCATCCACAGGTGTACTCCACTACAGCGCCAACACGATGACGAGTGCTGTTGGACATCCCACCGCCACCACCGTGACAACCGCTGCTATGGGTTGGACCTCCTCCACTGATACCACGATGCTGCAGGACCCTGGCTTGGCTTTTCGGCCCAGCCCCCTCCCGATGCAGCAGGACCCAGGCATGGCGTATCGGACCGACCCCCCCGATGCAGCAGGACCTAGGCATGGCTTTCTGGGCAGGACACCCCCCGATGCAGCAGGACCCAGGCATGGCGTATCGGACCGGCCCCCCTGATGCAGCAGGACCCAGGCATGGCTTTCCGGGCAGGACCCACCCCGATGCAGCAGGACCCAGGCATGGCTTTCTGGGCAGGACCCACCCCGATGCAGCAGGACCCAGGCATGGCTTTCCGGGCAGGACCCACCCCGATGCAGCAGGACCCAGGCATGGCTTTCTGGGCAGGACCCACCCCGATGCAGCAGGACCCTGGCAGGGCTTATGTTCCCCCCCCCCCACCAGCAATGCAGCAGGACTCTGGCAGGGCTTTATGTTCCCCCCTCCAGCAATGCAGCAAGACCCTGGGAGGGGTTTATGTTCCCCCCCCCAACGATGCACCAGGACCCTGGCAGCGCTTTATGTTTCCCCCCACTACGATGCAGTTAGACTCTGTCGTGGCCGAGCGATCCACAATCGAAATGGACTGTGAGATAGTAGAGCCTTACCCTGACGTGTCTCCCGCCACCACGCAACAACTTATGAGCCCACCAAGACGTCCCCTACCAGGAAAACACAAAAGAAAACTCAGAAACCCCCCCCCAAATAAAAAAACTCTTAGTATTCCTCCCCATCACCTACCGATGTGTCTGTATTGTCAGTTTTGTCTCACCCTTCCAGTGCGTCTCAAGCCTCTCATGTGTTAAGCCCCATCCCCGAACTTCCAGACCCTTCCAGTTTCATTGCCCCTTCTCCTGCCACCTCTGCCTCCTCCACGGTGAGCCAGGCTTCAGTTCTTAACATCCCCCGTTTACATCACTCTACCCCAATCCGTCGCGGTACAACCCGTCGCGGTACAAAAAAATAAGTTTTTAAATTTGTTTGTTAACTAAATAAAAAAACGTTAATTTGCCACAATTATGTTTGGTTTATTGTGTCTATCGCCGCCGTCAATACACACTAATAAACTTCGCCACACACTAATTCTTTGGGCCAAAACATATCTCCAGTAGTTTAAAATACAAGACTACTTCTATATGTGTGTCTTTAGTATACAGATATGAGGTGGCTTAAAAAATATAACAGTTATTTCCATACTCTGTTTTTGTACCTAGTGTGACAGTACAAAGAGAAAATGGTGGAAATCAAGTTCAGTACTCTACTGAACAGGTCAGGTGTCCAAAAACTCATAAGTTAAGACACTTGACCTATTGAGTTGATAACTGCTTTGTATATTCACCGTATTCTCTTCTTTATACCTAATCTATTACACAACAAATGAGGTGACAATGGTTGTCACACGCTACATATCTATGCTCACCTGGCCAGGTGTAAGAAATTGTGAATTAATGAGCATGTATATGTTTATCATGAATTCATTATTTCTGACACTTGACTTGATGGGTATAGATAGCGTGACAGTGATTGTCTAAGTCTTGACGCAATGACATCAACAAGATTACCAATAAATCAACATGGTTACCAATAAATCAACATGGTTGCCATTATTAGAAGTATGCGGCCAGTGTTTTATGTCATCATTTGTAAACCAAAATAGGGAGTGCTACAATATAAGAGGTCAATTATGATATTAAAATAATAACTATTACCTCATCATCTATCACCCACTCCTGGTTTTGGATTACAAAATAAGATATAGATACATATATCTACTGCCCGTCATTGGTCAACCTTTGTTTAGAGAGGAAAAAGATAGGAGACACGGTCAACACAACCAACACTCAAGTTTATTAATTTGAAATATTTTTATCAGTATAAAATAATTGGTAAAGATAAAGATACAACAGGACATTTACACAACATTGTCCTGCCATGACACCCGTCCAATATCGGAAACAAAATAGGCCGCAAATTGGTCCCGCATAAGACCAACGGCTGCAGTTGACCGCATCGGGTGATGCTGAAAATCAGGCAGTGGGTGTGCAACTGGTTCATCCAGTTCAATGTGGGGTCGCTCCTTAGCAATTAGGTGAACCACACAGGCTTTGACCACCTCGTCCACTGTTTCCACTTTTAGATTTATGGCTGTTGCAAGAATGCGCCATTTAGCAACCAGGATGCCAAAGGTGCACTCTACTGTTCTTCGGGCCCTCGTCAGTCTGTAGTTGAAGATCCTTCTAGTGTGGTCCAAGTCCCGACGAGAATATGGCTTCAGTAGATTTTCACACATCTGGAAGGCCTCATCCCCAACCATAACAAATGGCAGCGGTGGGCCTTGAGTGTTGGGGAGAGGCTGTGGAGGGGGAAAATTAAAATTGTTGCCATACACCCAACAGCCCATATCTGAGCTCTTGAAAGTCTGGGAATCATTGCCACGGCCAAAAGCTCCAATGTCCACGGCGATGAAGCGACATTCCGCATCCGCTATTGCCATGAGCACTACAGAAAAATATTTTTTGTAGTTGAAAAACTCCGATCCGGTTCTGGCAGGTTTGATAATGCGGATGTGCTTTCCATCCACCGCCCCTAAACAGTTGGGGAAATCACACACATTCAAAAATTTATCGGAAATTTCACACCACATGTCCACGGTGGGTACTGGTATAAACGCCTCACGGAGTACATTCCATAATGCACGACAGGTGTCCACAACGATTCCGGACAGGGTTGATATTCCAAGGCGGTATTGGAAGTGGAGGGAAGATAAACTCTCCCCTGTGGCAAGAAATCTAAAAGAAAAACACACAAAAAAAACATTAAAATCTACTCTTTTTATGGTGTGTTTAAAAATAACAAAAAGAAAAAAACACATAAAATACATGTCATAATAACCAAAATTTGGACTGTCATTTGTTTAGATTTTGAACGTTGTTGTGAATTCCGCTCTTGGGCTCCCTCCGGTGGTTGTAAGTAGCATTTTTGTGAGTTCTGCTCTTGGGCTCCCTCCTGTGGTTTTGAGTGGTATGGCTGCTTCTTGGATTTAGCTTCAGCAGCTGTTTTCACTGATCGTCTTTCTGACTCGGCTATATTAGTCTGGCCTTATCCCTCATTCAATGCCAGTTGTCAATTGTTCCTGCCTGGAGTCATTGCTCTTAGGATTTTCCTGACACTCTGACCAGTTCAGCAAAAGCTAAGTCCTTGCTTTTCTTTTTGCAGTTCACTTGTTGTGGACTTGTTGTTCAGCACTTTCTATGTTTTGTTCATTTGTCCAGCTTATCAATATGGATCTATTCAGCTAGGCTGGAAGCTCTGGGCAGCAGAGTTTGCCCTCCACACCTTTAGTTAGGTGTGGAGATTTTTGCATTCCTCTGCGGTGGACTTTTTCTAGTTTTTATTACTGACAGCACAGCGTTCTGTCCTGTACTTTTTCTATCTAGCTAGAAGTGGCCTCCTGTGCTTAATCTTGTTTCATACTACGTATGTCTTTTCCTTCTCCTCTCACAGTCATTACTTGTGGGGGGCTAATCTATCCTTTGGGGATTTTCTCTGAGGCAAGATAGTTTTCCTGCTTCTATCTTTAGGGGTAGTTAGCTCTTAGGCTGTGACGAGATGCCTAGGCAGAGTTAGGAGCATTCCACGGCTACTTCTAGCGTTGTGTCGAGCTTAGGGACTGCGGTCAGTATAGTTACCACCTGCTCAGAGCTAGTCGCATGTCGCTCCTTAATCACCAGACCATAACAGTACAACTGGCCAAAAATGAGCTGAATGCATCTCAAAAGAAGGAAAAGAAAAAGAGTTCTGAGCCATTTTTTTTTCTTTAGTTTGTTTTGTCTTTTTCCTTCCTCTTAATTTCTGGGTGATTCAGGATTTGGATGCAGGCATGGATGTTCAGGGGTTGTTTTCTGGTGTGGATCAGCTTGCTGCAAGAGTACAGAGCATTCAAGATTATGTTGTTCAGACTCCGGCCTTAGAGCCTAGAATTCCTTCTCGGGATTTGTTTTATGGGGATAGATCTAAGTTTTTGAACTTTAAAAATAACTGCAAATTGTTTTTTGCTCTGAAACCCCGTTCCTCTGGTGACCCCATTCAGCAAGTAAAAATAGTTATTTCTCTGCTGCGTGGCGACCCTCAGGACGGGGCATTCTCTCTTGAGTCAGGGGATCCGGCATTGCTCAATATAGATGCATTCTTTCAATCGCTCGGATTATTGTATGACGAACCTAACTCTGTAGAGCATGCTGACAAAACACTATTGGACCTGTGTCAGGGTCAGGAAGCGGCAGAATTATACTGCCAGAAATTTAGAAAATGGTCTGTGCTCACTAAATGGAATGAGGACGCTCTGGCAGCAATTTTCAGAAAGGGTCTTTCTGAAGCCCTTAAAGATGTTATGGTGGGGTTTCCCACGCCTGTTGGTTTGAGCGAATCTATGTCTCTGGCCATTCAGATTGATCGGCGCCTGCGCGAATGCAAAGTGGTGCACCATATGGCAGTGCCCTCTGAGCAGAGTCCTGAGGCCATGCAATGTGATAGGATTTTGACTAGAGCGGAACAGAGGGGATACAGACGTGAGAATGGGCTGTGTTTTTACTGTGGTGATTCTACTCATGCTATTTCTGATTGCCCTAAGCGTATTAAGAGGGTCGCTAGATCTGTTACCATTAGTACTGTGCAGCCTAAGTTTCTCCTGTCTGTGACCCTGATTTGCTCATTGTCATCTTTTTCTGTCATGGCATTTGTGGATTCGGGCGCTGCTCTGAACTTAATGGACTTAGAATTCGCTAGGCGCTGTGGTTTTTCTTTGCAGCCTTTGCAGAGTCCCATACCCTTGAGGGGTATTGATGCTACACCATTGGCCAAGAATAAACCTCAGTATTGGACTCAGCTGACTATGTGCATGGCTCCTGCACATCAGGAAGATTGCCGTTTTCTGGTGTTGCATAATTTACATGATGTTGTTGTACTGGGTTTTTCATGGTTACAAGTACACAATCCAGTGCTGGATTGGAGATCATTGTCTGTGACTAGTTGGGGTTGTCAAGGGGTACATAGTGATGTTCCTTTAATGTCAATTTCCTCTTTCCCCTCTTCTGATGTTCCTGAATTTTTGTCGGATTTCCAGGATGTATTTGATGAGCCCAAGTCCAGTTCCCTTCCTCCACATAGGGACTGTGATTGTGCTATTGACTTGATTCCTGGCGGTAAGTTCCCTAAGGGCCGACTTTTCAATCTGTCTGTGCCAGAGCATGCCGCCATGCGGAGCTATGTTAAGGAGTCTTTAGAGAAGGGGCATATTCGGCCGTCTTCGTCACCATTGGGAGCAGGATTCTTTTTTGTTGCCAAGAAGGACGGCTCCTTAAGACCCTGTATTGATTATCGCCTTCTTAATAAGATCACGGTCAAGTTCCAATACCCTTTACCTTTGCTCTCTGATTTGTTTGCTAGGATTAAGGGGGCTAGTTGGTTTACCAAGATTGACCTTCGAGGGGCATGCAATCTTGTTCATATAAAACAAGGTGACGAATGGAAAACTGCATTTAATACGCCTGAAGGCCATTTTGAATACCTGGTGATGTCTTTCGGGCTTTCTAATGCTCCTTCTGTATTTCAGTCCTTTATGCATGATATTGTCCGCAATTATCTTGACAAATTCTTGATTGTGTATTTGGATGATATTTTGATTTTTTCCAATGATTGGGAGTCTCATGTGAAGCAGGTCAGGATGGTATTCCAGATCCTTTGTGATAATGCTCTATTTGTGAAGGGGTCTAAGTGCCCATTTGGAGTTCAGAAGGTCTCTTTTTTGGGGTTTATTTTTTCCCCTTCGTCTATAGAAATGGATCCTGTTAAGGTCCAAGCCATTCATGACTGGATTCAACCCACATCTGTGAAGAAATTTTTGGGCTTTGCTAATTTTTATCGCCGTTTCATTGCCAACTTCTCTAGTGTGGTTAAACCCCTGACCGATTTGACGAAGAAAGGCGCTGATGTGACTAATTGGTCCTCTGAGGCTGTTGAGGCCTTTCAGGAGCTTAAACGCCGATTTACTTCTGCCCCTGTCTTGCGTCAGCCGGATGTTTCTCTTCCCTTTCAGGTTGAGGTTGACGCTTCTAAGATTGGGGCAGGGGCCGTTTTGTCACAGAGGAATTCTGATGGTTCCTTGATGAAGCCATGTGCCTTCTTTTCCCGAAAGTTTTCGCCTGCGGAACGCAATTATGATGTTGGCAATCGGGAGTTGTTGGCTATGAAGTGGGCATTTGAGGAGTGGCGACATTGGCTTGAGGGAGCCAAGCACCGCATTGTGGTCTTGACCGATCATAAGAATCTGATTTACCTTGAGTCGGCCAAGCGGCTGAACCCTAGACAGGCTCGGTGGTCCCTGTTTTTCTCCCGTTTTGATTTTGTGGTCTCATATCTTCCAGGATCTAAGAATGTTAAAGCGGATGCCCTCTCTAGGAGTTTTTTGCCGGATTCTCCTGGAGTCCTTGAGCCGGTTGGCATTCTTAGGGAAGGGGTGATTCTGTCTGCCATCTCCCCTGATTTGCGGCGGGCGCTTCGGGAGTTTCAGGCTGATAAACCTGACCGCTGTTCCTGATAGATGGACAAGTAAGGTAATTTCTGAGGTCCATTGTTCTGTGTTGGCCGGTCATCCTGGGATTTTTGGTACCAGAGATTTGGTTGCTAGGTCCTTTTGGTGGCCTTCCTTGTCGCGGGATGTGCGTTCTTTTGTGCATTCCTGTGGGACTTGTGCCCGGGCTAAGCCTTGTTGTTCCCGCACTAGTGGGTTGCTTTTGCCTTTGCCCGTCCCGGAGAGGCCTTGGACGCATATTTCCATGGATTTTATTTCGGATCTTCCTGTGTCCCAGAGGATGTCTGTTATCTGGGTGGTTTGTGACCGGTTCTCTAAAATGGTCCATTTGGTACCTTTGCCTAAATTGCCTTCCTCCTCTGATTTGGTTCCATTGTTTTTTCAACATGTGGTTCGTTTGCATGGCATTCCGGAGAATATTGTGTCTGACAGAGGCTCCCAGTTTGTTTCCAGGTTTTGGCTGGCCTTTTGTGCTAGGATGGGTATTGATTTGTCTTTTTCTTCGGCGTTCCATCCTCAGACAAATGGTCAAACTGAGCGAACTAATCAAACCTTGGAGACCTATTTCAGATGCTTTGTGTCTGCTGATCAGGATGATTGGGTGACTTTCTTGCCGTTGGCCGAGTTTGCCCTTAATTATTGGGCCAGTTCGGCTACTTTGGTTTTGCCTTTCTTTTGTAATTTTGGTTTCCATCCTCGTTTTTCTTCAGGGCAGGTTGAGCCTTCTGATTGTCCTGGTGTAGATTCTGTGATGGACAGGTTACAGCAGATTTGGACTCATGTGGTGGACAATTTGACGTTGTCCCAGGAAAAGGCTCAGCGTTTTGCTAACCGCCGTCGGTGTGTTAGTCCTCGGCTTAGTGTGGGGGATTTGGTCTGGTTGTCCTCTCGTCATGTTCCTATGAAGGTTTCTTCCCCTAAGTTCAAGCCTCGGTTTATTGGTCCTTATAAGATTTCTGAGATTATCAATCCTGTGTCTTTTCGTTTGGCCCTTCCAGCCTCTTTTGCCATCCACAATGTTTTCCATAGATCTTTGTTGCGGAGATATGTGGTGCCCGTTGTTCCATCTGTTGATCCTCCTGCCCCGGTGTTGGTTGAGGGGGAGTTGGAATATGTGGTTGAGAAAATTTTGGATTCTCGTTTTTCGAGGCGGAAGCTTCAGTATCTTGTCAAGTGGAAGGGTTATGGCCAGGAGGATAATTCTTGGGTTGTTGCCTCCGATGTTCATGCCGCCGATTTGGTTCGTGCTTTTCATTTGGCTCATCCTGATCGGCCTGGGGGCTCAGGTGAGGGTTCGGTGACCCGTCCTCAAGGGGGGGGTACTGTTGTGAATTCCGCTCTTGGGCTCCCTCCCTCCGGTGGTTGTAAGTAGCATTTTTGTGAGTTCTGCTCTTGGGCTCCCTCCTGTGGTTTTGAGTGGTATGGCTGCTTCTTGGATTTAGCTTCAGCAGCTGTTTTCACTGATCGTCTTTCTGGCTCGGCTATAGGGTTGAGCGAAACGGGTCGTTCATTTTCAAAAGTCGCCGACTTTTGGCAAAGTCGGGTTTCATGAAACCCGATCCGACCCCTGTGCGGGGTCGGCCATGCGGTACGCGACTTTCGCGCCAAAGTCGCGTTTCAATGACGCGAAAAGCGCCATTTCTCAGCCAATGAAGGTAAACGCAGAGTGTGGGCAGCGTGATGACATAGGTCCTGGTCCCCACCATCTTAGAGAAGGGCATTGCACTGATTGGCTTGCTGTCCGCGGCGTCACAGGGGCTATAAAGGGGCGTTCCCGCCGACCGCCATGTTACTGCTGCTGATCTGAGCTTAGGGAGAGGTTGCTGCCGCTTCGTCAGAAGCAGGGATAGCGTTAGGCAGGGTCCATTAACCACCAAACCGCTTGTGCTGTAGCGATTTCCACAGCCCAACACCACCTTCGGTGTGCAGGGACAGTGGAAGCTACATTTTTTTTTTTTTTCCCCTCAGCGTTGTAGCTCATTGGGCTGCCCTAGAAGGCTCCCTGATAGCTGCATTGCTGTGTGTATGCCGCTGTGCAAACCAACTGCTTTTTTCAAAGCACAAATCCTCTTGTTCCTTCCTTTCTGCACAGCTTTTTTTTTTTTTTTTTTTTTGTGGGAGATTAAGATTGGCATTTCTGCTAGAGTGCCATCCCTGTCTGTGTCATCTCTCACTCAGTGGGCCATAGAAAGCCTATTTATTTTTTTGCTTGATTTGGGTTCTAAAATCTACCTGAAAAAATCACTACATCAATCAGTGGGAGAAAAATATTGGCCTCAGGGCTTGTGTGCCACTCCTTACTCCTGTGTGTGCCATCTCTCACTCAGTGGGCCATAGAAAGCCTATTTATTTTTTTGCTTGATTTGGGTTCCAAAATCTACCTGAAAAAATCACAACATCAATCAGTGGGAGAAAAATATTGGCCTCAGGGTTTGTGTGCCACTCCTGACTCCTGTGTGTGCCATCTCTCACTCAGTGGGCCATAGAAAGCCTATTAATTTTTTTGCTTGATTTGGGTTCTAAATTCTACCTGAAAAAATCAATAAATCAATCAGTGGGAGATTAATATTGGCCTTTGGGCTTGTGTGCCAGTCCTAAGCGTGCCATCTCTCTCTCTCAGATAGTGGGCCATAGAAAGCCTATTTATTATTTTTTTTATTGGGTTTATAATTTTTCCCTGGAAAAAAAAAAAAAAAGTGGGAGATTAAAATTGGCCTCTGGGCTTGTGTGCCAGTCCTGAGCGTGCCATCTCTCTCACAAATAGTGGGCCATAGAAAGCCTATTTATTTTTTTGGTTGATTTGGGTTCTAAATTCTACCTGAAAAAATCAATAAATCAATCAGTGGGAGATTAATATTGGCCTTTGGGCTTGTGTGCCAGTCCTAAGCGTGCCATCTCTCTCTCTCAGATAGTGGGCCATAGAAAGCCTATTTATTATTTTTTTTATTGGGTTTATAAATTTTCCCTGGAAAAAAAAAAAAAGTGGGAGATTAATATTGGCCTCTGGGCTTGTGTGCCAGTCCTGAGCGTGCCATCTCTCTCACAAATAGTGGGCCATAGAAAGCCTATTTATTTTTTTGGTTGATTTGGGTTCTAAATTCTACCTGAAAAAATCAATAAATCAATCAGTGGGAGATAAATATTGGCCTCTGGGCTTGTGTGCCACTCCTGACTCCTGTGTGCGTCCTCTCTCACTCAGTGGGCCCTTCAAAGCCTATTTTTTTTAATTTGTTTTCTAAATTCTCCCTGAAAAAATCATTTTATTTTATTTGGTTTCTAAATTATTCCTGAAAAAACCTTTTTTTTTTGTATTTTTTTTTCTAAAGTCTCCCTGAAAAAAAAAAAAAATCAAATCAGTGGGAGATTAATATTGCCCTTTCTGCTTGTGTGCCAGTCTTGACTCCTGGGTGTGCCATCTCTCTCTCTCCAATTGTGGGCCATAGAAAGCCTATTAATTTTTTTGCTTGATTTGGGTTCCAAAATCTACCTGAAAAAATCACTAAATCAATCAGTGGGAGACAAATAATAATAATAATCTTGATATTTATATAGCGCTAACATATTACGCAGCGCTTTACAGTTTGCACACATTATCGTCGCTGTCCCCGTTGGGGCTCACAATCTAAATTCCCTATCAGTATGTCTTTGCAATGTGGGAGGAAACCCACGCAAACACGGAGAGAACATACAAACTCTTTGCAGATGTTGTCCTGGGTGGGATTAGAACCCAGGACTCCAGCGCTGCAAGGCTGCTGTGCTAACCACTGCGCCACCGTGCTGCCCTAAACATTGGCCTCTGGGCTTGTGTGCCACTCCTGACTCCTGTGTGCGTCCTCTCTCACTCAGTGGGCCATAGAAAGCCTATTTTTTTTTTTATTTGTTTTCTAAATTCTCCCTGAAACAATCATTTCATTTTATTTGGTTTATAAATTCTTCCTTAAAAAATCATTTTTTTTTATTATTTTTTTTTTTCTAAAGTCTCCATTTTAAAAAAAAAAAAAACAAATCAGTGGGAGATTAATATTTACATTTGCGCTTCAGTGACAGTCCTGCGTGTGTGGCATCTCTCTCATTTGTTGCCACCAACAACAGAGTGTGTAACATTGTGCCTGATTTTCGTTGTGGTCTCACCCACCTGTAAAGGGGTAGCTAAATCATACTGAAGTTATAGCTCACCGTGTAAGTTGTGTGACAGCAACAAATACCGTTAGTTTGGTAATGTTTTTAAAACAATGAGGAAGTCTGGTGGAAGAGGTCGTGGCCGGGGGCGTTCATTGTCAGCTGGTAATGAGGGTAGTGGTAGTGGTGGAGCATCAGGTGGTCGTGGGAAAAAAAATATTGCACCTAAGTCTGGAGCTGTGGAGCCAGGTTCGTCGTCTGGCTACACAAGGCCTCGAATGCTCCCTTTTCTGGGAGTAGGAAAACCGCTTTTAAAGCCGGAGCAGCAAGAGCAAGTTTTGGCTTATCTTGCTGACTCAGCCTCTAGCTCTTTTGCCTCATCTCGTGAAACTGGTAAAAGTAAAAGCAGCGCGTCGTTAGTGGATGTTCACGGTCAGGGACAAGTCGCTTCCTTGTCCTCTTCAGCAAAAACAACAACAGAGAAGAATGCAGCAGGCGACACAACGGGTTACTCCATGGAGCTCTTTACACATACCGTCCCTGGCTTAGAAAGTGAAGCAGTTAACAGTCCATGCCCATTACAAGTTGAATCTGACATGGAGTGCACTGATGCACAGCCACAGCCAGACTACTATGCTGGTCCTTTGACTCAGACCACAACATTGCCCTCGCAGGGTGCTGATCAAGAATCAGACCCTGATGAGACTATGTTGCCCCATCACGAACGCTATACCACCGACCGACACGGTGACACAGATGAAGTTGAACACGAGCTACGAGAAGAGGTAATAGATGACCCAGTTCTTGACCCCGATTGGCAGCCATTGGGGGAACAGGGTGCAGGCGGCAGCAGTTCTGAAGCGGAGGAGGAGGGGCCGCAGCAGGCATCAACATCGCAACAGGTTCCATCTGCCGGGCCCGTATCTTGCCCAAAACGCGTGTCAAAGTCAAAACCTGTTGGAGGACAGCGTGGCCATCCGGTTAAAGCTCAGTCTGCAATGCCTGAAAAGGTATCCGATGCTAGAAAGAGTGCAGTCTGGCATTTCTTTAAACAACATCCAATTGATCAGCGCAAAGTCATCTGTCAAAAATGTTCAACTACCTTAAGCAGAGGGCAGAATCTGAAAAGTCTCAATACAAGTTGCATGCGTAAACATTTAACCACCATGCATTTGCAAGCTTGGACTAACTACCAAACGTCCCTTAAGGTTGTAGCACCCTCGGCCAATGAAGCTAGTCATCAACGCAACATCCCTTCCGGCAGTGTAGGGCCACCATTTTCTGCACCACCTGCAGTATCTGTGCAGGTTTCTTTGCCAGGCCAAAGCAGTCAGGGTCAGGGAATCACCAGTTTCGTAGTAGGAAACACTGCATCTAGGGCACCGGCGGCAACAATACCATCTCCCACCGTCTCTCAGTCTGCCATGTCCACCGGCACCCCCGCTAGTTCCACGATCTCCAGCTCTCCAGTCCAGCTCACCCTACATGAGACTATGGTTAGAAAAAGGAAGTACTTAGCCTCGCATCCGCGTACACAGGGTTTGAACGCCCACATAGCTAGACTAATCTCGTTAGAGATGATGCCCTACCGGTTAGTTGAAAGCGAAGCTTTCAAAGCCCTGATGGACTACGCTGTACCACGCTACGAGCTACCCAGTCGACACTTTTTTTCCAGAAAAGCCATCCCAGCCCTCCACCAGCATGTTAAAGAGCGCATCGTCCATGCACTCAGGCAATCTGTGAGCACAAAGGTGCACCTGACAACAGATGCATGGACCAGTAGGCATGGCCAGGGACGTTACGTGTCCATCACGGCACACTGGGTAAATGTGGTGGATGCAGGGTCCACAGGGGACAGCAAGTTTGGGACAGTTCTGCCTAGCCCACGGTCTAGGAAACAGTTGGCTGTAGCCGTTCGCACCCCCTCCTCCTCCTCCTCGTCCTCCTGCAGAAGCGAGACCTCGTCCACAGACCGCAGTCACACAACCACTCCATCCGCAGCTGCCACTGTTGCACACCAGGTCTCCCATTATGGGGCAGCTACTGGCAAACGTCAGCAGGCTGTATTGGCTATGAAGTGTTTGGGCGACAACAGACACACCGCTGAAGTTCTGTCCGAGTTCTTGCAGAAAGAAACGCAGTCGTGGCTGGGCACTGTAGATCTTGAGGCAGGCAAGGTAGTGAGTGATAACGGAAGGAATTACATGGCTGCCATCTCCCTTTCCCAACTGAAACACATTCCTTGCCTGGCTCACACCTTAAACCTGGTGGTGCAGTGCTTCCTGAAAAGTTATCCGGGGTTATCCGACCTGCTCCTCAAAGTGCGTGGACTTTGCTCACATATCCGCCGTTCGCCCGTACACTCCAGCCGTATGCAGACCTATCAGCGTTCTTTGAACCTTCCCCAGCATCGCCTAATCATAGACGTTGCAACAAGGTGGAACTCAACACTGCACATGCTTCAGAGACTGTGTGAACAGAGGCGGGCTGTTATGTTTTTGTGGGAGGATACACATACACGGGCAGGCAGTAGGATGGCAGACATGGAGTTGTCAGGTGTGCAGTGGTCGAAGATTCAAGACATGTGTCAAGTCCTTCAGTGTTTTGAGGAATGCACACGGCTGGTTAGTGCAGACAACGCCATAATAAGCATGAGCATCCCCCTAATGCGTCTGCTGATGCAAAGTTTGACGCACATAAATGATCAGGCGTCTGCAGCTGAGCAAGAGGAAAGCCTTGATGACAGTCAGCCATTGTCTGGCCATGGCAGTGTACAGGACGAGGTAGCGGGCGAACAGGAGGAGGAGGACGAGGGGGATTATGGGGATGATTATATATTTAATGAGGAAGCTTTTCCGGGGCCAGTGGAAATTGTTGGCGCGGCAAGGCCGGGTTCTGGTTTTTGGAGGGACACAAGTGACGTGGATTTGCCTGAAACTGCCCCTCAACCAAGCACAACCACAGATTTGAGAACTGGAACTTTGGGCCACATGGCGGATTATGCCTTACATATCCTCAAAAGGGACACACGCATAACAAAAATGATGAACGATGACGATTACTGGTTGGCCTGCCTCCTTGATCCTCGCTATAAAGGCAAATTGCAAAATATAATGCCACATGAGAACTTGGAACTAATATTAGCAACCAAACAATCAACTCTTGTTGACCGTTTGCTTCTGGCATTCCCTGCACACAGCGCCCGTGATCGTTCTAACACGAGCTGCAGGGGCCAGCAGACCAGAGGTGTTAGAGGGGCAGAAATCAGAAGTGGCGTTGGCCAGAGGGGTTTTCTGACCAGGTTGTGGAGTGATTTTGCTATGACCGCAGACAGGACAGGTACTGCAGCATCAATTCAAAGTGACAGGAGACAACATTTGTCCAGTATGGTTACTAACTATTTTTCATCCCTTATCGACGTTCTCCCTCAACCGTCATTCCCATTTGATTACTGGGCATCAAAATTAGACACCTGGCCAGAATTGGCAGAATATGCATTGCAGGAGCTTGCTTGCCCGGCAGCTAGTGTCCTATCAGAAAGAGTATTCAGTGCTGCAGGTTCAATACTAACGGAAAAAAGGACTCGTCTGGCTACCCAAAATGTAGATGATCTAACCTTCATTAAAATGAACCACAACTGGATTTCGAAATCTTTTGCCCCACCTTGCCCGGCTGACACCTAGCTTTCCTATGTAAAGGTCTTGCCTGTGGACTATTCTGAACGAATTTTCCAATCTCGTAATTTGCAGCACCTGATTGTCCAGCATCCGACATGTTAACACCTCCCTAAATGGCCAAAGTCCCCACACGGGGCCGTGGTATCGCCACTTGGCGCCAGCACCCGTGAGAGTACTGTTTGTCTGAGGAGGTGGGTGTGCCCGCT
Source organism: Ranitomeya imitator (assembly GCF_032444005.1). Classification (NCBI taxonomy): domain Eukaryota; kingdom Metazoa; phylum Chordata; class Amphibia; order Anura; family Dendrobatidae; genus Ranitomeya; species Ranitomeya imitator. The sequence goes on along the minus strand of NC_091282.1, from coordinate 882,727,912 downwards.
TTTGGTCGACGACACTGCCACTAGGTCCCTCATAGTACAATAAAGTGTCTGGCGGTGGTGGTGCGCACCCAACGTCAGACACACCGTTGTAATATGAGGGGCCCTGGGCCTGTACCGCCGGCCACAAGACAGTCCCCCCCCCCAGCTCAAACAGTGCTCTACCACTTGCAAAATTTTCTCTCAGCTCCACCAATGTTTAGTCTATGCGCTGACATCCTTCAATGCCTGGCACTGTCAATACCATTGTATTGACATTTTTCTTATGTTACGCCTTCGAAGCCTGTCTGCGGTCACTCCTTCCACTAGGCCTCCACTGACCTGTCTACTGCTGCCCGTGTTCCCCTGGAACCAATTTTAAATTGCCTACAGCCCAATTTTTGTTATGTTAGGCCTTCGAAGCCTGTCTGTGGCCCGTTCTTTCCACTACTACTACACTGACCAGGCCACTGCTGCCCGTGTTCCCCTGGAACCAATTTTAAATTGCCTACAGCCAGCCCAATTTATTATGTTAGGCCTTCGAAGCCTGTCTGCGGTCCCTCCTTCCACTAGGCCTCCACTGACCTGTCTACTGCTGTCCGTGTTCCCCTGGAACCAATTTTAAATTGCCTACAGCCAGCCCAATTTATTATGTTAGAGCTTCGAAGCCTGTCTGCGGTCCCTCCTTCCACTAGGCCTCCACTGACCTGTCTACTGCTGCCCGTGTTCCCCTGGAACCAATTTTAAATTGCCTACAGCCCAATTTTTGTTATGTTAGGCCTTCGAAGCCTGTCTGCGGCCCGTTCTTTCCACTACTACTACACTGACCTGGCTACTGCCGCCCGTGTTCCCCTGGAACCAATTTAAAATTGCCGACAGCAAGCCCAATTTATTATGTTAGGGCTTCGAAGCCTGTCTGCAGTCCCTCCTTCCACTAGGCCTCCACTGACCTGTCTACTGCTGCCCGTGTTCCCCTGGAACCAATTTTAAATTGCCTACAGCCCAATTTTTGTTATGTTAGGCCTTCGAAGCCTGTCTGCGGCCCGTTCTTTCCACTACTACTACACTGACCAGGCCACTGCTGCCCGTGTTCCCCTGGAACCAATTTTAAATTGCCTACAGCCAGCCCAATTTATTATGTTAGGCCTTCGAAGCCTGTCTGCGGTCCCTCCTTCCACTAGGCCTCCACTGACCTGTCTACTGCTGCCCGTGTACCCCTTGAACCAACATCAGAAAATATAAAAATAAGTATTTTGCTTATAAAAAAGAAAATACTGGAGAGATATCAAATGCAGACATTTTAACATTAAAAACAAACACATACAACAAAAATCTGGTACAGTACTAAAAATGGCCACCAGCTACAATAACTTTCTCCTGCAAGTAGTTAACTGAAAGTTTTTTTCAATTTAAAACACAGATATGGCATCCACCGAGTGTTGTCCTGTCGCATCTTCTTTATATTATTGCCAAGAAGATGCAAAACAATGAAAATAATAAAATCATTATTTACCAAAAAAATAGAGTAAGTCAAAACCACATTGCAAATAAACATTCATTACAAATAAAGAAGCAGGGCGCGTCCGAGGGTGAGTATATACCTAATAAGAATATAATCACCCTCGGACGCGCCCTGCTTCTTTCCGACAGCCTTCCTTCCTAAGAATCAGCTCTTCCGTGGTGTAGAGAGAGGGTGTGTTACACTCCAAGGTGTTCCCCAGGTTGCCTTTCCTGAGCTTCGATCTTCATGCTCTCGTTTAGTAGTTGTCGGAAAGTAGGCTGCATTAGGCCTACAAATTGGGTATGGGGTGGAGAGAGATGGTGTGTTACACTCCAAGGTGTTCCCCAGGTTTCCTTGCCATTGCTTCGGTCTTCCGACTCTCGTTTAGTAGTTGTAGAAAACTACACTGCATTAGGCCTACAAAATGGGTATCGGGTGGAGAGAGATGGTTTGTTACACTCCAAGGTGTTCCCCAGGTTTCCTTGCCATTGCTTCGGTCTTCCGACTCTCGTTTAGTAGTTGTAGAAAACTACACTGCATTAGGCCTACAAAATGGGTATCGGGTGGAGAGAGATGGTGTGTTACACTCCAAGGTGTTCCCCAGGTTTCCTTGCCATTGCTTCGGTCTTCAGACTCTCGTTTAGTAGTTGTAGAAAACTACACTGCATTAGGCCTACAAAATGGGTATCGGGTGGAGAGAGATGGTGTGTTACACTCCAAGGTGTTCCCCAGGTTTCCTTGCCATTGCTTCGGTCTTCCGACTCTCGTTTAGTAGTTGTAGAAAACTACACTGCATTAGGCCTACAAAATGGGTATGGGGTGGAGAGAGATGGTGTGTTCCACTCCAAGGTGTTCTCCAGGTTGCCTTTCCTGAGCTTCTATCTTCAGGCTCTCGTTAAATTGTGGTTAAATGGAACAACTGCATTTGGCGTACTAGTTGGTTTGGGGCCTACTAACAGTGTCTGCCGCTCCTTGCTGTTCTCCTGGTTTCCTGTCCTGAAATTCCGTTTTCAGGCGCTCGTTAAGTAGTTGTTAATGTTAGACTGCATTTGGCCTACTAGTTGGGTTGGGGCCTACTATCGGTGTCTGCCACTCCTTGCTGTTCTCCTCCACTGAACAAAGCTGTGCCGCCTGTTTACTACGGTTGCCAATTTTGAACTGCATTTCGACTACTTACTGATTTGGGCCTACTCTCTGTGTCAGCCTCTCATTCCAGTTGTCCTCCACTGCAATGACCCCTGGTTATTCCTGTGTTACCAATTTTGAACTGCATTTAGCCAACTTTATTCTTTGGGCCTATATCTGTGTTTCCTCCTCATCCTGCCCATTGCCCAGCCAGTGATAGATGAGTCTGCTGGTACATTGACCCATAACGCAACATTCCCCGTGCACGCTACACAACAACATTGTGACCCTGCTGAATGTCAGGTTGCTCTTCCCGCATACCATACCACCTTACACGGGGACAAAGAGGAAGGTGCAGATGAAAGTGCAGGTTCCTTCATCAGGTCGGGGGAGGAATACTAGTTGGCGACGTCACTGGCACAGGGCCTCTCATAGTACGCAAAAGTGTTGCTGCCGGTGGGAGGCGCCGCCGCCGTGCAAACACACCGCTGTACTTTGAGGGGCCCTGTGCCAGTGCCAATGCCAACGAGTGGGCCCCCCCCTGCTTGCTCAGTTTCACAGCACTTGCAAAGTTGAAATACTTACCTCTCCCTGCTCCACTGCCGTGACGTGGTCCAGATTTCCTGGGCCCACTAATTACTTGAACCAGCTCTACCCACCACAACTTTAGCCAAATGACCCCCAATTTCAAATGCCTTCCAATTATTATAAGGTAAATTACGCTTGACAAGCTTCATTAAGAAGAATGGATGGTTTTGACATTAAAATGGGCACTCTAGGTGTTTTCCTGGCCCCCACTCACTGCCGACTATGCTGCCCCATTGACTTGCATTGGGTTTCGTGTTTCGGTCGATCCCGACTTTACGTCATAATCGGCCGATTTCACTCGACCCGACTTTTGAGATAGTCGGGTTTCGCGAAACCCAGCTCGACTCTAAAAAGGTCAAGGTCGCTCAACTCTACTCGGCTATATTAGTCTGGCCTTATCCCTCATTCAATCCCAGTTGTCAATTGTTCCTGCCTGGAGTCATTGCTCTGCGGTGGACTTTTTCTAGTTTTTATTACTGACAGCACAGCGTTCTGTCCTGTACTTTTTCTATCTAGCTAGAAGTGGCCTCCTGTGCTTAATCTTGTTTCATACTACGTATGTCTTTTCCTTCTCCTCTCACAGTCATTACTTGTGGGGGCTAATCTATCCTTTGGGGATTTTCTCTGAGGCAAGATAGTGTTCCTGCTTCTATCTTTAGGGGTAGTTAGGTCTTAGGCTGTGACGAGATGCCTAGGGAGAGTTAGGAGCATTCCACGGCTACTTCTAGTGTTGTGTCGAGCTTAGGGACTGCGGTCAGTATAGTTACCACCTGCTCAGAGCTAGTCGCATGTCGCTCCTTAATCACCAGATCATAACAGAACGTACCTTAATGTCACTAGCAGACGTTCCTCGGGTGGAATCGCTCTACGGAGCCGTGTGTCCTGTCGCCGTATGGCTCCTTGGACACGAGACAGCAAATCCCGGAACGATTCTTGCGACATTTTCGTGTAATCCTGGAATTTCTCCGGGTTGGCATTCAGCTCGGCATAGAGCGTGTGATAGGCTCCACGGCTCTCACGCACTTCAATGATGGGGTGCCTCCAAAAACGCCTACGTTGTCTCCTTCTCCATCTTTGGCGGCTTCGGTCTTGCTCCCAAGCAAAAGCACAGGCCAGAAAAATCTTGAAGCTGAAATCCAGGTTGAAATAAAAGCTCTCCATGGAAAGATCCATCATGACACAGGAAACAGTAGCAAGCTGTTAAAATTTCTGTATCCCTAGGGTCAATATATAGAGAGCCCATGATATACGCCCTCTCTATTCCCATTGGTGGTGTCAGGTTATCTTTTTTTGGCTCCTTGAATTTTTTTGTGAAATGTGCAAAAAAAACGCGAACGCATGCAAAAACGCATGTAAACGCGTGTAAACGCTGCGTTTTTTGGACGCATGCATTTAACGCATGCGTCCAAAAAACGCAGCATTGACATGCGTTTACATGCGTTTTTGCGTGCGTTTTAAACGCATTAAAAACGCTGCAGACAAAAACGCAAGTGTGAAACCAGCCTGACGTCATCAATTGCAGACACCAGGTGAGCTTTCATTTTCATTATTATCTTGCTATATAAGACAGACACCATTTGCAGGTACTCACCTTCCCTGACGAAGCCGCCCAGGAGCGGCGATACGCATGGGATTCACCCACACCCTCCTTTTCTTTCATCTCTCCCTTTCAGTCCTCATACTGGGGTCGGATTATCCAGAGCCTCTCTCTGCACAGCAGCAGATCTTATCTTACTGCGGGCTCTGGGCTTTGCACTCAGGACAGGCTGGTTAGTATTGTATGCCTAGTCCAGTTGTATTATGCAGATACCATTGAATTTCAACACTGGTGTATTCCACAGGTCTTGTATTTGCTAGACACAACTCTGCATTGTGCTTTTTCTACAACTCCAGTAGGGACTTTATTTATATCTACCTCCCCCCACACATACATGTGCTGTGACCACTGTCCTTTAGCAAATTTGGGGACGCCCTTATTTTGCTTTCTCATACAAATATTAGGGATTTGGTCATTTATATATTTTGGTATAATTGTTTTGGTATATTTTTCTGGGGGAATTTTGTGTACATGATTGTTATTACAGTACAATTTGGATTATTTCCCTGCATATTGCAACTCTAACATGCATGTACTTAGAGAGCATTATATTGTACATCTTTATATGGGGATGGGTGTATTGTTGTGGTTTTAATTGGTTTTATATTCTTGTGTCTTTTTGGTGTTCATGTAAATAAATTTATATATTTTCAGTATTCTTGGAACAGGTGTGCACATTTTTATGCATGGGCTTTCTCTTTCTTTGGTCCTATATTGCATATTCCATGCATTTAGTAGCACCCTGTTTTAATGTTTATTAGAATATATTATATATTACTACATTATAGTGGTTGTGAAGAGCAGAACAAAAATGATTACCTCAATGAACAAAAATAAAAAAAAAAGAATTTGTGATAAATATTGACCTGTCCATTCAAGGACATTTTAGCTATAGTATGAAATCCTGTTTTTCTTGTCTGTGGAATTGCCTTTGTACTGTTTGTTGTGAAACTGCCGCCCACGAAACTGTTTTCTTATCTTTTCTTTCTTTCCTGTTTTGTCTCTTTGTTTAAACATGCAAAACTTGTATAACCACTAAGCCTGCTGAAACAGCTATATAAAGAAGGGATAGCACTCTGAAGGCAGGCGTGCATCAGAGACTTCCCAGTGATACACTATACAAGACGTGTCTTGTGTATTATTTCTGGTGATTCACCACTTCCAAAGGCTGCTCCGACTGAGTGTGATCCCGACATTTCCTGGCGCCCGAACAGGGACCCGAGGTCTGTGTATTCCTTCAAGAACACCGGCAGAATACGAACGAAAAGAGAATCTGGGATAATGGACGGCAGATGAACAAAAACCTGGCCAGGTAAGAGACACTGTTAGATCTCTTATATCTGCCCTGCATTGTCCGTAAGATTTTCTGTGTCGTGTTCTTTAGCGGGTAGTTCTAGTAGAGGAAGATACCTATAGCTCGGGTTCTTGAACTATTTAGGAATTGATCACCTCACGGAGTACGGCATTGAATGAGAGTGAATGTGAATAGAAGGTGTGTGGAAGTTGGGAATAGCCCTATAAGCCGCCCAGGGGGTTGAAACAGAAGAAGTGACTGTCCCACTGGGCAACGTGGTTGCGTCCTTTCGGGGAGACCTCCGCGCCTATGTTCAATCTCTGATCCTGTCTTTGACAAAAACCTGGTGACGGATAAGTGTATGATAGTATGAGCCCAGGACAGATAAATTAGCCTGGGACAAGAATACGTTGTGTATGATAGTATGAGCCCAGGACAGATAAATTAGCCTGGGACAAGATGCGTTGTATGTTCTTTTTCTGTCTGGTTGCATTTGTGTTGTTTGCTATAGGTGTAGGAATCAGGATTTTCTTACATCAACACAGTTTAAACATTCCAGCTCCTTAGGAAGAAGGTAACGAGGTATTCTCATACCCAAACGCCACCTAGGGCAAGAAAAAGACATCCTAGCTCCTTAGGAAGAAGGTAACGAGGTATTCTCATACCCAAACGCCACCTAGGGCAAGAAAGCTCAGGATAAGAAAATGGGGAATAAGCAAACAAAGTCGGAACCAGAAGAATTAGATATCTATACTATCATAAAGGAGAGAAGTGGTGAAGATGCCACTAAGGGGCTGAAAAAGATTTTTAGTAAGTTTGGAGTTACTTGGGCAGAAGCTTTTAGTAGAAAACTATGGGAAGGAATTCAGGAAAGGAAAAAAGGCATAATCAGAGACAAGAAATGGATAGATCAGATCCAAGCATTGATTGATGTCTCTAGGGTAGCAGAAAATGAGGGATGGACATATAATCAACAGAGTAAAAAGTGGTGTATTAGACCCACAGGCTGTGGAGAAAAACAAAATGTGGAATCTAAAAATACCCCACCCCCATACCTTAACCCACATGCCCCATCTTTTCTCCAAACACCACCTCAAAGTTTAGCCGGACCAGGAGGATGGGTATGTCCACACTGTGGACAACAAAATCCAGACTGGAGAAATGATTGCCTAGCCTGTGGTACACCTAGACATGGCACTGTACTTGCCCCTGTTAGGGTAGTACCAAGACCCTTTAGGGAACCTGGTGCTGACGGAGTAATGGGAACTAGATATCACCAAACTCGACAATATTTCCCTTGGTCCCCCGCTGAAGGCATGTCTCTCTTGCACAACGCACCAGATCCCACCCAGTGTCCAGTTAGATTTGCACAATATATACAGCAAATTATGCAGACTCACGCTGGAGTTTGGGCAGATGGAGAAGAATTATGTAGAATGAAAATGACTCCTGGACTCTTCCAGGAGCTATTAGCGAATCTACAGGTACATAGGCCCCAAGCAGGAGATGGTGCCTTACAAACGATAGAATCAGGTACACAATTTGTAGATCACTTAATGGTTTTCACGAGGGAGAGACAGAGGCAGAGAGGAACAACGGGAGTGGTCGCTCAGAAATCTGGACAATCAGTAGACGAATATTATCTAAGTGTAGAAAATAATTTCAGAGATGAAGGCATGGATCTAACCGCTCCAGGAATGATGAGGTTAGTTACAAAAACCTTTATAGATGGATTGTCTCCAAAAGTGAAGGAAAAGCTTAAGGCCGCAACCCCTGATTGGAGAACCTTGGAAGACCCACACCTGGCTAGACAGAAAGCTGTAGGGATAGAAATGGACTTAAGAGAAAATTCTAAGCCAGTAAGAATTGCACAGGCTAATACTGGCTCTGCTAATCAAAAGTTTACTTGTCATTACTGTAAGAAGCCAGGACATTTCCAAAGGGAATGTAGGAAGAGAAAAACAGATATAGATTCAGGAACCTTTGTACCAAAAAATAGGATAAATAACCCAGTGCCTGATCAAACAGACAGCTCAGAATGACTGAAAGTTATGCAGGTCTCTCTTCCTTCTAGAAGACCAATAATACAAGTTGAAGTTGAGGGTAAAAATGTACCTTTTCTGATAGATACGGGAGCAACATCCTCCATTTTAAATCAGGACTTTTTACCATATCCTGACAATATATCCTCAAAGGTTACATATGCAGAAGGGTATGATGGTAAAATTCAGGCGTTGCCCTTTACAAAACCTTTAAATGTGAGCTTTGGCCCTAAAACTTTTGTATCCAAATTTTTATTTGCTAAAGGTGCACCTACCTGCTTGTTGGGTACTGATGTCTTAAGTAAAATGCATGCAAACATCCATTTTAGAGAAGATGGCACAGTTATGCTGACCATCCCTGAAGATGCAGAAACTCTGGAACCATATGTTAGAATACAGGCAATGGAGGATTTTCCCGAAATTTACACTCAACAAGCAAAAATTGACTTGTCTCGGGTTCCTGACAGCCTATGGGCAAAAGGAGACACTGATGTAGGATTTTTATCAGTAGCTCCTATACTGTTAGAAACTGCCCCGGGAACCATATTACCTCAGCTTAGGCAATACCCCATCAGCGCCCAGCAAGAACAGGCGATTTCTCAACAAATTCAGGATTATGTGTTACAAGGTGTTTTGGTAGAAATCAGGTCACCCGCCAATACACCCTTATATCCTGTTAAAAAGAAAGTGTCCTCCAAAGAAACTATGGTGAAATATCGCATGGTGCACGACTTACGGGAAATCAATAAGGTTTTGGCACCGGTCACCCCTGTGGTACCGAATCCTCATACCTTACTGTCTCAAATTCCCAGCACTGCTGCATATTTTACGGTAATTGACTTATCAAACGCATTTTTTTCTGTGCCACTACATAAGAACTGTTGGCATTTGTTTGCCTTTACATTCAAGGGTAAACAATTAGCATGGACAAGATTGCCACAAGGTATGGTACACTCACCAACTTTGTACTCTGAAGCAATGCAGACCGTGCTAAAAAATTTCATCCCAGAACCAGGAGTAGTCATTCTACAGTATGTAGATGACTTACTTATTTGTTGCCCTGATGAACAGACGGCAGTTACCTCAACTGTTAATTTCTTAATTTTCCTAGCGCAAGAAGGCTGTAAAGTAAATAGACAGAAACTCCAGGCTTGTCAACAAACAGTCGTGTTTTTAGGTCACTGCATATCACAGGGCATCAGACACCTCACACCTCAACGTACGGAAGCCATACGTAACATGCTTGAACCCAGGAATCACAAACAGCTGCGTGCTTTCCTAGGTATTGTTTCACACTGTAGACAGTGAATCATACATGCAAGTCAACTCATGCAGCCTTTATATGACTGTATTGCCAACACACCATATTCACTCAGTGAAGAGGCTAAACAGTCATTTTCCTCTTTGAAAACAGCACTGGTATCAGCTCCGGCTTTGGGACTCCCAGACTACACTAAACCTTTTCAATTGATGGCAGCTGAGATATTCTCACATGCTACAGGGGTGCTCACACAAAAACATGGAAACAAACAGAGACCTGTGGCATAGATATCAGCTCATCTGGACCTTGTAGCTAGAGCCGCACCTTCTTGTGTAAGAGTAGTAGCCGCAATTTCACTGTTATTAGATAAAGCTTCTGAGATTGTTCTTGATCACCCACTTCTAGTTCAGACCACTCATGATGTACATGGCATTCTTAACCAGGTCCAACCTAAACATATTTCAATGGCCAGACACCTCCGTCTCCAATGTTCCCTACTACTGCCGCCCAACATTTCCTTTGTCAGGATTCAGACTCTTAATCTCGCGTCTTTGCTCCCTTTAGAGTCTGAGGGGGGTACCATACCTGAGGAAACTGCACTCTCCAACTCCTTTGAAACTGCACTCTCCAACTCCTTTGACCCATCAAAGTCAATGCATGATTGTGTACAATTAATGGAACAAGAGACTCAGGGCTTATGTAATGTACGTGACAAGCCACTCTGTAATGCTACATTTGAACTTTTCATAGATGGCAGTAGATATGCAGATATGAATGGACAATTTCATACAGGTTATGCGGTAGTAACTCAGCATGAAGTGCTGAAAGCAGAACCTCTCCCTGCTAATCAGTCTGCACAAGAAGCAGAACTTACGGCATTAGTTGAAGCTCTAAAAATAGCCAAAGATCAGACAGCAAACATATACACTGATTCTAGATATGCACATGGCATTATTTTCGATTTTGGCGTAATATGGAGAGCCAGAGGTTATATGACTGCTTCAGGCCAACCTGTTAAACATGCCTCCCTCATTAGACAGATTCTGGAGGCAGCACAAGAAACTAAAGAAATAGCGGTGATAAAGGTAGCTGCACATGTGAGACTCGACACCGAGGAAGCCAGGGGTAACGATAAAGCCGATAAGGCAGCAAAACAGGCAGCACGTAAACCCTTACATCATGCCCACACACTAGATAGCTCTGAAGATGATGAGGAAAGATTGAAGGAAGCTCAGAAACAGGTAGACGACGAAGAACGAGGGCAGTGGCATAAAAAAGGGGCAGAAGATCAGCAAGGATTATGGAAAAAAGGAACTTTGTTGTGTTTACCCAGAGCCTGGTACCCCGCAGTGGCAAGTGACCTCCACCTACCCACGCATGTGTCGGCAAATGGTATGACGCTCAAGGTAAAAGAAAGGTGTTTGGCTCCAGGCTTTGGTAATTTTGCTCGGAACATGTGTGCTGCATGCGCTATATGCCTGGCACACAATCCAGGTCAGGCCATTAAAACCCCAACCAAGCATCATGTAAGACCACTGTATCCCATTCAAAGACTCCAGATCGACTACATCCAACTTCCTAGGTACAATGGATACGAATATGTGCTTGTGTGTGTGGACATGTTCTCAGGGTGGCCAGAGGCTTATCCAGTTCGTAAAGCCTCAGCAAAAACTACTGCCATTAAAATAGCACATGAACTGATACCCCGTTACGGCATGCCTGAGGTGATCGAGTCAGATAGAGGTACCCATTTTACTGGGGAAATATTCCAGAATGTTATGAAAATGTTGGGAGTAGAAAACCAGTTTCACACTCCATATCATCCACAGAGTTCAGGTAAAGTGGAAAGATTAAATGGGACAATAAAATTAAAAATCCAGAAGGCCATGGCAGAAACAGGAAAGCCTTGGACCGAGTGTCTACCACTTGCCCTGTATTCCATCCGAAACACCCCAAGGGGGAAGGCTAAGCTGTCACCACATGAGATTCTTTTTGGTAGAGCAGCAAATTTGGGTTGTTATTTTCCACAACAACTGATGTTGAATACTGAGACTTTAACTGCTTATGTACAAGAATTACAAAAACGTTTAACTAAAGTGCATTCGCAAGTTTTTGCTTCCCTTCCAGATCCAGAAAATCTCGAAGGAGGCCACAAGTTGGAACCTGGTGATCAAGTCTACGTGAAAAGACACACCAGAAAGACTCTGGAACCGAGATTTGACGGACCTTTCCAAGTCCTGTTAACAACTCCAACAGCAGTCAAGCTTGAAGGAAAGGCATCATGGATACATGCAAGCCATTGCAAAAAAGCAGTATAAGACTCATGATATTGATGTTAATAATGTTAACACAGATGTGGGATAAATTAGTTAGAGCCACGGATTATCTAGATGATCAGATTTGGGATATATTGGACATATTAAATACTAGTATAGCTGTACAGAATCAGCTTATAATAGTCACTAACCAACATACCCTGGTATTGGATTACCTAACTGCCTCACAAGGGGGTATGTGTCAAATCATCGGACCTACCTGCTGTCATTATATAGACCCGAATAGTACTATGAGTATGAGATTTAAATTAAAAAGACGTACAACGCCTCAGGGATCAGTATGACAAAGACAATGACCAAAATAAGGATAGCTGGTGGTCAGATACCTTTTCTTTTCTTAAACCCGGCCAATTGGTTCAGAGGGATCGGTGGGTGGGTTACCGGGATTATGCAAAGCCTAATACATACAGTTATGGTTATTGTAATTATATATGTATTGTTCAAGGTTGTACTCAAGGGTATCTCGGTATGCACAAATAAATTTTGTGTAATGGATGCGAGAATATAAAGTTTTTTTTTGTAATATCACAAAAAGAATGACTAAAATGATCGACAAGGTTTTGAATGGAATATGTCAAAGGGGGGATTGTGAAGAGCAGAACAAAAATGATTACCTCAATGAACAAAAATAAAAAAAAAAGAATTTGTGATAAATATTGACCTGTCCATTCAAGGACATTTTAGCTATAGTATGAAATCCTGTTTTTCTTGTCTGTGGAATTGCCTTTGTACTGTTTGTTGTGAAACTGCCGCCCACGAAACTGTTTTCTTATCTTTTCTTTCTTTCCTGTTTTGTCTCTTTGTTTAAACATGCAAAACTTGTATAACCACTAAGCCTGCTGAAACAGCTATATAAAGAAGGGATAGCACTCTGAAGGCAGGCGTGCATCAGAGACTTCCCAGTGATACACTATACAAGACGTGTCTTGTGTATTATTTCTGGTGATTCACCACTTCCAAAGGCTGCTCCGACTGAGTGTGATCCCGACATGGTGCACCTGATCTCTTTACGATTGATGGTAAGTATACGGGGAGCGCAGCGCTGCGCGATATTTACCTGCTCCTCGCTCCGGTGCGGCTCCGTCTGCAGCGTCCTCTAGCTGTGACACTCAGGTTACAGGGCGCGGTGATGTAGTCAGTGCGTGCCCTCTGCTGAGCGTCAGTGCTGGAGACGGAGCCACACTAGGAGCTGGTAAGTATTGAAAGTGCCGGCGTCCTGAGCGAAAAGAGGTGAGTATGTGATTTTTTTCTTTTTATTGCAGCAGCAGCATTATATATGGCACAGCTTTCTATGGAGCATCTATGGGGCAATAATGAACGGTGCAGAGCATTCTATATGGGGCACAGCTTTATGTGGAGCATCTATGGGGCCATAATCAATGGTGCAGAGCATTCTATATGGCACAGCTTTATAAGGAGCATCTATGGGGCCATAATGAACGGTGCAGAGCATTCAATATGGGTCACAGCTTTCTATGGAGCATCTATGGGGCCATAATGAACGCTGCAGAGCATTCTATATGGGGCACAGCTTTCTATGGAGCAATAATGAACGGTGCAGCGCATTCTATATGGGGCACAGCTTTCTATGGAGCATCTATGGGGCCATAATCAACGGTGCAGAGCATTCTATATGGGGCACAGCTTTCTATGGAGCATCTATGGGGCCATAATCAATGGTGCAGAGCATTATATATGGCACAGCTTTCTATGGAGCATCTATGGGGCCATAATGAACGGTGCAGAGCATTCTATATGGGGCACGGCTTTCTATGGAGCATCTATGGGGCCATAATGAATGGTGCAGAGCATTAAATGTGGCACAGCTTTATATGGAGCATCTATGGGGCCATAATGAACGGTGCAGAGCATTAAATGTGGCACAGCTTTATATGGAGCATCTATGGGGCAATAATGAACAGTATGGAGCATCTATTTTTATTTTTGAAATTCACCGGTAGCTGCTGCATTTCCTACCCTAGGCTTATACTTGAGTCAATAAGTTTTCCCAGTTTTTTGTGGCAAAATTAGGGGGGTCGGCTTATACTTGAGTATATACGGTAACTGCAACCAACCGCTTCTGGTAGCCATCAATGAGTTTCTTACAATGCTCTACTGGAATTTTAGACCATTCTTCTTTGGCAAACTGCTCCAGGTCCCTGATATTTGAAGGGTGCCTTCTCCAAACTGCCATTTTTAGATCTCTCCACAGGTTTTCTATGGAATTCAGGTCTGGACTCATTGCTGGCCACCTTAGAAGTCTCCAGTGCTTTCTCTCAAACCATTTTCTAGTGCTTTTTGAAGTGTGTTTTCGGTCATTGTTCTGCTGGAAGACCCATGACTTCTGAGGGAGACCCAGCTTTCTCACACTGGGCCCTACATTATGCTGCAAAATTTGTTGGTAGTCTTCAGACTTCATAATTCTATGCACTCGGTCAAGCAGTCCAGTGCCAGAGGCAGCCAAGCAACTCCAAAACATCAGGGAACCTCCACCATGTTTGTCTGTAGGGACCGTGTTCTTTTCTTTGAATGCCTTTTTTTTCTCCTGTAAACTCTATGTTGATGTCTTTGCCCAAAAAGCTCTACTTTTGTCTCATCTGACCAGAGAACATTCTTCCAAAACGTTTTAGGCTTTTTCAGGTAAGTTTTGGCAAACTCCAGCCTGGCTTTTTTATGTCTCAGGGTAAGAAGTGGAGTCTTCCTGGGTCTCCTACCATACAGTCTCTTTTCATTCAGACGCCGACGGATAGTACGGGTTGACACTGTTGTACCCTTGGACTGCAGGGCAGCTTGAACTTGTTTGGATGTTAGTCTAGGTTCTTTATCCAACATCCGCACAATCTTGCGTTGAAATCTCTTGTCAATTTTTCTTTTCCATCCACATCTAGGGAGGTTATCCATAGTGTCATGGGCTTGAAACTTCTTGATGACACTGCACACAGTAGACACAGGAACATTCAGGTCTTTTGAGATGGACTTGTAGCCTTGAGATTGCTCATGCTTCCTCACAATTTGGTTTCTCAAGTCCTCAGACAGTTCTTTGGTCTTCTTTCTTTTCTCCATGCTCAATGTGGTACACACAAGGACACAAGACAGAGGTTGAGTCAACTTTAATCCATGTCAACTGGCTGCAAGTGTGATTTAGTTATTGCCAACACCTGTTAGGTGCCACAGGTAAGTTACAGGTGCTGTTAATTACACAAATTAGAGAAGTATCACATGATTTTTCGAACAATGCCAATACTTTTGTCCACCCTTTTTTATGTTTGGTGTGGAATTATATCCAATTTGGCTTTAGGACAATTCTTTTTGTGTTTTTTTTCATTTAAGACAAATTAAATGAAGATAATAATAACAAAGAATTTGTGTTTGCAATCATTTTCAGGAAGAAACTGAGTATTATCTGACAGAATTGCAGGGGTGTCAATACTTTTGGCCACAACTGTATATATACACTGCACAACTTCTCCTGTCCTATTGTCGGAGAGACAGAATTGTCCTTTTGGAACATCATTATTGGTTTATTATTTTCTACATTCTATGGGCAAATAAAAATAAATCATGAAAAACTTGTTTAAATGGGTTATCCCAACTTTGGAAATTATCCCCTATCTTTTGGGTAGGAGATGACTTTCTGTTCGCTGCAGTCCTGACCTCTTGGACCCCCACATTCCCAAAAAAAGGTAGTTTTGAAGAGCACCATGCAAATGGAGCTGTAGTTGATCATATGTGCTGCCAAACCATTTAAATGTGGCACTTCAAAAACTCATTTTAAAAAATGGTGAGGGCATGACAACATAAAAGCAAAATTCATTGATTGGGGCTTATGGGGTGTGTGTGCCAGGGTTGCTCTTTGGTCCCATTACAGCCTTGGTAGAGCACAATGCGCTTCCTCCTCTGGACCCAGTGATCACGTGAGCACAGGGTTTGGGGAGAGAGCAAGAGATACTGGGTCCTAAGAGACCCAGTCACCTCTTCTATGTAACCAAGAAGTTGAATTTGCCATGGAATTGAGACTATACTGCCAGCCATATCTACATAGAAAGTCAGATGATAAGTTTCTAAATTTTGACATGCTTCCCAAAGGTCTTTTATGACCTTATTGGGGGCACAATGTGTAAAATAAATTAAACATAAAAAAAGCAGGAAAAGAATAAGATCTGCTGCCAATTTAAATTTACTAGCCTTACTCTGGTCAGAAAAACCCTCATCATATATAAAAATAATGTGAAAAACAAAGATATATTTCCTTTATGTACCCATTAATATTGCAAAAAATAGAGAGTATGAAAAAAACATAAACATGATGCCTTTCATATAACAAAAAAATGCAAAAATTATTTGAATATTCTTATTATACATTTATATAGTGCCAGTTATTCCATGGAGCTTTACATGTGAAAAGGGGCAAGTATAGACAAGCACAATAGACATGAGCAATACAAGGCATACACAAGTACAGGAGGAGAGAGGATCCTGCCCGCGAGGGCTCACAGTATACAGGGGATGGGTGAGGATACACTAGGAGAGGGTAGAGCTGGTCGTTCGGTGTTTCAGAAGACTAAGGGTCACTGCAGGCTGTAGGCTTGTTGGAAGAGGTGGGTCTTCAGGTTTTTTTTAAAGGTTTCCGTAGTAGGCGAGAATCTGATGTGTTGGGGAAGAGAGTTCCAGAGTATGGGGGAAGCACGGGAGAAGTGTTGTATGTGGTTGTGGGACGAAAATATAAGAGGGGAGTAGAGAAGGAGATCTTGTGAAGATCGAAGGTTACGTGTAGGTAGGTACCACGAGACTATGACACAGATGTATGGAGGAGAGAGATTGTGGAATATCCAAGTAATACATTTTCATTGCTCTTTAAAACATAGGTGTGAAAAAAATGGATGATTGGGGAGAGAAAAGGCTTGGTCTTCAAGTACTGAAATAGCTTTGTCGACATATTCTATTCAATATAGAGCCATTCTGTGCAAGAAAAAATTTATTTTTTTATTTTTAACAGAGTAAAAGAGAAAAGTATGCCACTGTATCTGAATACTGCATCTACAGTACGGTCAGTGTGAGTCACTGAAAGAGACTTCTATATTCATGCCATCACCATATGACAAGAACCTTAAAGTGGTTGTTTCAGACCTACACATTGATGACCTGCAAATAGGTCATTAATGTGAGATCAACCGGGGCTGAAACCCACCTTCCCCTCCAGACATCAATCATTTACTTAAATGCAATATAAACTGCATTAATTGGCAATGACCTCTAAATAATGTATGGAGCTGTGGTCTTGCACATAGTTTATAGCTTAAACCTGGCAACTGCTGGAGCAGATATGAGTAATCGGAGGGGATGCTTGGATGACCTATATAATCATGCTAATTAGAAATCCTGGGGCACTTTTACAAAGGGTAGCCTTAGATCAGATAGTATTAAAATGCACAAATTTTATCATAGTGGCTCAAGTTATTTGATAACTCTGGTGATCTTTTAGACTTTTTACTCTAACTTTAAAGATAGTTAACTTATAGAAAAAGTAAACAAGAAGTTTGCACCAAACGTTTGGTGAAATGCTGAATTTTTTCATTAAACTAATGTATGTCCATTTTTCAATTAGCAAATTTGCAAGTATTCATGGCGATCAATGCACTAGAATTCTGACATATTTAGTAAATATACTTCTATATCTTTTGTCAGCTGTGGGAGTTCGTGTGTAAAGGAGTCATGTAGGTGTACATACTTAACCCACATATCTTAACTGATGCAACCTCCAAAATGATTCAGCTCAGTTAAACTTTCCAAGCATTTTAAAAAGTGGTTTTCTGCAGTAAACTTAGCTGTTTGATCTTATTGTTAGATGTGCTTCTTGCTTTGAAGAACTAGAAGCTATGATTTGTATTCACTGATCTGTATGCACACAGGCATTGTTGTGCTGCATAGAATACAAATCATAATTTTGCTGCAGCTTAAAAAATGGGTTTTGATAACTTTTCATTGTAATACTGAAGTGCTATTGTCCCAATGTCCACCAGTTCATATAGGTCATTTAAGTTCACTCATTATTTATTGTATTTACAAAAATGTACAATGAACAAAAAATATAGAAGAAAACAAGAAAAAAACTTAGTTTTTTTCAAAAGTAAGTGTAAAGATGGATAGATTGATAGTCATTCAGAGTAGAGATGAGCAAACTTGTTTGGAAAATGTTCGCCAATCTCAAATTTGGCATGAACATAGCTCATTCAGATTCATGTTCGGATTCCTGAGCATTTTTCCTAAAAATCGGCAAAAATTTGGTAAATGACCGAGTTCACTAAGGGCTCTTTCAGACTTCAGTGTTTCCAGTAGCAGCACGGGCCACAAAATGTCCCACACATGTGCTCACTGAGGACACATGGATAACATGTGTGTATCATCAAGCGTCTGAAAATCATTAGTATTGTACCCCGGTGCCGGATGCTGAAGTGAAAACAGCTCACATCACTGCTTGGGCTGCTCTCAGTGCTAGCAGGGGACAATGTTGAGAGTTGTATTCAAGTGTTAAAAGCAAAAGCAGGTGGCATCTGATGGGAGTTTTCATCAGCCGCTGTGTGCACTAAAAATACATTTAAAAAAAATGACATGGAATTCCTTTGTATTTTTGATAACCAGCTATGCAAAACTAACAGCTGCGGGCTGAAATCCTCAGCTGACTGCTTCAGCAAGGATGACTGTCAAGAATAGACAAGTTCCCATGCCATATTTTTTTAATTATTTAAATAAATAGCTAAAAAAACAGTGTAAGGTCCCCCGTATTTTTGACAACCAGTCAAGCAAATGCAGACAGTTGGAGGCTGGTATTCCCAGGCTGGTATGGGGCCATGCATATTGGCCCATCCAACCTAAAAATAGCAGACCGCAGCCACCCCCAGAAAATGAGCATTGCCCAGCTCTTCCCACTTGCTATGTGGCAAGTGGGTTCATATTTGTGGGGCTGATGTCACCTTTATATTTTCTGTTTACATCAATTCCACAGGTTAGTAATGGAGAGGCATCTATAAGACTCACTGATGTCAGCGCTAGTGTCGTGGGAAAAGTTGTAGCAGAGCTCGCTGTGACATCAGTGAGTTGAACTGAGTGCATTGACTGAACTGCCAGGGTTTTCTGATGGTACTGCAAGTGTGAGAACTTTTTCCCGCTCACGTGACTTTAGTTAGGTCATAGGAGTACACTGCGAGACACAAAACATCAGTACTAGTGATGAGCGAGTGTACTCGTAGCTCGGATTTTCCCGAGCATGCTCGGGTGACCTCCGAGTATTTATGACTGCTCGGAGATTTAGTTTTCATCATGGCAGCTGAATGATTTACAGCTACTAGCCTGCTTGATTACATGTGGGGATTCCCTAGCAACCAGGCAACCCCCACATGTATTCTGCCTGGCTAGTAGCTGTAAATTATTCAGCTATGGTGATGAAAACTAAATCTCCCAGCAGTCATAAATACTCGGAGGTCACCCGAGCATGCTCGGGAAAACCCAAGCAACGAGTACGCTCGCTCATCACTAATCAGTCTCATCTTGCAAAAAAATGCAGCCTGCCCTCTAGATTATCTTCTCTGCTGACAGGTGAGGAATATTGTTGTTTATTATGTTAATTCTGTTACAGAAGACATTGGCTTCTGCGGACAGGATGATAAACTTAAGTATGGTTTAATTTAGATTGAAAGAATGACACAGACTCCTTTAAAGGACTTTATTTTGGGGTGTGTTTTTATATAATATGACAATGGGGTTAGTAATGAGGGCATCTTATAAACGCCTCTCCATTACTAACCTCTGGGCTTGAGGTAACCGGACAATAAAAAGGTGATATCAATCCCCCCAACCATCACCTCACCTGCCATCGAATGTGGGAAGAGCAAGTCTAAGTGGCAGATTTGGCGCATCTTATTGATGCACAATTTCTGAGGCAGCTGAGAGCTGATGTTTTTAGAGTCTGGGAGGGGCCAATATCCATGGCCCCTTCCTAGGCTTGTCATTTGAGCCTGCAACTGTTTACCTAGCCTGTGCTGGTTATTTAATATAGTGGGCCCCTACATCATTTTTAGGGGGAGGTGTTGTGAATTCTGTTGTCGAACTCCCTCCTGTGGTCGTGAATGGTACTTCGGCGAGTTCTGTCCATGGACTCCCTCTGGTGGCTGTGAGTGGAGCTGCTGCTTCTGAGGTTCCTTATACAGGTGACGTGGTTTATCCTTTGGTTGGCTGCTCTATTTAACTCCACTCAGATCGTTACTCCATGCCAGCTGTCAATGTTCCTGCATTGGTTCAGTTCGCTCTTGGATCTTTCTGGTGGCCTGTCTACTCCAGCAGAAGCTAAGTTCCTGCTTGTTATTATTAGTTCATTGTTTCCTTGTCCAGCTGGTTATCATGATTTTGCTTTGCTAGCTGGAAGCTCTGGGATGCAGAGTGGCATCTCCGCACCGTTAGTCGGTGCGGAGGTCTTTTTGCACACTCTGTGTGGTCTTTTGTAGTTTTTTGTGCTGACCGCAAAGATACCTTTCCTATCCTCTGTCTGTTTAGTAAGTCTGGCCTCCCTTTGCTGAAACCTGTTTCATTTCTGCGTTTGTGACTTTCATCTTTACTCACAGTCAATATATGTGGGAGGCTGCCTTTTCCTTTGGGGAATTTCTCTGAGGCTAGGTAGGCTTTATTTTCTTTCTCTAGGGCTAGCTAGCTCTTAGGCTGTGAAGAGGCGTCTAGGGAGAGTCAGGAACGCTCCACGGCTATTTCTAGTTGTTGTGATAGGATTACAGGTTGCGGTCAGCAGAGCTCCCACATCCCAGAGCTTGTCCTGTGTGAGTTTAACTATCAGGTCGTGCCGGGTGCTCCTAACCACCAGGTCCATAACAGAAGAGAAGTTCTGAGACCATTTTTTTTTCTTTGCACTGTGTTTTGTCTTTCTTTTCCCCTAAACCTTTGGGTGGTTCAGGACACAGGTGTAGATATGGACATTCAAGGTCTGTCCTCTTGTGTGGATCATCTCACTGCAAGGGTACAAAACATTCAAGATTTTGTGGTTCAGAATCCGATGTTAGAGCCTAGAATTCCTATTCCTGATTTATTTTCTGGGGATAGATCTAAGTTCTTGAATTTCAAAAATAATTGTAAACTGTTTCTAGCTTTGAAACCCCGCTCCTCTGGTGACCCCGTTCAACAAGTAAAAATCATTATTTATTTGTTGCGTGGTGACCCTCAAGACTGGGCATTTTCCCTTGCGCCAGGAGATCCTGCATTGCGTGATGTTGATGCGTTTTTTCTGGCGCTTGGATTGCTTTATGATGAACCAAATTCAGTGGATCAGGCAGAGAAAATCTTGCTGGCTTTGTGTCAGGGTCAGGATGAAGCGGAGGTGTACTGTCAGAAGTTTAGAAAGTGGTCTGTGCTTACTCAGTGGAATGAGTGTGCCCTGGCGGCAATTTTCAGAAAGGGTCTTTCTGAAGCCCTTAAGGATGTCATGGTGGGATTTCCCACGCCTGCTGGTCTGAATGAGTCTATGTCCTTGGCCATTCAGATCGATCGGCGCTTGCGTGAGCACAAAGCTGTGCACCATTTGGCGGTATTCTCTGAGCATAGGCCTGAGCCTATGCAGTGTGATAGGACTTTGACCAGAGCTGAACGGCAAGAGCACAGACGTCGGAATGGGCTGTGTTTTTACTGTGGTGAATCCACTCATGCTATCTCTGATTGTCCTAAGCGCACTAAGCGGTTCGCTAGGTCTGCGACCATTGGTACGGTACAGTCTAAATTTCTTTTGTCCGTTACTCTGATTTGCTCTCTGTCGTCCTATTCTGTTATGGCATTTGTGGATTCAGGCGCTGCCCTGAATTTGATGGACTTGGAGTTTGCCAGGCGCTGTGGTTTTTTCTTGGAGCCCTTGCAGTATCCTATTCCATTGAGAGGAATTGATGCTACGCCTTTGGCCAAGAATAAGCCTCAGTACTGGACTCAATTGACCATGTGCATGGCTCCTGCACATCAGGAGGATATTCGCTTTTTGGTGTTGCATAATCTGCATGATATGGTCGTTTTGGGGTTGCCATGGCTACAGGTCCATAATCCAGTGTTGGATTGGAAATCTATGTCTGTGTCCGGCTGGGGTTGTCAGGGGGTACATGGTGATGTTCCATTGTTGTCAATTTCGCCTTCCACTCCTTCTGAAGTCCCTGAGTTTTTATCAGATTACCGGGATGTATTTGAAGAGCCCAAATCCGGTGCCCTACCTCCTCATAGGGATTGCGATTGTGCTAATAATTTGATTCCTGGTAGTAAGTTTCCTAAGGGCCGACTGTTTAATTTATCTGTGCCAGAGCACGCTGCTATGCGGAGTTATATAAAGGAATCCTTGGAGAAGGGTCATATTCGCCCGTCGTCGTCACCATTGGGAGCAGGGTTCTTTTTTGTGGCCAAGAAGGATGGCTCTTTGAGACCGTGTATTGATTACCGCCTTCTTAATAAGATCACAGTCAAATTTCAGTATCCTTTGCCGCTGCTGTCTGATTTGTTTGCTCGGATTAAGGGGGCTAGTTGGTTCACCAAGATAGATCTTCGAGGGGCGTATAATCTTGTGCGAATTAAACAGGGCGATGAATGGAAAACAGCATTTAATACGCCCGAGGGCCATTTTGAGTACCTGGTTATGCCATTCAGGCTTTCTAATGCTCCATCTGTGTTTCAGTCCTTTATGCATGACATCTTCCGAGAGTACCTGGATAGATTCATGATTGTATATTTGGATGACATTTTGGTCTTTTCGGATGATTGGGAGTCTCATGTGAAGCAGGTCAGAATGGTGTTCCAGGTCCTTCGTGCGAATTCCTTGTTTGTGGAGGGGTCAAAGTGTCTCTTTGGAGTTCAGAAGGTTTCATTTTTGGGTTTCATTTTTTCCCCTTCTACTATCGAGATGGACCCTGTTAAAGTTCAGGCCATTTATGATTGGACTCAGCCGACATCTGTGAAGAGCCTGCAGAAGTTCCTGGGCTTTGCTAATTTTTACCATCGCTTCATCGCTAATTTTTCTAGTATTGCTAAACCGTTGACTGATTTGACCAAGAAAGGTGCTGATGTGGTCAATTAGTCCTCTGCGGCTGTAGAGGCTTTTCAGGAGTTGAAGCGTCGTTTTTCTTCTGCCCCTGTGTTGTGCCAGCCAGATGTTTCGCTCCCGTTTCAGGTCGAGGTTGATGCTTCTGAGATTGGAGTAGGGGCTGTTTTGCCGCAAAGAAGTTCTGATGGCTCGGTGATGAAACCATGTGCCTTCTTTTCTAGAAAATTCTCGCCTGCTGAGCGCAATTATGATGTTGGCAATCGAGAGTTGTTGGCCATGAAATGAGCATTCGAGGAGTGGCGACATTGGCTTGAAGGAGCTAAACATCGCGTGGTGGTCTTGACGGATCACAAGAATTTGACTTATCTCGAGTCTGCCAAACGGTTGAATCCTAGACAGGCTCGATGGTCGCTCTTTTTCTCCCGTTTTGATTTTGTGGTTTCATACCTTCCGGGATCTAAGAATGTGAAGGCTGATGCCCTGTCAAGGAGTTTTGTGCCTGACTCTCCGGGTGTTCCGGAGCCGGCGGGTATTCTTAAAGAGGGGGTAATTTTGTCTGCCATCTCCCCTGATTTGCGGCGCGTGCTGCAGAAGTTTCAGGCTGATAGACCTGACCGTTGTCCAACGGAGAAACTGTTTGTCCCTGATAGATGGACTAGTAGAGTTATCTCTGAGGTTCATTGTTCGGTGTTGGCTGGTCATCCTGGAATCTTTGGTACCAGAGATTTGGTGGCTAGATCCTTTTGGTGGCCTTCTTTGTCACGGGATGTGCGTTCTTTTGTGCAGTCCTGTGGGACTTGTGCTCGGGCTAAGCCCTGCTGTTCTCGTGCCAGTGGGTTGCTTTTGCCCTTGCCGGTCCCGAAGAGGCTCTGGACGCATATTTCCATGGATTTTATTTCTGATCTCCCTGTTTCTCAAAGGATGTCGGTCATTTGGGTGGTTTGTGATCGCTTCTCTAAGATGGTCCATTTGGTACCCTTGTCTAAATTGCCTTCCTCCTCTGATTTGGTGCCATTGTTTTTCCAGCATGTGGTTCGTTTGCATGGCATTCCGGAGAACATCGTCTCGGACAGAGGTTCCCAGTTGGTTTCGAGGTTTTGGTGGTCCTTTTGTGCTAAGATGGGCATTGATTTGTCTTTTTCTTCGGCTTTCCATCCTCAGACTAATGGCCAAACCGAACGAACTAATCAGACTTTGGAAACATATCTGAGATGCTTTGTTTCTGCTGATCAGGATGATTGGGTGTCCTTCTTGCCTTTGGCTGAGTTCGCCCTTAATAACCGGGCCAGCTCGGCTACTTTGGTTTCTCCTTTTTTCTGTAATTCTAATTTCCATCCTCGTTTCTCTTCAGGGCAGGTTGAGCCTTCGGACTGTCCTGGTGTGGATACTGTGGTGGACAGGTTGCAGCAGATTTGGACTCATGTGGTGGACAATTTGACATTGTCCCAGGAGAAGGCTCAACGTTTCGCTAACTGCCGGCGCTGTGTTGGTCTCCGACTTCGTGTTGGGGATTTGGTTTGGTTGTCATCTCGTCATGTTCCTATGAAGGTTTCCTCTCCTAAGTTTAAGCCTCGTTTCATTGGGCCATATTAGATTTCTGAAGTTCTTAATCCTGTGTCATTTCGTTTGGACCTTCCAGCTTCTTTTGCCATCCATAATGTGTTCCATAGGTTGTTGTTGCGGAGATACGTGGCGCCTATGGTTCCCTCCGTTGATCCTCCTGCCCCGGTGTTGGTCAAGGGGGAGTTGGAGTATGTGGTGGAGAAGATTTTGGATTCTCGTGTTTCGAGACGGAAACTCCAGTACCTGGTCAAGTGGAAGGGTTATGGTCAGGAGGATAATTCCTGGGTTTTTGCCTCTGATGTTCATGCTGCCGATCTGGTTCGTGCCTTTCATTTGGCTCATCCTGATCGGCCTGGGGGCTCTGGCGAGGGTTCGGTGACCCCTCCTCAAGGGGGGGGGTACTGTTGTGAATTCTGTTGTCGAACTCCCTCCTGTGGTCGTGAATGGTACTTCGGCGAGTTCTGTCCATGGACTCCCTCTGGTGGCTGTTAGTGGAGCTGCTGCTTCTGAGGTTCCTTACACAGGTGACGTGGTTTATCCTTTGGTTGGCTGCTCTATTTAACTCCACTCAGATCGTTACTCCATGCCAGCTGTCAATGTTCCTGCATTGGTTCAGTTCGCTCTTGGATCTTTCTGGTGACCTGTCTACTCCAGCAGAAGCTAAGTTCCTGCTTGTTATTATTAGTTCATTGTTTCCTTGTCCAGCTGGTTATCATGATTTGCTTTGCTAGCTGGAAGTTCTGGGATGCAGAGTGGCATCTCCGCACCGTTAGTTGGTGCGGAGGTCTTTTTGCACACTCTGCGTGGTCTTTTGTAGTTTTTTGTGCTGACCGCAAAGATACCTTTCCTATCCTCTGTCTGTTTAGTAAGTCTGGCCTCCCTTTGCTGAAACCTGTTTCATTTCTGCGTTTGTGACTTTCATCTTTACTCACAGTCAATATATGTGGGAGGCTGCCTTTTCCTTTGGGGAATTTCTCTGAGGCTAGGTAGGCTTTATTTTCTTTCTCTAGGGCTAGCTAGCTCTTAGGCTGTGAAGAGGCGTCTAGGGAGAGTCAGGAACGCTCCACGGCTATTTCTAGTTGTTGTGATAGGATTACAGGTTGCGGTCAGCAGAGCTCCCACATCCCAGAGCTTGTCCTGTGTGAGTTTAACTATCAGGTCGTGCCGGGTGCTCCTAACCACCAGGTCCATAACAGAAGAGAAGTTCTGAGACCATTTTTTTTTCTTTGCACTGTGTTTTGTCTTTCTTTTCCCCTAAACCTTTGGGTGGTTCAGGACACAGGTGTAGATATGGACATTCAAGGTCTGTCCTCTTGTGTGGATCATCTCACTGCAAGGGTACAAAACATTCAAGATTTTGTGGTTCAGAATCCGATGTTAGAGCCTAGAATTCCTATTCCTGATTTATTTTCTGGGGATAGATCTAAGTTCTTGAATTTCAAAAATAATTGTAAACTGTTTCTAGCTTTGAAACCCCGCTCCTCTGGTGACCCCGTTCAACAAGTAAAAATCATTATTTATTTGTTGCATGGTGACCCTCAAGACTGGGCATTTTCCCTTGCGCCAGGAGATCCTGCATTGCGTGATGTTGATGCGTTTTTTCTGGCGCTTGGATTGCTTTATGATGAACCAAATTCAGTGGATCAGGCAGAGAAAATCTTGCTGGCTTTGTGTCAGGGTCAGGATGAAGCGGAGGTGTACTGTCAGAAGTTTAGAAAGTGGTCTGTGCTTACTCAGTGGAATGAGTGTGCCCTGGCGGCAATTTTCAGAAAGGGTCTTTCTGAAGCCCTTAAGGATGTCATGGTGGGATTTCCCACGCCTGCTGGTCTGAATGAGTCTATGTCCTTGGCCATTCAGATCGATCGGCGCTTGCGTGAGCACAAAGCTGTGCACCATTTGGCGGTATTCTCTGAGCATAGGCCTGAGCCTATGCAGTGTGATAGGACTTTGACCAGAGCTGAACGGCAAGAGCACAGACGTCGGAATGGGCTGTGTTTTTACTGTGGTGAATCCACTCATGCTATCTCTGATTGTCCTAAGCGCACTAAGCGGTTCGCTAGGTCTGCCACCATTGGTACGGTACAGTCTAAATTTCTTTTGTCCGTTACTCTGATTTGCTCTCTGTCGTCCTATTCTGTTATGGCATTTGTGGATTCAGGCGCTGCCCTGAATTTGATGGACTTGGAGTTTGCCAGGCGCTGTGGTTTTTTCTTGGAGCCCTTGCAGTATCCTATTCCATTGAGAGGAATTGATGCTACGCCTTTGGCCAAGAATAAGCCTCAGTACTGGACTCAATTGACCATGTGCATGGCTCCTGCACATCAGGAGGATATTCGCTTTTTGGTGTTGCATAATCTGCATGATATGGTCGTTTTGGGGTTGCCATGGCTACAGGTCCATAATCCAGTGTTGGATTGGAAATCTATGTCTGTGTCCGGCTGGGGTTGTCAGGGGGTACATGGTGATGTTCCATTGTTGTCAATTTCGCCTTCCACTCCTTCTGAAGTCCCTGAGTTTTTATCAGATTACCGGGATGTATTTGAAGAGCCCAAATCCGGTGCCCTACCTCCTCATAGGGATTGCGATTGTGCTAATAATTTGATTCCTGGTAGTAAGTTTCCTAAGGGCCGACTGTTTAATTTATCTGTGCCAGAGCACGCTGCTATGCGGAGTTATATAAAGGAATCCTTGGAGAAGGGTCATATTCGCCCGTCGTCGTCACCATTGGGAGCAGGGTTCTTTTTTGTGGCCAAGAAGGATGGCTCTTTGAGACCGTGTATTGATTACCGCCTTCTTAATAAGATCACAGTCAAATTTCAGTATCCTTTGCCGCTGCTGTCTGATTTGTTTGCTCGGATTAAGGGGGCTAGTTGGTTCACCAAGATAGATCTTCGAGGGGCGTATAATCTTGTGCGAATTAAACAGGGCGATGAATGGAAAACAGCATTTAATACGCCCGAGGGCCATTTTGAGTACCTGGTTATGCCATTCAGGCTTTCTAATGCTCCATCTGTGTTTCAGTCCTTTATGCATGACATCTTCCGAGAGTACCTGGATAGATTCATGATTGTATATTTGGATGACATTTTGGTCTTTTCGGATGATTGGGAGTCTCATGTGAAGCAGGTCAGAATGGTGTTCCAGGTCCTTCGTGCGAATTCCTTGTTTGTGGAGGGGTCAAAGTGTCTCTTTGGAGTTCAGAAGGTTTCATTTTTGGGTTTCATTTTTTCCCCTTCTACTATCGAGATGGACCCTGTTAAAGTTCAGGCCATTTATGATTGGACTCAGCCGACATCTGTGAAGAGCCTGCAGAAGTTCCTGGGCTTTGCTAATTTTTACCATCGCTTCATCGCTAATTTTT
Organism: Ranitomeya imitator; assembly: GCF_032444005.1. Taxonomy (NCBI): domain Eukaryota; kingdom Metazoa; phylum Chordata; class Amphibia; order Anura; family Dendrobatidae; genus Ranitomeya; species Ranitomeya imitator. The sequence goes on along the minus strand of NC_091282.1, from coordinate 882,700,200 downwards.
CTAGTATTGCTAAACCGTTGACTGATTTGACCAAGAAAGGTGCTGATGTGGTCAATTAGTCCTCTGCGGCTGTAGAGGCTTTTCAGGAGTTGAAGCGTCGTTTTTCTTCTGCCCCTGTGTTGTGCCAGCCAGATGTTTCGCTCCCGTTTCAGGTCGAGGTTGATGCTTCTGAGATTGGAGTAGGGGCTGTTTTGCCACAAAGAAGTTCTGATGGCTCGGTGATGAAACCATGTGCCTTCTTTTCTAGAAAATTCTCGCCTGCTGAGCGCAATTATGATGTTGGCAATCGAGAGTTGTTGGCCATGAAATGAGCATTCGAGGAGTGGCGACATTGGCTTGAAGGAGCTAAACATCGCGTGGTGGTCTTGACGGATCACAAGAATTTGACTTATCTCGAGTCTGCCAAACGGTTGAATCCTAGACAGGCTCGATGGTCGCTCTTTTTCTCCCGTTTTGATTTTGTGGTTTCATACCTTCCGGGATCTAAGAATGTGAAGGCTGATGCCCTGTCAAGGAGTTTTGTGCCTGACTCTCCGGGTGTTCCGGAGCCGGCGGGTATTCTTAAAGAGGGGGTAATTTTGTCTGCCATCTCCCCTGATTTGCGGCGCGTGCTGCAGAAGTTTCAGGCTGATAGACCTGACCGTTGTCCAACGGAGAAACTGTTTGTCCCTGATAGATGGACTAGTAGAGTTATCTCTGAGGTTCATTGTTCGGTGTTGGCTGGTCATCCTGGAATCTTTGGTACCAGAGATTTGGTGGCTAGATCCTTTTGGTGGCCTTCTTTGTCACGGGATGTGCGTTCTTTTGTGCAGTCCTGTGGGACTTGTGCTCGGGCTAAGCCCTGCTGTTCTCGTGCCAGTGGGTTGCTTTTGCCCTTGCCGGTCCCGAAGAGGCCCTGGACGCATATTTCCATGGATTTTATTTCTGATCTCCCTGTTTCTCAAAGGATGTCGGTCATTTGGGTGGTTTGTGATCGCTTCTCTAAGATGGTCCATTTGGTACCCTTGTCTAAATTGCCTTCCTCCTCTGATTTGGTGCCATTGTTTTTCCAGCATGTGGTTTGTTTGCATGGCATTCCGGAGAACATCGTCTCGGACAGAGGTTCCCAGTTTGTTTCGAGGTTTTGGTGGTCCTTTTGTGCTAAGATGGGCATTGATTTGTCTTTTTCTTCGGCTTTCCATCCTCAGACTAATGGCCAAACCGAACGAACTAATCAGACTTTGGAAACATATCTGAGATGCTTTGTTTCTGCTGATCAGGATGATTGGGTGTCCTTCTTGCCTTTGGCTGAGTTCGCCCTTAATAATCGGGCCAGCTCGGCTACTTTGGTTTCTCCTTTTTCCTGTAATTCTAATTTCCATCCTCGTTTCTCTTCAGGGCAGGTTGAGCCTTCGGACTGTCCTGGTGTGGATACTGTGGTGGACAGGTTGCAGCAGATTTGGACTCATGTGGTGGACAATTTGACATTGTCCCAGGAGAAGGCTCAACGTTTCGCTAACTGCCGGCGCTGTGTTGGTCCCCGACTTCGTGTTGGGGATTTGGTTTGGTTGTCATCTCGTCATGTTCCTATGAAGGTTTCCTCTCCTAAGTTTAAGCCTCGTTTCATTGGGCCATATTAGATTTCTGAAGTTCTTAATCCTGTGTCATTTCGTTTGGACCTTCCAGCTTCTTTTGCCATCCATAATGTGTTCCATAGGTTGTTGTTGTTGCGGAGATACGTGGCGCCTATGGTTCCCTCCGTTGATCCTCCTGCCCCGGTGTTGGTCAAGGGGGAGTTGGAGTATGTGGTGGAGAAGATTTTGGATTCTCGTGTTTCGAGACGGAAACTCCAGTACCTGGTCAAGTGGAAGGGTTATGGTCAGGAGGATAATTCCTGGGTTTTTGCCTCTGATGTTCATGCTGCCGATCTGGTTCGTGCCTTTCATTTGGCTCATCCTGATCGGCCTGGGGGCTCTGGCGAGGGTTCGGTGACCCCTCCTCAAGGGGGGATACTGTTGTGAATTCTGTTGTCGAACTCCCTCCTGTGGTCGTGAATGGTACTTCGGCGAGTTCTGTCCATGGACTCCCTCTGGTGGCTGTTAGTGGAGCTGCTGCTTCTGAGGTTCCTTACACAGGTGACGTGGTTTATCCTTTGGTTGGCTGCTCTATTTAACTCCACTCAGATCGTTACTCCATGCCAGCTGTCAATGTTCCTGCATTGGTTCAGTTCGCTCTTGGATCTTTCTGGTGACCTGTCTACTCCAGCAGAAGCTAAGTTCCTGCTTGTTATTATTAGTTCATTGTTTCCTTGTCCAGCTGGTTATCATGATTTGCTTTGCTAGCTGGAAGCTCTGGGATGCAGAGTGGCATCTCCGCACCATTAGTTGGTGCGGAGGTCTTTTTGCACACTCTGCGTGGTCTTTTGTAGTTTTTTGTGCTGACCGCAAAGATACCTTTCCTATCCTCTGTCTGTTTAGTAAGTCTGGCCTCCCTTTGCTGAAACCTGTTTCATTTCTGCGTTTGTGACTTTCATCTTTACTCACAGTCAATATATGTGGGGGGCTGCCTTTTCCTTTGGGGAATTTCTCTGAGGCTAGGTAGGCTTTATTTTCTTTCTCTAGGGCTAGCTAGCTCTTAGGCTGTGAAGAGGCGTCTAGGGAGAGTCAGGAACGCTCCACGGCAATTTCTAGTTGTTGTGATAGGATTAGGGGTTGCGGTCAGCAGAGCTCCCACATCCCAGAGCTTGTCCTGTGTGAGTTTAACTATCAGGTCGTGCCGGGTGCTCCTAACCACCAGGTCCATAACAGGGAGGGTACCCAATTTTAATAGCTAGGAAAGGCTAAGAATGCAGCTGTGAGCTGATATTAATCAACTGAGAACCTTTATGGAAATCTTCTCTTTCCCAGAATATTAACATCCACCTCCAGCCATCGGCTTTCCCTCTGCTGGTTATGAAAATTACCCCACACATTTTTTAAATTACTTTTTTAATTGTTAACAAGGAAATTAAGGTCACCTTAGCTCACAGCAGCTGTTTCTCTGATGAACGCCCGCGAGTCTGACACTCGGCACTGGAGCTACTGTGAGAGCCAGTTTCTTGAATTCAGATAACTTTTTACCAGAGTTCAGAGCCACCAGGTCTCCTGGCAGCTGTGAGGCCCAGAAATCTCATATGAAACTTTGGAGGACATTTTAAGGTTACTGAAGTTTCCAGCTGATGGAACACCTGAGGATGTTAAATAAGGATACTTTGGGTGTGTATTTTACTATACTAGTAAATAAATAAAAAAATGAAAAAAACAGAGTGGGTCCCTTGTAATTTTCATAAACAGTTGAGGGGAAAGTCGACAGTTGGGGTCTGATGTAGTGTTGAGCATTCCGATACCGCAAGTATCAGGTAGCGGCCGATATTTGCGGTATCGGAATTCCGATACCGAATTCCGATACTTCCCGCATATCGGATACCGGAATCGGAAGTTCCCAGAATTCAAACTGAACGCAGCAGCCAATGAGGAATGATTGGAAGTGTGGGCACATCCTGTTTAGCATGGTGGGCATGTAAGTACTGGCAAGGCTGTGATTGGCTGCTGAAATGATGTCACTCTGCACTATAAAAAACGCTGCCGCCATTTTGCGCTCACTCTGCTGTGATTTCAGTTAGGGACAGGACGCTGTGTTCTAACTGAGGGCCAGTTGAGCTAGCTAATTGCTTTATTTTCCTTTCCAAAGGCTAATTTACCAAAACGCTGTGTGTTCACCTTGCTCTTGCCTTGCAGCGCTGTTTTAACAGCGTTCTGCAAGGTCTCTGTGTGTGTGTGTGTGTGTGTGCAGCTCACTCTGTAGTCTGTGTGCAGCCATATACCCGGTTGTATTCAGCTCAGGGGGGGTTCACACTGCCTCACACAGTTGTCCTTTTTTGCTCATAGTGCAGCCTGCTGCACATTTTTTCTCAAATTTCCTATTAGTGTTTTTCCACCCGTCTCCAGCTAAATTGTGGAAAAACACTACATAGGATAACCTAGAGGGGGGTTTTTGGGCCTTGCAGCGCCGTTTACGGCTGTCTGCACGGTCTCCGTGTGAGCCCAGCTCGCCCTGTAGTCTGTGTGCAGCCATAGCCGGTTGGATTCAGCTCAGGGTTCGTTACTGGCTCATACCTTGAGAAAAATTTTCCTTTTTTTCAAATAGTGCAGCCTGTTTAAAAATTTTAAAAAAAATTCCCTATTAGTGTTTTTCCACCCGTCTCCAGCTAAATTGTGGAAAAACACTACATAGGATAACCTAGAGGGGGGTTTTTGGGCCTTGCAGCGCCGTTTACGGCTGTCTGCACGGTCTCCGTGTGAGCCCAGCTCACCCTGTAGTCTGTGTGCAGCCATAGCAGGTTGGATTCAGCTCAGGGTTCGTTACTGGCTCATACCTTGAGAAAAATTTTCCTTTTTTTCAAATAATGCAGCCTGTTTAAAATTTAAAAAAAAAAATTCCTATTAGTGTTTTTCCACCCGTCTCCAGCTAAATAGTGGAAAAACACTACATAGGATAACCTAGAGGGGTTTTTTTGGGCCTTGCAGCGCCGTTTACGGCTGTCTGCACGGTCTCCGTGTGAGCCCAGCTCGCCCTGTAGTCTGTGTGCAGCCATAGCCGGTTGGATTCAGCTCAGGGTTCGTTACTGGCTCATACCTTGAGAAAAATTTTCCTTTTTTTCAAATAGTGCAGCCTGTTTAAAATTTAAAAAAAAAAATTCCTATTAGTGTTTTTCCACCCGTCTCCAGCTAAATAGTGGAAAAACACTACATAGGATAACCTAGAGGGGGTTTATTGGGCCTTGCAGCGCCGTTTACGGCTGTCTGCACGGTCTCTGTGTGAGCACAGCTCGCCCTGTAGTCTGTGTGCAGCTATAGCCGGTTGGATTCAGCTCAGGGTGCGTTACTGCCTCATACCTTGAAAAACAATTTCCTTTTTTTCAAATAGTGCAGCCTGTTTAAAACTTAAAAAAAAAAATTCCTATTAGTGTCTTTCCACCCGTCTCCAGCTAAATAGTGGAAAAACACTACATAGGATAACCTAGAGGAGGGTTTTTGGGTCTTGCAGCGCCGTTTACGGCTGTCTGCACGGTCTCCGTGTGATTTAAACTAGCTCTGTAGCCCGATCTGCACAAAAAAAAAAGTAAAGTTCACCAAACACAACTTAACACTTGTGTAGGCCACATTTGAAAAATAATAAAGTTTAGTCCACACTTTACAACATTAGTGTTTCTTACACCTGTTAGGAGGAGCATTTCAGGAATAAGCACACTAAGGCCTTAGTACTTTTCTGCTTATCTTTATCTGTCAACCAAGATGAAGAGGGCAGGGAGTAAGGCACGTGGGCGCGGAGCAGGGAGAGGAGCAGGGAGAGGACGTGGTGATTCTGTGCCTGCTGCGGGCGCCGGTGACTCGTCGTCACTCAGTTTCAGCAGGGAACAGTCCTTCATGCGCAGCTTTGTCGGAGAGCGCCGTGCACCGCTGCTGCGTGAAGACCAAATTGAAGCCGTTGTCGGGTGGATGGCAGCTAACGCCTCGGCATCGACTTCAGTTAGTGCCACATCCTCTCAGGCACAGAGCACTGGAGAGCAGCCATCTGTCTCTTCACCACCTGCCAAATTGGCCGGGCAGTCAGAGAGCCCAGGACAGGAGCCGTCTTTACTTCTGTTCTCTGAATCTTTTGGCTTGGAAACAGGGGGCCAGCCAAGCAGCATTGGAGAAATGGAAGAAGAGGCAGTGTGCAGTGATGCCCAACAGCTTTTTCTCTCTGACTCTGAAGAGGCAGGTGGGCCAGTGCCTTCGGTGACCACAGCGCAGTACGCATCTGATGATGAAACTCAGGCGCCGCTTTCTGGTGCGTACTGTGCTGCCGAGACTACCCAGGAGGAGCAGTTGGTGGCAGAGGGTAGTGGAGATGATGAGGTCCTTGACCCATCGTGGCGTGAGGAACAGGAAGGTGGTGGGAGCAGCTCTGAGGAAGAGCTTCCCCTTACGGGCCAAAGAGGGAGAGGGAGGGGGAAGACTGCGGAGCCTGTAGCCTCCACTTTGGCACCCGTTAGGAGCCTGTCTCTTTCCAAAGCCAAAAAGGGCGCTCCCAAGACTTGCAGTGCCTGGTCCTTTTTTGACACAGTTGCAGATGACATTTGTTTTGTCAAATGCAAGCTGTGTCATCAGAAAGTAAAAAGAGGGAAAAATGTCAGCAACCTCAATACCACAAATATGTGGAAACATGTGCGGACCAGGGACGCGGTGGAGTTACAGAAACAGACTGAAGATGTAGGCCAACCAACAGCGGCAGCTACCACCTCTTCAGCTCGTGATGCCTCTTCCTCCAGCTCACGCACAGCTGGTTTGGCTTCCTCCCAGGATCGCCATGGAAGAACCTCTGGCACTAATGTCCAGAGACCTTGTGTAATTCCACCCACAGCACCACCTTCCCAGTCATCCTCACACTCCCAGCCTAGTCTACAGCCATCGGTAGTACAGGCATGGGAGAAAAGGCGGGCATTCTCGGCCAACCACCCCCGAGCACAGGCTCTGAATGCAGGCATTGCCAAACTGTTGTCCCTGGAAATGCTCTCGTTCAGGCTGGTGGAGACTGACAGCTTCCATGACTTGATGGCATTGGCAGTCCCACAGTACAAGGTGCCCAGCCGCTTTTATTTCAGCAGGCAGGCTGTCCCTGCCCTGCACAGGCATGTTGAGGCAAACATAAAACATGCGCTACTGAACACCGTCAGTAGCAAGGTCCACCTCACCACCGATGCGTGGACCAGTCAGCATGGACAGGGGCGATACGTTTCCCTCACTGCCCATTGGGTTAATGTTGTTGAGCCAGGTACAGATCGTGCGAGTGGCGCAGGACGTGTCCTGCCCACTCCAAGGATTGCAGGAATCCAGTCTGTACGCATCGACTCCTCCTCTTACACCAGTTCCTCAGATTCCTCTCTGCAGGATCCGTCACAGTCCACCTCCACATGGACCCATGAACATTTACCTATGACCGACATGAGCACAGCCGTGGCCAAACGTCAGCAGGCCGTCTTGAAACTAGTTTCATTGGGGCATCGAAGCCACACAGCGCAGGAGCTCTGGAATGCCATCAAGCAGGAGAGCGATGTGTGGTTACTGCCAGCGAATCTCCAGCCAGGCATGGTAGTGTGTGACAATGGCCGAAATCTGGTGGCAGCTTTGGCCCTTGGCAACCTCACTCACATCCCATGTCTGGCACATGTGCTCAATTTGGTTGTGCAGAGTTTTCTGAGGGACTATCCGGATCTTGATGCCCTGCTGCACAAGGTCCACCTAGAGTGTGCTCACTTGCGGCGTTCCAGCTTGGCCAGATCCCGCATTGCTGCTCTGCAGCGCCGATTCCGCCTTCCGGAACACCGCATCATATGTGACCTACCTACCCGGTGGAATTCCACGTTACATATGTTGGAGCGGTTGTGTGAGCAGCAGCAAGCAGTTATGGAGTACCAGCTGCATCAGGCGCAAAGAAGTCGCAGTCAGCGCCGATCAGACTTCACAACCACAGAGTGGGCCACTATGAAGGACGTCTGCCAGGTTTTGCGTCCTTTTGATTATTCCACGCGGATGGCAAGTGCAGATGATGCACTAGTCAGCATGACTGTCCCCCTTATCTGCCTGCTTCAGCAAACTTTGCAAGGGTTAAGGGATGATGTTGTGGAAGAGGTGGAGGATGAGGAGTCACCTTTTCCATCAGCTTCTGGAGAGTCAGCGCCACGTGGTTCCTCACAAAGGGGTACGCAGGGGCCAATTTGTGAGGAGGATGAGGAGGAGTCAATGGAGGAGGAAGAGCTCCTTCCAGAGGAGGGAGCGACACAATTGTCCAGTGGTCAGTGTGTACAGCGAGGTTGGGGTGATGACGAGCGGGCAGAGATCATGTCTCCAGCAGGGGACAGCGTTTCTGGGCCAGTTGGCACTCTGCAGCACATGGTGGATTTCATGCTGCAGTGCCTGAGAAACGACCGCCGCATCGACCACATTCTCAACATGCCTGATTATTGGGTGTTCACCCTCCTCGATCCTCGCTACCGGGACAACGTCCAAAACCTCATCCCAGCGTTGACCCGGGAGCGTAAATTGCGGGAGTACCACGACACACTGGTGAATTCCATCATCTTCTCCTGTCCAACTGAGAGGAGTGCTGCTAGTGCTTTACAAAGCAGCTCAGTGCGTCGAGGCAGTGGGGGAGGCTCTGCCCAAAGAGGGAGCAGAAGCAGTGCCTCTGCCCAAGGCAAGCCCAGTATGGCACAACTCTGGCACACTTTTGTGTGCCCGCCCCAAATGTCTACACCATCACCGGCGGCTCCAGTCAGCAGGAGGCAATGGTTCCGTCAGATGGTGACAGACTACATGGCTTGCCCTCTTACTGTACTCCCAGACGGCTCTTCCCCGTTCAAGTTTTGGGTCTCTAAGCTGGATACATGGCCAGAGCTAAGCCAGTATGCATTGGAGGTGCTGGCTTGCCCTGCGGCTAGTGTCTTATCGGAACGTGTCTTTAGTGCCGCAGGTGGTGTACTAACAGACCGTCGCATGCGACTGTCCTCCGATAACGTTGACCGGCTTACTTTCCTGAAAATGAACCAGGCCTGGATCTCGCAGGAATTTGCCACTCCTCTGCCTGATTAAGTAATTGGGTGTCATCCAGGTCTCCTGCTGTGTTCATCTTTCTACCACCTGAACTGCTATTCCTGGGCTCCAACACCGCCAGTTGCGGCTCAGAAGTGCAGGCTGCACAATAAAAACATACAACCCAGTGTTATTGGGTTTCAGTAACGTCAGCTGATCCCCAGCTGTGTAGCCGGCAATGTGTCCTGCGACCGCCACGCTGGCACAACAACCTAAATGTAAGGGAACCTGTCCCCCCCCCCCCGTCGTTTGTTACTGAAAGAGCCATCTTGTGCAGCAGTAATGCTGCACAAGGAAAAGGTAGCTCTTTTGGTTTAGCTCCTTGCACACGCAGAACTTAACACTTATAAAATGTGTTCACTGATACCGTTATACCGTCCCGGAGCTGGGACTTTCCTTCGTAATGTGACACAGCACAGCCGTCATTCCTACCCCCTTGGTGCCATGCGCTGCCTCCTCAGCGTTGTTTTAAGCTGTCACGGAGCCTGCGCTGTTCTGTTATCCCTTGGGCATGCCCTATTTGCGCTGCCTGTCTTCTGACTTAATTTGGTGTCAGGCTGGCTGCGCCTGTGCGGCCGCGCTGCCCGAGATCCCGCCTCGCAGTGTCTTCTGATTGAGTCACACTGCGGGCCTGGGATCCATGGGCATGCGCAGTGCATATACTAGCCTCTCACTCCCCTTCTTCACGCTTCTTCAGACTAGGCGGCGTCAGCTGATCCCTAATAGCATGCCACGGCCGTGACGCTGCACAGTCTGAAGAAGCAGGAAGGAGGTGAGTGAGAGGCGATGATATGCACTGCGCATGCCCATGGATCCAAGGCCCGCAGTGTGATTACGTTAGACGAGACTGCGAGGTGGGATCTGGAGCAGCGTGGACGCACAGGCACTGACAGCCTGACACCAAATTATGTCAGAAGACAGGCAGCGCTAATTGGGCATGGCCAAGGGCTAACAGAACAGCGCAGGCTCCGTGACAGCTTAAAACAACGCTGAGGAGGCAGCGCACGGCACCAAGGGGATAGGAATGACAGCTGTGCTGTGTCCCATTACGAAGGAAATTTGCACCTCCGGGACGGTTGAACGGTATAAGGGGACACATTTTTAGTGTTTACTTCAGTGTTTGCAAGGAGCATAATTAAAAGAGCAACCTTTTCCTTTTGCATCCTTAGTGCTGCACAAGATGGCTCTTTCAGCTACAAACGTCTTGGGGGGGGGGTTAAAGGTTCCCTTTCAACTTGCTCCAATCAGGCTTCGGCCTACACTCTGTTCCTCTGCTCCTCCTGCTGACCCTGGGCTCTAACACCGCCAGTTGGTGCCTGGAAGTGCTGTGTGCACAGTTAGCAGTCGCTCCTCTGTTATTGGGGTTCAGTAACGTCAGCTGATCCCCAGCTGTGTGTGCGGCAATACCTCCAATCTGCTCCTCCTGCTGTCCCTGGGCTCCAACACCGCCAGTTGGTGCCTGGAAGTGCTGTGTGCACAGTTAACAGTCGCTCCTCTGTTATTGGGGTTCAGTAACGTCAGCTGATCCCCAGCTGTGTGTGCGGCAATACCTCCAATCTGCTCCTCCTGCTGTCCCTGGGCTCTAACACCGCCAGTTGGTGCCTGGAAGTGCTGTCTGCACAGTCAACAGTCGCTCCTCTGTTATTGGGGTTCAGTAACGTCAGCTGATCCCCAGCTGTGTATCCGGCAATGTGTCATGCGACCGCCACGCTGGCACACCTAAAATGTAAGGGGACCTGTCCCCCCCCCCCTAGGCGTTTGTTACTGAAAGAGCCACCATGTGCAGCACTAATACTGCACAAGGGAAAGGTCGCTCTTGAAATTATGCTCCTTGCAAATGCTGAACTACACACTCATGTAATGTGTCCCCTCACACCGTCCAACCGTCCCGGAGGTTGGACTTTCCTTTGTAATGTGACGCAGCACAGCCATCATTGCTACCCCCTTGCCACCGTGCGCTGGCTTCTTAGCATTGTTTGATTCCGTCATGGACCCTGCGCTGTTATGTTATTCCTTGGCCATGCACAGTTTGCGCTGCCCGTCCTCTGACATCATTTGTTGTCGTCCTGGCTGCGCCTGTGCGTCCACGCTGCCCGAAATCCCACCTCGCAGTGTCGTCTAATGTGATCCCACAGTGGGCCTGGTATCCATGGCCATGCGCAGTGCATATACTAGCCTCTCACTCCCCTTCTTCACGCTTCTTCAGACTAGGCGGCATCAGCTGATCCCTAATAGCATGCCACGGCCGTGACGCCGCACAGTCTGAAGAAGCAGGAAGGAGGTGAGTGAGAGGCGATGATATGCACTGCGCATGCCCATGGATCCCTGGCCCGCAGTGGGACTACATTAGATGACACTGCAAGGTTGGATCTCGGGCAGCTTGGACGCACAGGCACTGCCAGCCTGACACCTACATGATGTCAGAAGACGGGCACCGCTAACTGTGCATGGCCAAGGGATAACATTACAGCGCGGGCTCCGTGACAGAACCAAACAACGTTGAGGAGGTGGCGCACGGCACCAAGGGGGTTGGAATGACGGCTTTGCTGTGTCACATTACAAAGGAAAGTCCCACTTCCGGGACGGTTTGACAGTGTGAGGGGACACATTATATGAGTGTGTACTTCAGCGTTTGCAAGGAGCATAATTTTCGGAGCCACCATTTTCCATGTGCAGTATTACTGCTGTACAAGATGGCTCTTTCAGCAACAAATGCCTGGGGGGGTAGTTAAAGGTTCCCTTTCAACTTGCTCCACTGCAGGCTTCGGCCTACACTCTGCTCCTCTTTGATTCCCTGGGTTTCAACACTGTCAGTTGCCACCTGGAAGTGTTGTCTACACAGAAAAAACACTAGGTGATGTGTCAGTGGGGTTCAGCACCGCCAGCTGTTCCCCTGCTGTGTAGTCGGCAACGTGTCCAGCACAAGCCACGCTGGCACAACAGAACAAAAGCTGCCACCAGTGCAGGCTTCGGCCTACACTCTGCTCCTCTCCTCCTCCTGCTGACCCTGGGCTTAAACACCGCTAGTTTTTGCCCGGAAGTGCTAGCTGCACAGAGAAAAACACCAGCCAATGTGTTAGTGGGGTTCAGCAACGCCAGCTGTTCCCCTGCTGTGTAGCCGGCAACGTGACCTGCAAACGCCACGCAGGCACATGAACTGAAATTAAAGGGAACCTGGCCCCACCCCCCCAGGTGTTTCTATGTATAACAGCCAACTAGTACAGCAGTACTGCTGCATTTGTACAAGGTGGCTGTTTTTTTATCCTTGCCCACGTAGAATTAAACACGTAAAACATGTGTCTCATTACAGACCATTACAATGTCCCTGAGGTGTGACTTTCCTTTTTAATGACACACACCACCCCCCTTGGTAGCACTGCCCGTCTTCTGACATCATTGGTTGGCTGCCTGTGCCTGTGCGTCCGCCCTGCCCGACACAACCCCCCTCGTTTCATATATTTTGGCTGCGAGGGTGTGATTGATGGGCATGTGCAGTGCATATGTTCGCCTTTCTTAACTCATCTCCTTCCGCCTTCTTCAGACTGTGCGGCCTTCTGGCCGTGGTAGGCGATAAGGGATCAGCTGAGGCCGCCCAGTCTGAAGCAGGTGTAAGGACATGTGTGAGCGGCAAACATATTTACTGCACAAGGCCACGAATCCCAGCCACGCAGTGTGATTTTTTGAAAACACACTGTGGGCCTGGGATTCATATCCATTGCTAACCGCAACGGCCAACATGAAATGAGGTGAGAAGACAGGCAGCGCTCACAGCGCATGGCCAAGGGATCACAATAGCGCAGACTCCTGTACAGCTAATACAACGCTCAGGAATTTGCGCCCACCACCTAGGTGTAAATTTTGACACCTGTGCTGCGTCTCCTTAAAAAGACAAGTCACGCCTCCACTACTGTTTGACAGTATAATGGGCTAAATAGTGTACGTGTTTTATTCAGCGTGTGCAAGGAGCAAACTAAATAGAGCAACCTTTTACTTGTGCAGCATTAATGCTGCACAAGGTGTGGCTCTTGTACCTTGCAACACCTGAGGGGGGGTTAAAGGTTACCTTTGAAATTGGTTCAACTAGGCTTCGGCCTACACTCTGCTCCTCTCCTCCTCCTGCTGACCCTGGGCTCTAACACCGCTAGTTTTTGCCCGGAAATGCGAGCTTCACAGAGAAAAACAACAGCCAATGTGTTAGTGGGGTTCAGCAACGCCAGCTGTTCCCCTGCTGTGTAGCCGGCATCGTGTCCAGCACAAGCCACGCTGGCACAACCGACCAAAAGCTGCCACCAGTGCAGGCTTCGGCCTACACTTTGCTCCTCTCCTCCTCCTGCTGACCCTGGGCTCTAACACCGCCAGTTTTTGCCCGGACATGCGAGCTGCACAGAGAAAAACACCAGTCAATGTGTCAGTGGGGTTCAGCAACGCCAGCTGTTCCCCTGCTGTGTAGCTGGCAACGTGTCCTGCAAACGCCACGCAGGCACATGAACTGAAATTGAAGGAAGCCTGCCCCCCACTCCCAGGTGTTTCTATGTATAACAGCCGCCTTGTACAGCAGTACTGCTGCATTTGTACAAGGTGGCAGACTTTTTCTCCTTGCCCACGTTTAATTAAACACGTACTAAATGTGTCTCATTGAGACCATTCCACTGTCCCTGAGGTGTGACTTTCCTTTCTAATGATACGCAGCACCACCCTTGTTAGCGCTGCCCGTCTTTTGACATCATTGGTTAGCTGGCTGCGCCTGTGCGTCTGCCCTGCTCGAAACAACGCCCCTCGGTGTCTTATTTTTTTGGACAACGAGGATGTGATTGATGGGCATGTGCAGTGCATATGTTTGCCTGTGTTCACTCATCTCCTTCCGCCTTCTTCAGACTGGGTGGCCTCATGACCGCGGCATGCGATAAGGGATCAGATGAGGCCGCCCAGTCTGAAGCAGGTGTAAGGACATGTGTGAGCGGCAAACATATTTACTGCACAAGGCCACGAATCCCAGCCACGCAGTGTGATTTTTAGAAAACACACTGTGGGTCTGGGATTCATGTCCATCGCTAACCGCAACGGCCGACATGAAATGAGGTCAGAAGACAGGAAGCGCTCACAGCGCATGGCCAAGGGATAACAAGAGCGCAGACTCCTGTACTGCAAATAACAACGCTCAGGAAGCTGCGCCCATGCACCAAGGTGTTATTTTCGACACCTGTGCTGCTTTTCTTTAAAAAGACAAGTCACGCCTCCACTACTGTTCTACAGTAGAATGGTCTAAATAGTGTACGTGTTTTATTCAGCGTGTGCAAGGAGCAAAATTAAGAGAGCAACCTTTTACTTGTGCAGCATTAATGATGCACAAGGTGTGGCTCTTGTACCTTGCAACACCTGAGGGGGGGTTAAAGGTTACCTTTGAAATTGGTTCAACTAGGCTTCGGCCTACACTCTGCTCCTCTCCTCCTCCTGCTGACCCTGGGCTATAACACCGCCAGTTGTAGCCTGGAAGTGCTAGCTGCACAGAGAAAAACACCCGCCAATGTGATAGTGGGGTTCAGCACCGCCTGCTGTTCCCCTGCTGTGTAGCCGGCATCGTGTCCAGCACAAGCCACGCTGGCACAACCGACCAAAAGCTGCCACCAGTGCAGGCTTCGGCCTACACTTTGCTCCTCTCCTCCTCCTGCTGACCCTGGGCTCTAACACCGCTAGTTTTTGCCCGGAAATGCGAGCTTCACAGAGAAAAACAACAGCCAATGTGTTAGTGGGGTTCAGCAACGCCAGCTGTTCCCCTGCTGTGTAGCCGGCATCGTGTCCAGCACAAGCCACGCTGGCACAACTGACCAAAAGCTGCCACCAGTGCTGGCTTCGGCCTACACTCTGCTCCTCTCCTCCTCCTGCTGACCCTGGGCTCTAACAACGCTAGTTTTTGCCCGGAATTGCTAGCTGCACAGAGAAAAACACCAGCCAATGTGTTAGTGGGGTTCAGCACCGCCAGCTGTTCCCCTGCTGTGTAGCCAGCAACGTGACCTGCAAACGCCACGCAGGCACATGAACTGAAATTGAAGTGAGCCTGCCCCCCACTCCCAGGTGTTTCTATGTATAACAGCCACCTTGTACAGCAGTACTGCTGCATTTGTACAAGGTGGCTGACTTTTTCTCCTTGCCCACGTGGAACTCAACACGTACAAAATGTGTCTCATTAGAGACCATTACAATGTCCCTGAGGTGTGACTTTCCTTTTTAATGACACGCAGCACCCCCATTGTTAGCGCTGCCCGTCTTCAGACATCATTGGTTGGCTGGCTGTGCCTGTGCGTCCGCCCTGCCCGACACAACGCCCCTCGTTGTCTCATATATTTTGACTGCGAGGGTGTGATTGATGGGCATGAGCAGTGCATATGTTCGCCTGTCTTCACTCCCCTCCTTCCGCCTTCTTCAGACTGTGCAGCCTCATGGCCGTGGCAGGCAATAAGGGATCAGCTGAGGCCGCCCAGTCTGAAGCAGGTGTAAGGACATGTGTGAGCGGCGAACATATTTACTGCACAAGGCCACGAATCCCAGCACCGCAGTGTGACTTTATGGAAAGGCACTGTGGGTCTGGGATTTATGGCCATCGTTAACCGCACCGGCCAACATGAAATGAGGTCATAAGACGGCCTGCACTAACAGGGTATTGTCAAGGGATAACACAAGAGCGCACTCTCCTGTACTGCAAATAACAACGGTAAGGAGTCTGCGCCCAGCACCTAGGTGTAAATTTTGACACCTGTGCTGCGTCTTCTTCAAAAGAAAAGTCACGCCTCCACTACTGTTTGACATTATAATGGGCTAAATAGTGTACATGTTTTATTCAGCGTGTGCAAGGAGCAAAATGAAGAGAGCAACCTTAGACTTGTGCAGCATTAATGCTGTTCAAGGTGTTGCTCTTGTACCTTGCAAAACCTGAGGGGGGGTTAAAGGTTTCCTTTGAAATTGGTTCAACTAGGCTTCGGCCTACACTCTGCTCCTCTCCTCCTCCTGCTGACCCTGGGCTCTAACACCGCCAGTTTTTGCCCGGACGTGCTAGCTGCACAGAGAAAAACACCAGCCAATGTGTTAGTGGGGTTCAGCACCGCCAGCTGTTCCCCAGCTGTGTAGCCGGCAACGTGACCTGCAAACGCCACGCAGGCACAACAGAACAAAAGCTGCCACCAGTGCAGGCTTCGGCCTACACTCTGCTCCTCTCCTCCTCCTGCTGACCCTGGGCTCTAACACCGCTAGTTTTTGCCCGGAAATGCGAGCTTCACAGAGAAAAACACCAGCCAATGTGTTAGTGGGGTTCAGCACCGCCAGCTGTTCCCCTGCTGTGTAGCCGGCATCGTGTCCAGCACAAGCCACGCTGGCACAACCGACCAAAAGCTGCCACCAGTGCAGGCTTCGGCCTACACTTTGCTCCTCTCCTCCTCCTGCTGACCCTGGGCTCTAACACCGCTAGTTTTTGCCCGGAAATGCGAGCTTCACAGAGAAAAACAACAGCCAATGTGTTAGTGGGGTTCAGCACCGCCAGCTGTTCCCCTGCTGTGTAGCTGGCAACGTGTCCTGCAAACGCCACGCAGGCACATGAACTGAAATTGAAGGAAGCCTGCCCCCCACCCCCAGGTGTTTCTATGTATAACAGCCACCTTGTACAGCAGTACTGCTGCATTTGTACAAGGTGGCTGACTTTTTCTCCTTGCCCACGTGGAACTCAACACGTACAAAATGTGTCTCATTGAGACCATTCAACTGTCCCTGAGGTGTGACTTTCCTTTCTAATGATACGCAGCACCACCCTTGGTAGCGCTGCCCGTCTTCTGACATCATTGGTTGGCTGCCTGTGCCTGTGCGTCCGCCCTGCGTGAAACAACGCCCCTCGTTGTCTTATTTATTTTGTCAGCGAGGGTGTGGTTTATGGGCACGAGCAGTGCATATGTTCGCCTGTCGTCACTCATCTCCTTCCGCCTTCTTCAGACTGTGCGGCCTCCTGGCCGCGGCATGCGAAAAGGGATCAGCAGAGGCCGCCCAGTCTGAAGCAGGTGTAAGGACGTGTGTGAGCGTCGAAAATATTTACTGCTCAAGGCCACGAATCCCAGCACTGCAGTGTGACTTTATGAAAAGGCAGTGTGGGTCTGGGATTTATGGCCATCGTTAACCGCAGCGGCCAACATGAAATGAGGTCATAAGACGGGCAGCGCTAACAGGGCATTGCCAAGGGATAACACAAGAGCGCAGACTCCTGTACAGCAAAAAACAACGCTCAGGAAGCTGCGCCGAGCACAAAGGCGTTATTTGGGACACCTATGCTGCGTCTCCTTAAAAATGCAAGTCACGCCTCAACTACAGTTTGACTGTAGAATGGGCTAAATTGTGTACGTGTTGCATTCAGCGTGTGCAAGTAGACAAATTAATAGAGCAACCTTTTCTTGTGCAGCATTAATGCTGCACAAGGTGTGGCTCTTGTACTTTGTAACACCTGAGGGGGGGTTAAAGGTTACCTTTGAAATTGGTTCAACTAGGCTTCGGCCTACACTCTGCTCCTCTCCTCCTCCTGCTGACCCTGGGCTGTAACAACGCTAGTTTTTGCCCGGAAGTGCTAGCTGCACAGAGAAAAACACCAGCCAATGTGTTAGTGGGGTTCAGCACCGCCTGCTGTTCCCCCACTGTGTAGCCGGCAAAGTGTCCTGCAAACGCAACGCAGACACAAAGCTGACTCCAGTGCAGGCTTCGGCCTACACTCTGCTCCCCCTGCTTACCCTTTGCTCCAACACCGCTAGTTGGGGCTGTAGGAAGACAATGTTTGATAGGCAAAGCATCCGGGTTCCAGCACCGCAAGCTGGTTTTCGGCAGTGTTTTTGTCACAGGAACTCCCTCGTGCCAAACCTGGTTTCAGCACCGTCAGCTGTTTCCGGGTTGTGTCAAACTCGCTGAGACGCCTATGCTTGCCCCGTCGTGTTGCAGTCGGGTTAGCCAACTCCAGGGTGCCTCCAGTTTAGGAGCTTCCTATGTGGGCTGCGTGAACTGGTAGTCAAGGCTGGTTCTGTAGTGCCAGTAGGCCCAGCTCCCCCTGTAGGACTGTTGGGGTTCGGTAACTGCGGCTGCCTCGCGGCCTAGCTGTTCTCTCCTCTCCTGTGGGCCTTGGGGTCCACCACCTGGTTCCAGCACCGTCAGCTGGTTCCGGGCCGAGCCTTTGGCTTAGGTGCCTCCTCCTGGGTATCCGAGTTCCGCCAACGTCAGGCGGTTCTTGCTAGTGCTTTTAAGCGCGGGCACCTACAGCTTAGTAACCGGGTTCCAGCACCGTCAGCTGGTCCTCGGTGCCATTGGCTCTTGCACACTGGGGCAACGCATCCGGGTTCCAGCACCGCCAGCTGGTTCTCGGCAGTGTTCATGTCACAGGTACTCCCTCGTGCCAAGCCTGGTTTCAGCACCGTCAGCTGTTTCCGGGTTGTGTCAAGCTCACTGAGACGCCTATGCTTGCCCCGTCGTGGTGCGGTCGGGTTAGCCAACTCCAGGGTGCCTCCAGTTTAGGAGCTTCCTATGTGGGCTGCGTGAACTGGTAGTCAAGGCTGGTTCTGTAGTGCCAGTAGGCCCAGCTCCCCCTGTAGGACTGTTGGGGTTCGGTAACTGCGGCTGCCTCGCGGCCTAGCTGTTCTCTCCTCTCCTGTGGGCCTTGGGGTCCACCACCTGGTTCCAGCACCGTCAGCTGGATCCGGGCCGAGCCTTTGGCTTAGGTGCCTCCTCCTGGGTATCCGAGTTCCGCCAACGCCAGGCGGTCCTTGGTAGTGCTTTTAAGCGCGGGCACCTACAGCTTAGTAACCGGGTTCCAGCACCGTCAGCTGGTCCTCGGTCGTGCCATTGGCTCTTGCACACTGGGGCAACGCATCTGGGTTCCAGCACCGCCAGCTGGTTCTCGGCAGTGTTTTTGTCACAGGTACTCCCTCGTGCCAAACCTGGTTTCAGCACCGTCAGCTGTTTCCGGGTTGTGTCAAGCTCACTGAGACGCCTATGCTTGCCCCGTCGTGGTGCGGTCGGGTTAGCCAACTCCAGGGTGCCTCCAGTTTAGGAGCTTCCTATGTGGGCTGCGTGAACTGGTAGTCAAGGCTGGTTCTGTAGTGCCAGTAGGCCCAGCTCCCCCTGTAGGACTGTTGGGGTTCGGTAACTGCGGCTGCCTCGCGGCCTAGCTGTTCTCTCCTCTCCTGTGGGCCTTGGGGTCCACCACCTGGTTCCAGCACCGTCAGCTGGTTCCGGGCCGAGCCTTTGGCTTAGGTGCCTCCTCCTGGGTATCCGAGTTCCGCCAACGCCAGGCGGTCCTTGGTAGTGCTTTTAAGCGCGGGCACCTACAGCTTAGTAACCGGGTTCCAGCACCGTCAGCTGGTCCTCGGTCGTGCCATTGGCTCTTGCACACTGGGGCAACGCATCTGGGTTCCAGCACCGCCAGCTGGTTCTTGGCAGTGTTTTTGTCACAGGAACTCCCTCGTGCCAAACCTGGTTTCAGCACCGTCAGCTGTTTCCGGGTTGTGTCAAGCTCACTGAGACGCCTATGCTTGCCCCGTCGTGGTGTGGTCGGGTTAGCCAACTCCAGGGTGCCTCCAGTTTAGGAGCTTCCTATGTGGGCTGCGTGAACTGGTAGTCAAGGCTGGTTCTGTAGTGCCAGTAGGCCCAGCTCCCCCTGTAGGACTGTTGGGGTTCGGTAACTGCGGCTGCCTCGCGGCCTAGCTGTTCTCTCCTCTCCTGTGGGCCTTGGGGTCCACCACCTGGTTCCAGCACCGTCAGCTGGATCCGGGCCGAGCCTTTGGCTTAGGTGCCTCCTCCTGGGTATCCGAGTTCCGCCAACGCCAGGCGGTCCTTGGTAGTGCTTTTAAGCGCGGGCACCTACAGCTTAGTAACCGGGTTCCAGCACCGTCAGCTGGTCCTCGGTCGTGCCATTGGCTCTTGCACACTGGGGCAACGCATCTGGGTTCCAGCACCGCCAGCTGGTTCTCGGCAGTGTTTTTGTCACAGGTACTCCCTCGTGCCAAACCTGGTTTCAGCACCGTCAGCTGTTTCCGGGTTGTGTCAAGCTCACTGAGACGCCTATGCTTGCCCCGTCGTGGTGCGGTCGGGTTAGCCAACTCCAGGGTGCCTCCAGTTTAGGAGCTTCCTATGTGGGCTGCGTGAACTGGTAGTCAAGGCTGGTTCTGTAGTGCCAGTAGGCCCAGCTCCCCCTGTAGGACTGTTGGGGTTCGGTAACTGCGGCTGCCTCGCGGCCTAGCTGTTCTCTCCTCTCCTGTGGGCCTTGGGGTCCACCACCTGGTTCCAGCACCGTCAGCTGGATCCGGGCCGAGCCTTTGGCTTAGGTGCCTCCTCCTGGGTATCCGAGTTCCGCCAACGCCAGGCGGTCCTTGGTAGTGCTTTTAAGCGCGGGCACCTACAGCTTAGTAACCGGGTTCCAGCACCGTCAGCTGGTCCTCGGTCGTGCCATTGGCTCTTGCACACTGGGGCAACGCATCTGGGTTCCAGCACCGCCAGCTGGTTCTTGGCAGTGTTTTTGTCACAGGAACTCCCTCGTGCCAAACCTGGTTTCAGCACCGTCAGCTGTTTCCGGGTTGTGTCAAGCTCACTGAGACGCCTATGCTTGCCCCGTCGTGGTGTGGTCGGGTTAGCCAACTCCAGGGTGCCTCCAGTTTAGGAGCTTCCTATGTGGGCTGCGTGAACTGGTAGTCAAGGCTGGTTCTGTAGTGCCAGTAGGCCCAGCTCCCCCTGTAGGAATTTTGGGGTTCGGTAACTGCGGCTGCCTCGCGGCCTAGCTGTTCTCTCCTCTCCTGTGGGCCTTGGGGTCCACCACCTGGTTCCAGCACCGTCAGCTGGATCCGGGCCGAGCCTTTGGCTTAGGTGCCTCCTCCTGGGTATCCGAGTTCCGCCAACGTCAGGCGGTCCTTGGTAGTGCTTTTAAGCGCGGGCACCTACAGCTTAGTAACCGGGTTCCAGCACCGTCAGCTGGTCCTCGGTGCCATTGGCTCTTGCACACTGGGGCAACGCATCTGGGTTCCAGCACCGCCAGCTGGTTCTCGGCAGTGTTCTTGTCACAGGTACTCCCTCGTGCCAAGCCTGGTTTCAGCACCGTCAGCTGTTTCCGGGTTGTGTCAAGTTCACCGAGACGCCTATGCTTGCCCCGTCGTGGTGCGGTCGGGTTAGCCAACTCCAGGGTGCCTCCAGTTTAGGAGCTTCCTATGTGGGCTGCGTGAACTGGTAGTCAAGGCTGGTTCTCTAGTGCCAGTAGGCCCAGCTCCCCCTGTAGGACTGTTGGGGTTCGGTAACTGCGGCTGCCTCGCGGCCTAGCTGTTCTCTCCTCTCCTGTGGGCCTTCGGGTCCACCACCTGGTTCCAGCACCGTCAGCTGGTTCTCGGCAGTGTCTTTTGCTCTTGTACCTTCTGCTCCCCATCCTGGTTCCAGTACCGTCAGCTGGTTCCGGGCAGAGCCTTTGGCTTAGGTGCCTCCTTCTGGGTATCCAAGTTCCACCAACGTCAGGTGGTCCTTGGTAGTGCTTTCAGGCACGGGTACCTCCTGCTTAGTAACCGGGTTCCAGTAACGTCAGCTGGTCCTCGGTAGTTCCATTGGCTCTTGGACCTTCGGCTACCCATCCGGGTTCCAGTACCGTCAGCTGGTTCTCGGCAGTGTCTTTTGCTCTTGTACCTTCTGCTCCCCATCCTGGTTCCAGTAACGTCAGCTGGTTCCGGGCAGAGCCTTTGGCTTAGGTGCCTCCTTCTGGGTATCCGAGTTCCGCCAACGTCAGGCGGTCCTTGGTAGTGCTTTTTAGCACGGGTACCTCCTGCTTAGTAACCGGGTTCCAGTAACGTCAGCTGGTCCTCGGTAGTTCCATAGGCTCTTGAACCTTCGGGTAGCCATCCGAGTTCCAGTTCCATCAGCTGGTTCTTGGCATTTTCTCAGCCTTCTTGTACCTTCTGCTACATTTCCAAGTTGAAGACCCTAAAGTCGACGACCCGGAAGACCACCCCGATGACGACGACGACGACCCGGAAGACCACCCCGATGACGACGACGACGACGGCGGAGACGACGACGGCGGAGACGACGACGGCTGAGACGACGACGGCGGAGATGACGACACTGGAGACGACGACCCTGGAGACGACGACATGGAAGACCGAGAAGCAGAAGAACAAGAGGCTGCAGAACAAAGAGCAGAAGAACATTAAGCATAAGACTTAATATCAGAGCAAAAGATATTATCTAAATTATATGCAGAAGAAGACTAAGCAGTGTATGGGGGTGAGTCCGTTCCTCCTCGTGGTGCCCCTGGATAAAGCCTGATGCTGCAGGCCAAACTGAACGCGGACAAATGTAACTTTTGTGACTGGCAGAACGGAAGGTGTAATCTTCAAACTTTTATAGATAACAACTACGGCAATGCCTGTCACAAATGAGAATATGATGAAGAAGTAGAATAGGAAGAATAATAACAGTGGAATAAAAAGAATATGTAGAATAGGAAGAATAATAATAGTTGAATAAAATGAATATGAAGAATGTAATCAAAAAAAAAAAAAAAGGTAAAGGATGAAGAAGAAGATGAATAAGGTGAAGAAGAAGTTGATGTCAAAGATGCTGATGATGATGATGAAGATGAAAGTGTGGGAAAAGTAAAAAAAGAAAGAAAAAAAAGAAGGGGAAGGGCGTGGAATAGTGAAACATCAATATCTGACAAAATAAAAAAAAAATTTACATAGGCAATATCTTTGTCACTCCGAACGTCTTAAAAAAAAACAAAAAACATGCTATTCTATTTGATTGGGATAAACCTCTATGACTTTAATGTCTCCGCCACCTCCCCAAATACATCCGGCATTATTCTTAGTTGTTTTCCTTCATGTAGAATGAACCTACAAGGCAAGAAAGGGTTTATTTTAATTCCGATATTTTGGTCCCATTGACTTGCATTGGGATCGGGTATCGGTATCGGCGATATCCGATATTTTTTGAATATCGGCCGATCCTATCCGATACCGATACTTTCCGATATCGGAAGGTATCGCTCAACACTAGTCTGATGTTAACATTCTGAGTAAGAGACAATATTCATAAAGGTTGCCAGGCTATTAATGTCAGCTCACAACTGTATACTTAGCCTTTCCTGGTTAATAAAATGGAGTGCCCCCCAAAAAAATAATTTAAAAAAGGGCGTAGGGCCCCCCCTATTTTTTGACAACCAGCCAAGCTAAAGCAGACAGCTGGGGGCTGGAATTCTCACGCTGGTAAGGGGCTATGGATTTCCCCCCCAAACTAAAAATAGCTACCCACAGCCACCCAAAAAAGACACATCTATTAGATGGTGCTTTGCCTGGCTCTTCCCACTTGCCCTGTAGAGGCATCTATAGGACCCCTATACATTACTAGTCCTATAATTATATTGTAAATAAACATGCAGCCGGAATAAAGTCATTCATTTAAAATAAAAACTAAACACACATTTCCTTTTTTATTTAAAAATAACAAACACAGTTATGCTCACCTAATGCCCATTCCATTGAAGCCCTCATCTCCTGTAATAAAACAAAAATAAAAAACAACAATATCCCTCACCTGCCCGTCCTTCTGGCAAACACTAATCCATATCTGAGGGTTAAACATTTTTCAACCTGGATGGTGCCAAGATGCATCCATCCAGGTTGAGAACCACTGGTGAATAAACTGCTGCAAGTGCAGCATCAGTGACTAGCAGTGACATCGAGGTTACTGCTGGTCAATGTGACAGCATTCCCAGCTGGACTGAACTATCTTGACCTCAGCACCGTGGGAAAAAGTCACTGAGTTCTCCACAGTTCAGCACAGTGAGTTAACCTCAGATCATGGTGAGAAATTGAAAAGAAATGCACAGCAGAATAAAGTCTTTTATTTGAAATAAAAACAAAACACAAATTTCCCTTATATATAAAAATAACAAACGCAGTTATAGTCACACTTATACACACATACCTAACACCCGTTCCATTGAAGCCCTCGTCTCCTGTAATAAAATAAAAAATAACCATATCTCTAACCTCTATATCGTTCTGTCACATGCCAAATTTCATGTCTGGGGATAAACAGTTTTTAACATGGATGGTGCCAAAATACGACTATGCAAGCTGAGAACCACTGAGGAATGAGATGCTGCAAGCACAGCATCAGTAATTAGCGGTGACATCATTGAGGCCAGGCCCCTGAACTGGGGTGACCTCGGTGAGATCAACACGACACCGTGAGACTTTTCCTCACAGTGTTAGCAGATAGATTGTTTCCCGTTAGGTGTGTATATTGTAATTGTTTTTTGTCTTTTGTATATATATTTTAAATGAATGGATTAAAAGTTACATTTTAATAATCCTTCAAAGTACCACAATGGGCAGTGAATTAATCTTTAATTAATGTGTACTCGAATATCTGATTTGCCATGAATTTATATAGTGGCAGTGGCAAAATTAGAACTGGGCAGACAAGGAAATGTGTGACAATTTAGGGCCAATAACAGCAGGCAGGGACAGCAGCCGTACTACTGCATAGATAACATGGTGAACATGGAATAGATCCTCATATGAGTTTGCATCATCGGCACTGGCGACAGCAGGATAGTGTTGAAGGCAGACAGTGGGCAATACGGCAGATGGTATGGTCGATTTATTCATTGGGGTAAGCCATAGGTAAATATAAGTCGACACGAGATTTCTCGAGCATTTTTCGAGTATTTTTTAGTGCTCGGAATTTTAGTTTTTCTTGCCGCAGCTGAATGATTTGCATCTGTTAGCCAGCATAACTACATGTGGAGGTTGCCTGGTTGCTAGGGAATCCCCACATGTACTTATGCTGGCTAACAGATGTAAATCATTCAGCTGCGGTGCTAAAAACTTAAACTCTGAGCACTAAAAAATACTTGGAGGACTCCCGAGCATGCTCGAGAAATCTCGAGCAACGAGTATATTCGCTAATCACTAGTCGACACTGATCTATGCCTGATTAATTTTGGCATGACAAAGTTAATTTCTCTGACATTATACTTGAGGCTGGTCATGACAACACCCACATAGCAAACTGGGACGGTCCTTGTCATTGGTCCAATCTGCCGAGTGCCATCTGATCAGGGCTCAGAGTATCAGTAGAAAAAGAAGACAGTCTACCTATGAGTGAAACTGGCTGTTTAATTGTTGAGTCTCAGATAAAGAGAGGGTTATACACACAAGTCTGAGCCTTTCTGTCCTAAACTTAGCCCTCAACATTGCAGAACTTATCCACCCTCACTCTTGGATTAAAAATGGGTAAGAGCCAGGATCAGCTGCTTCTTCTTATCCTCTTCATCTTCATCAAAATCTATCGATAAAAATGTGCAAGCTGCAATTCTTCCCTCATTCCTTTTGCTTTCTGTTGAGTTATTTTAGAATAAATATGATGCTGATTACATAATTTATTGCCCAGTTGTCCCTACTGACAATTGTTTTTGCCTTTTTGAAGGGTCTCAGTAGGCGACATACATCTCTCACCAGTTGCAAATGGCTGCTGTATGATGTAATCTGTCACCATTTTACACTGCTTGTACATATGATTCAACATGTACAGCCTTGAATTCTTGTGGGTTGTGTAGTGCTGTGGTAGCACACTTATGCAGTGATGAGACAGTGACCCAGCAAAGTTCCAACACAAAGTCTCTTTAATGTGGTTACTTCACAGCATTAATGTCCAATTCATACACGTATGTACCACTAGTGTCCAATTCACAGCACTACATAGTACCCAGTATCCTCCGGGTTGCTACCGGGAACCATATCCTCTGATTTGCAGCCATTAAACACTCTAGTTCACCTCCTTCGGGCACAAGACAGTACCCCTCTGAGACCAGTTGCCATGAGCGACTGCACCACTGTGTACGCTGTGGGTGCCAGGCCCTTGAGCTGCCTTGGCTGCTTTGTCTCCACTTGACTGTGTTGCCTCACGCAGATGGAGCACTGCAGAGCTGAGTGCTCTGCCCTCTAGCACACACTAGATTGACACTCAACCTGACGCACTCAAACTCTTTACTGCAGGGATTTTAACTGGGATCTGTGGCCTTCAGCCCCATGAAAAACCCAGGCCTGGAATGAAATGGACTGCATGACTACCATCCTGCAGTCTTTTTCAAAATATAAAAACCCCAGAAGCAGGCTTTCCCAACTTTGCACTGCACACTAACATGCCCAAGACTAACACTTCTTTTTAGTCTGCTTTGCAATCACAGCTACACATGTGACTGCAATGCACTCTCATAGCCTCCATATGCCTTCGTGCACATCCTGGGGAGAACCCACAGCGCCCCCTACCTGCAACATTGGTCACTGCCTCACAGTTGCAATGTTACAAAACAGGCAGCGCTGTGGCCGACTGTACTGTTTTTACAAGGCCATGAGGACATGCTTTGCCATTTTAGAATGGTTGAAATTATCTGACTTTTCAATTGCTGAGCCTCCTCCACTAACAGCTCGTGTGGAATCGCCTCCTCCAAGTGCAGAACAAGCAATACAAAAGATTTATTAGCTGCACCTGTGTATCGCAGAGGCCAACATACTCCTCCTGTCATTAAACTCCACTGGTTCCCAAGTCTAGCCTATCACAGAGTTATAATCATCCTCAACCATGATTTGGCTGACGTTTGAATCTGAGTGAGAAATGTCATGATCCCCCTGCCCTCTTCCCCATCTGATTCCAACTGCTAGTACTTCAGTCAGTATCTCTTCCACCAAAGCTCTCAGAGCTAGCAACCCTTCTTGGCATAAGAATCAGGTCCTTCATCTCCTCCAATCCTATGTCATCCAACAGCAAAAGCTAACTGTCTAAGACTTCCAATAAATTAACTGGTAGAAGTTTATATGGTGTCCCCAGGGTGTTGTGGATTACAGGACAAAAGGGCAAGAATAAAAACATGAATCATTAATGGAATGGAAATTCCGTTATGAACAACATTACCTGTTATGGCTCCAGAGGAGGTGGACAGAGCAGAACACTGACTCAAGCTGTTTGTGTTTCTGTCAGAGGCCACATCATCCTGCTGTAGGTGAGACAAGTGATTTAACATACATTCCATTAAGCCCTCTGCTATCATTCCATTGATATTATGTATATACAGTGTATATATATATATATATATATATATATATATATATATATATACTAGCTAATGAACCCGTTCTACGCCCAGGTGGCGAGCATTTATATTGGTGTATGGTCTCCATCCTGGTATGTGCTGCTCCATCCTGCGTCCCCATCCTGTCATGAGCTGCTCCATCCTGCGTCCCCATCCTGTCATGTGCTGCTCCCATCCTGCACCCCCATTCTGACATGTGCTGCACCCATCCTGCGCCCCCATCCTGCCATGTGTTGCACCCATCTTGCGCCCCAATTCTGTCATGTGCTGCTCCCATCCTGCGCCCCCATTGTGACATGTGCTGCACCCATCCTGCGCCTCCATTCTGACATGTTCTGCACCCATCCTGCGCCTCCATTCTGTCATTTGCTGCTCCCATCCTGCGCCCCCGTTCTGTCATGTGCTGCTCCCATCCTGTGCCCCCGTTCTGTCATGTGCTGCTCCCATCCTGTGCCCGTTCTGTCATGTGCTGCTCCCATCCTGCGCCCGTTCTGTCATGTGCTGCTTCCATCCTGCACCCCCGTTCTGTCATGTGCTGCCCTATTCTGTCATGTGCTGCTCCCATCCTGCGCCCCTGTTCTGTCATGTGCTGCTCCCATCCTGCGCCACTATTCTTTAATTTGCTTCTCCCATCCATATGCCCCATACACTGCTCCATTATGGTTGATGGCCCCCATAAGATGCTCCATGGTATATGCCCCCGTACACTGCTCCATTATGGTTTATGGCCCCCATAAGATGCTCCATAAAGGTTTATGGCCCCCATAAGATGCTCCATAGTGTATGCCCGCGTACACTGCTCCATAAAGGTTTATGACCCCCATAAGATGCTCCATAGCGTACGCCCCCATACACTGCTCCATAAAGGTTTATGGCCCCATAAGACGCTTCAGTGTGTATGCCCCGTACACTGCTCCATAAAGGTTTATGGCCCCCATAAGACGCTCCATTGTGTATGCCCCCGTACACTGCTCCATAAAGGTTTATGGCCCCCATAAGACGCTCCAGTGTGTATGCCCCCATACACTGCTCCATAAAGGTTTATGGCCCCCATAAGATGCTCCATAGCATATGCCCCTATACACTGCTCCATAAAGGTTTATGGCCCCATAAGACGCTTCAGTGTGTATGCCCCCGTACACTGCTCCATAAAGGTTTATGGCCCCCATAAGACGCTCCAGTGTGTATGCCCCGTACACTGCTCCATAAAGGTTTATGGCCCCCATAAGACGCTCCAGTGTGTATGCCCCCGTACACTGCTCCATTATGGTTTATGGCCCCCATAAGATGCTCCATAATATATGCCCCCGTACACTGCTCCATTATGGTTGATGGCCCCAATAAGATGCTCCATTGTATATGGCCCGTATGCTGCTGCGATATATAAAAAAAAAAATACCATACTCGCCTATCGTCGCTGGGCGCTGAGTGCGGGGCGGGGACACCGACGTGCTGTGGGGGTCAGGTGCCGGTATCGCCGCTAGCTCAGGCCCCCCAGCACTTGCTATATTCAGCTGTCCCCCGTTCCAGCGCTGCACGCCGCCATCTTCCGGCTCCTCTGGCTGTGACTGGTCAGTCAGAGGGCGGCGCCGGCGCGCATTAAGAGTGTCATCGCGCCCTCTGAACTGTGAACGTCACAGCAGAGGACCCGGGAGACGGAGCCGCACGCAGCGCTGGAACGGGGGACAGGTGAATATACTTACCCTCCTGGCGCATCCCTGCCTCTCCGGTGGAGATCGCAGTGTGCGTTCAGTGTTTACGCATACCACGATCTCCTGGGAGCGTCACTCTGTGGGGGCCAGACTGCGCCGGCGCTTGCGCAGTCTATAAAGGCTTCGGACAGAGTGACGCTCCCAGCTCCCTATCTATATATATATATTATGGCTGGCGGAACGCAACAAATAATATAAGGATGCTAATATGATGCGTTCGCAGCCCAGAGCCCACCGTGCAGAGATGTAACCTGCTGCTCGGTAATGGCAGACACTATGTGGCGGTATAGTAATGAACACAAGCGGGTTAACGTCACCCAGTATGTATTGAGAAGGACTCAGAGCCACAGTACCGCAGAATATGAATGTCATATCCTGTTAAGCCTCACAGAGCACAGCAGAATGAGTGCTAGTGTACTGTCACAGGACTCAGCCCCAAGGACACGGTGTTAGAGTCCCTCTAGACCCACTAGGAGCATGGTGTCGCATCTGCGATGCCTATACAAATCTAACTAATAAAGTTAGTGCACTGAGTGCGCGCAGCGTCACGCTGGTGAATGACACTAACCACCCTGACTAGGTGAATTAAGCGCACTGACTGTGCATGGCGTTGCACTGGAGAATGCCACTAGATGACGCTGGTAATCGTGTACTGTGCTGGTATGCACTGACTGGCACTTTACTAGCTCCAAACACCCAGACTCAGACAACAACACAAAGGAAGGGGATAATTAGGAGCTTTCACCAGTACCATACACGAATCCTCACACACCACGATTTCAGATTATACTAGAGCATGACCGAGTGTCCATGAGGACCTGTGCATGTGTCCTTTGACCACCAATGAGTGGTCATCTCACGGGCATGCTCACTAGGCAAAAAGCAGGACTTAGGCCGAGGAACGTCTGCTCGCCGCTGACTAATGCTGGTTATAAGAGCTCGACCTGGGACAGCAGCAGCCACCAAATGCACAGCATCAGCTTGAGCAAGACGCTGGGACCAAAGTCTCTGCTAAGCAGGATCCCCAGCAGCCAAGGAAGAATGGGAGGCAGCAGAGGACATGGTTCAAGATTCCCCCTGTGCAGCGGTGGGAACTCGACACCTAACATATACAGTATATAGTTTAAATTCTTCTTTTTTTTATTTATCTTCCTATTATGAAAAATGCAGCGTAAGATGCCATGTAACTACACATATTGTAAACAAACATGTGATAACATCATGCAGTAAGCCCCTGGGCTGTACAGTTCATAAAATAGAATACTAAAATAGGAATGAAAATTAAAATGTGTGCCACCCGCGTGCCACATCAATACCACACACAACGGCACCAGAGAAGCAGCGATACAGTTAGCGCTGTTCCACAGAGGCGGGTGCTGAAGATGGCTCACATAATTTTCCCTGCTCTGATGGTAATCAGCACAAACAGGGGAGAATAATGAGAGCTACAGTTATATGCAAAAGTTTGAGCACCCCTATTAATCTTAAGCTTAATGTTTTATAAAAATTGTTTTTTTTGCAACAGCTATTTCAGTTTCATATATCTAATAACTGTTGGACACAGTAATGTTTCCACCTTGAAATGAGGTTTATTGTACTAACAGAAAATGTGCAATCTGCATTCAAACAAAATTTGACAGGTGCATAAGTATTGGCACCCCACCAGAAAAGTGACATTAATATTTAGTAGATCCCCCTTTTGCAAAAATAACAGCCTCTAGTCCCTTACTGTAGCTTTTATTGAGTTCCTGGATCCTGGATGAAGGTATTTTTAACCATTCCTCTTTTCAAAACAATTCCAGTTCAGTTAAGTTTGATGGTCGACGAGCATGGACAGCCCTCTTCAAATGATCCCACAGATGTTCAATGATATTCAGGTCTGGGGACTGGGATGGCCATTCCAGAGCAGTGTAATTGTTCCTCTGCATGAATGCCTGAGTAGATTTGGAGCGGTGTTTTGGATCATTGTCTTGCTGAAAGATCCATCTCCTGCGTAACTTCAACTTTGTCACTGATTCATGAACATTATTGTCAAGAATCTGCTGATACTGAGAGGAATCCATGTGTCCCTCAACTTTAACAAGATTCCCGGTGCCAGCATTTGCCACACAGCCCCAAAGCATGATGGAAACTCCACCAAATTTTTCTGTGGGTAGCAAGTGTTTTTCTTGGAATGCTGTGTTTTTTGGCCACCATGCATAACGCCTTTTTGTATGACCAAACAACTCAATCTTGGTTTCATCAGTCCACAGGACCTTCTTCCAAAAAGAAA
The DNA here is from genome assembly GCF_032444005.1 of Ranitomeya imitator. Classification (NCBI taxonomy): domain Eukaryota; kingdom Metazoa; phylum Chordata; class Amphibia; order Anura; family Dendrobatidae; genus Ranitomeya; species Ranitomeya imitator. The sequence continues at coordinate 882,669,420 of NC_091282.1, read as the reverse complement.
TTGGCTTCTCCATATGTGCTTTTGCATACCTCAGCCGACTCTGTTTGTGGCGTGCTTGCAGAAACGGCTTCCTTCGCATCACTCTCCCATACAGCTTCTCCTTGTGCAAAGTGCGTTGTATAGTTGACCAATGCACAGTGACACCATCTGCAGCAAGTTGATGCTGCAGCTCTCTGGAGGTGGTCTGAGGATTGTTCTTGACTGATCTCACCATTCTTCTTCTATGCCTTTCTGATGTTTTTCTTGGCCTGCCACTTTTGGCCTTAACAAGAACTGTACCTGTGTTCTTCCATTTCCTTACTATGTTCCTCACAGTGGAAATTGACAGGTTAAATCTCTGAGACAGCTTTTTGTATCCTTCCCCTGAACAACTATGTTGAATAATCTTTGTTTTCAGATCATTAGACAGTTGTTTTGAGGAGCCCATGATGCCACTCTTCAGAGGAGATTCAAACAGGAGAACAACTTGCAAGTGGCCACTTTAAGTAGCTTTTCTCATGATTGCATACACCTGGCTATGAAGCTCAAAGCTTAATGAGGTTAGAAAACCAAAAAAAGTGCTTTAGTAAATCAGTAGAAAGTAGGTAGGAGTATTTAAAACAAGAAAATTATAAGGGTGCCCATACTTATGCACCTGTCAAATTTTGTTTGAATGTAGATTGCACATTTTCTGTTAATACAATAAACCTCATTTCAAGGCAGAAACATTACTGTGTCCAACAGTTATTAGATACATGAAACTGAAACAGCTGTTGCAAAAAAAAACAATTTTTATAAAACATTAAGCTTAAGATTAATAGGGGTGCCCAAACTTTTTCATATAACTGTATATTCAAGTGATTACAGCAACAGCAGGTGGTGGCTGATAAGACTATTACTCACATCAGCCTATGTCTGCTGCTAATACCAGTGAGAAAAACAAAAAACAAAAAAAAAGCTGGGTGTCCGATTGGGACCCCGTGACTCTCTGCCACTGTTTACACTAGGTAGGCTTTAACATTAGAGAGTGCAGGTACTGTTGCAATTGGGTATACCTTGTCGCAGTGGGACAGCTTTATGCTTTTGTTTATCAAAAACATTGTTTACTAAATACACTATGTTATTTAATGCACTTGCTTTTCTACTTATTTATTTACATTAGGGTATATGCATACATTGTCATTTCTTTGGTTTTGTTTAATCGCATTGAAAGCAGGCAGTGGCTGATAGGAGTATTCATCACCCGCTGCCTGCCTAATGAATAAATAAATGATCCAGCATGGGTTCCCCTGTATTTTCTATAACCAGTCAGGCAAAACTGAGAGCTGGGGACTGCAACCCTCAGCTGTTAGCTTAGGCAAGGCTAGTTCTCAAGAATAGAGGGATCACCACGCTGTCTTTTTAATGATTTAAATAAATAATTTTTAAAAATGGTGTGGGGTCGCCCCCATTTTTGACAACCAGCAAAGCTAAAACTGACTACTGGGGGTTGGTATTCTCAGTCTGGTAAGGGGCCATGGATATTGACCCCTCCAGCCTAAAAATAGCTACCCATAGCCACCCAAAAAAGACACATCTATTAGATGGTGCTTTGCCTGGCTCTTCCCACTTGCCCTGTAGTGGTGGCAAGTGGGGTTCATATTGGTGGGGTTGATGTTACCTTTGTATTGTCAGTTGACACCAAGCCCACGGCTTAGTAATGTAGAGGCATCTATAAGACACCCATCCATTACTAATCCTATAGTTGGTTGGGTGCTGTGGCATGCAGCTGTAATCCTAGCTACTATGGGAGGCTTGGGCTGTTGGATCACTTGGGCTTGTCAGTTCTGGTCCATCCTGTGCTATGTGGATCAGGGATCTTCCCCGTCCTCAGCATCAACAGGGTGACTCTGAGGCAGTTGATGGAGGAAGGGGTGTCCTTGGTCAAAAAATAAAAAAGCTAATCCTATAGTTATATTGTAAATAAAGACACAGCTTGTGTAAAATCCTTTATTTGAAATAAAAACAAAGCACACTTTTCCATTTCTATTTAAAAATAACAAACACAGTGATCTTCACCTAACACCTATTTCATTGAAGCCCTTATCTCCTGTAATTAAACAAAAATAAAAAAACAACAATATCCCTCACATGTTTGTCACTCTGCCCCACACCATAATTCATGTTTGGAGGTTGAACAATTTTCAACCTGGATGGTGCCAAGATGCAACCATCCAAGCTGAGAACCAGTGGTGAAATAGCTGCTGCAAGTGCAGCATCAGTGACTAGCAGTGACATTATTGAGGTTGCCATCAGTAACTTTGTGAGAAGGACCTACAGTCCTTCTCACCTTCGCCTTGCGAAAGTATTCGGCCCCCTTGAACTTTCCAACCTTTTCCCACATATCATGCTTCAAACATAAATATACCAAATGTAAATTTTTGGTGAAGAATCAACAACAAGTGGAACACAATTGTGAAGTTGAACTAAATTTATTGGTTATTTTAAATTTTTGTGGAAATTCAATAACTGAAAAGTGGGGCGTGCAATATTACTCGGCCCCTTTACTTTCAGTGCAGCAAACTCTCTCCAGAAGTTCATTGTGAATCTCTGAATGATCCAATGTTGTCCTAAATGCCTAATGATGATAAATATAATCCACCTGTGTGTAATCAAGTCTCCGTACAAAATGCACCTGCTCTGTGATAGTCTCAGGGTTCTGTTTGAAGCACATAGAGCATCATGAAGACCAAGGAACCCAACAGGCAGGTCCATGATACTGTTGTGGAGATATTTAAAGCCAGATCACATTGAAATGGAAGGAGTATCATACCACAGCAAATCTACCAAGACCCGGAAGTCCCTCTAAACTTTCATCTCAAACAAGGAGAAGACTGATCAGAGATGCAGCCAAGAGGCCCATGATCACTCTGGATGAACTGCAGAGATCTACAGCTGAGGTGGGACAGTATGTCCATAGGACAACAATCAGTCGCACACTGCACAAATCTGGCATGTATGGAAGAGTGGCAAGAAGAAAGCCATTTCTAAAAGATATCCATAAAAAGTGTCATTTAAAGCTTGCAACATGCCACCTGGGAGACACACCAAACATGTGGAAGAAGGTGCTCTGGTCAGATGAAACCAAAAATCGAACTTTTTGTCAACAATGCCAAACGATATGTTTGGCATAAAGGCAACACAGCTCATCACCGTGAACACACCATCCACACTGTCAAACATGGTGGTGGCAGCATCATGGTTTGGGCCTGCTTTTCTTCAGCAGGAACAGGGAAGATGGTTAAAATTGATGGGAAGATGGATGGAGCCGAGTGCAGGACCATTCTTGAAGAAAACCTGCTGGAGTCTGCAAAAGACCTGAGACTGGCATGGAGATTTGTCTTCCAACAAGACAATGATCCCAAACATAAAGCAAAATATACAATGGAATGGTTCACAAATAAACGTATCCAGGTGTTAGAATGGCCAAGTTAAAGTCCAGACCTCAATCCAATTGAGTATCTGTGGAAAGAGCTGAAAACTGCTGTTCGCAAACGATCTCCATAAAACCACACTGAGCTTGAGCTGTTTGCCAAGGAAGAATGGGCAAGAATTTCAGTCTCTCGATGTACAAAACTGATAGAGAAATACCTCAAGTGACTTGCAGCTGTAATCACAGCCACAAGGTGGCGCAACAAAGTATTAAGTTAATGGGGCCGAATAATATTGCATACCCCACTTTTCAGTTTTTGAATTTCCACAAAAATTTAAAATAACCAATAAATTTTGTTCAACTTCACAATACTTTCGCAAGGCACTGTATATCTCTGTGATTTAAGAGCATGAAAATTAAAGTTTTAAAATTGGAAAATTTTTCCGTTTTTTTCACAGGTAAACACAAGTCATATCGAAGAAGTTTTACAACTATCATGATGTACAATATGTCATGAAAATTATTCTCAGAATCACCAAAATCCGTTGAAGTGTTTCAGAGTTATTACCTCATAAAGTGACAGTAGTCAGAATTGTAAAAATTGGCCTGGTCATTAACATGCAAACCTCCTTCAGGAGTAATGGGGTTAATTAAAAATGGAAAAGTGTGCTTTATTTTATTTCAAATAAAGTACTTTATTATTGCTGTGTCTTTATTTACCATAAAACTATAGGATTAGTAATGAATGGGTGTCTTACAGACACCTCTCCATTTCTAAGCCATGGACTTCATGTCACATGATAATACAAAGGTGGCATCAATCTCAGGAATATGAACCCAACTTGCCACTGCTACAGGGCAAGTGGAAAGAACCAGGCAAAGCACCACAATTGGCGCCTCTAATAGATGTGCCTTTTCTGAAGTGGCTGTATGCTGCTCTTTTTAAGCTGGGGGGTCAATTTCCAACTTGAGAATACCAGCCCCCAGCTGTCAACTTTAGCTTGGATGGTTGTCAAAATGGGGACATTTAGACATTTACAAAGTAAAACATTTCCATGAAGACTATTCTAAAGTTGTAAGAGTCCCATCAGTTTGCATAAATCTTGATATGTAAAGTAGCGATTGACAAGAAGCTATGCATATAGTTGTGCTCAAAAGCTTACATTCCCAGGCAGAAATTTTGCTTTCTGGGCCTTTTTTCAGAGAATATGAATGATAACACCAAAACTTTTTCTCCACTCACGGTTAGTGCTTGGGTTAAGCCATTTATTGTCAAACTACAGTTTTCTCTTATTAAATCATAATGACAACCCAAAACATCCAAATTACCCTGATCAAAAGTTTACATACCCCATTTCTTAATACCGTGTATTGCCCACTCTAACCTCAATGACAGCTTGAAATCTTTTGTGGTGGTTGTGGATGAGGTTCTTTATTTTCTCAGATGGTAAAGCTACCCACTATTCCTGGCAGAAAGCCTCCAGATCCTGTAAATTCAGGATCTGAGATGACCACTCCAGAACCTTCAATTTGTTCTGCTGTAGCCAATGACAGGTTGACTTGGCCTTGTGCTTTGGATTGTTGTCATGTTGGAACATCCAAGTACATCCCATGCGCAAAATCCGGGCTGATGAGTGCAAATTTGCTTCCAGTATTTGATGATCACATGCTGCATTCATCTTTCCTTCAACTTTGGCCAAGTTTCCTGTGCCTTTGTAGCTCACACATCCCCAAAACATCAGTGATCCATCTCTGTGCTTTACAGTAGGAATGGTGTTCCTTTCATCATAGGCCTTATTGACTTGTCTCCAAATGTAACATTTGTGGTTGTGGCCAAAAAGTTCAACTTTGATCTCATCACTCCAAATTACCTTGCTCCAAAATATTTTAGGCTTGTCCCTGTGCTGTTTTGCATATTGTAGGCAGGATAGTTTGTGGCATTTGTGCAGTAATGGCTTTCTTCTGACGACTCAACCATGCAGCTCATTTTTCTTCAAGTGCTTCCTTATTGTGCACCTTGAAACAGCCACGCCGCTAGTTTTCAGAGAGTCCTGTGTTTCAGCTGATGTTATTTGAGGGTTTTAATTTGCATCCCAAAAAATTTTCCTGGCAGTTGTGGATGAAATTTTTGCTGGTCTACATGACAGTGGTTTTGTTTTTACAGAGCCCCAATTTTCCATTTGTTAATCACAGTTTGAATGCTGTTGATATCTTTTTATATCCTTTTCCTGTTTTATACAGTTAAACTACCTTTTTCAGTAGATCTTTTGACAATTCTTTTGCTTATCCCATGACTCACAATCCAGAAATGTTAGTGGCTGGATGAAAGATGTTAGAGTCTGTCTGGATCCCAGAAACTCACTCAGATTTTATGCACAAACACTGATTACAAGCAAACAGATCACAGGTGAGGTTGTTACCATTAATAGCCATTCAAACCCATTTATGTCAACTTTTCTGCATGTTATCAGGCCAAAATCACCAGAGTATGTGAACTTTTGATCAGGGTCATTTGGATGTTTTGGGTTGTCATTATGATTTAAAATGAAACATTTTCTCTGAAAAAAGGCCAAGAAAGCAAATATTCTGCTGGGTTATGTAAACTTTAGAGCACAAATGTATGTGATTCCGCAGCAAGCTGACAATAACTAAATTAAGGGGCTAATAAAAAATGGGGGAAGTTCCCAATACACCAAACTCATAACTGTGTCAATTATACTCTCAGATTGCTCATATTAGCCACTTTTTTGTACTATTTTGGCTCTTTGAAGTATAGACCTGTAAAGCAGCACATTAAGCTGACAGATCCACTTTAAGTAGCTGGTTGAAGTTAGCTTTACATTCTTCAAGGCTGTTATACTTTAGTTATGCAAAGAAGTATCTAGTGTTAAGACTTTAGTATTTAGCTGTTAGTCTTCAATTGCACAAAGAAGTATTTAACTTTCTGAGTCTTTGGTTTTGACCAGAAAGAATCGAGGCCATATCGAAAAATACAAAATCATTGACCCAAAACTTTCTTCAACACATTGTTTACATGTTAAATAAACGAAAATGTACAAAGCTAAATAGAAATTAAACAGCAAATGAGTAAGGCTTAAAGGATTAACATATTGCTGGAGCATTTTACTTGGGATTTCTACTAATAAAATCTGCTCAGACAAGTAATTGGTATTCATCCACTCACACATGGTGAAAAACAGGATCACCCTTTAAACCATATTTTCTAATTATCCTACTTTACAGTAATAATACAAATATAGTTCATTTATTCAAATGTGTGATAATGTATACACTCGAAATAACATCACCGAAATGTTTGCTATAAATGTGTCCAGAACGATGGTATGAAGAACTGGCACAGTCATTTAATTACCATTTATAATTAGATCTTCCCAAACATTGCAAATATGAAAAAGAATATTGACATACGACCAAAATCATCCATCTCAGATTCCATTAATACTATTGCAAATAATGAACAGGGTTTTTTACCTTTCAGTAAAGTATTAATGCAAATACTGAACATTAGCAATTGTGCTGCACTAAAGAGTTTAATGTGGGAATGTGCATCCTGGCAAACAGCAGTAGATTTATAAACATTCTGGTTACGGTGCTAAATAAAAGTAGTCTTTACAGAATATTTATCATTATAAAAATGCTTTGCCTCTCTCTAGAAGAGGCAGGAATGGATTAAGAGTAGCCAGGGTCCTGGACAGTTTAAAAGTCATGACCTCCCCCTCCTCACAAGTACCCGATGCATCATGTGGCATATTACCTGATCCCCTATGATAAAGGAACATCCGGGTGCTCTGGTGCACATCTGTACATGGAAAAAGTGTGCCGTGTAAATGTTTCCCTTATGTACAGCACTATACATAATATAGCACTATACAAAATACAGCAGGGATGGGAGATTACTTTTCCACATGACAGACTGACTGTTGTGGAGGCCGAACCAATAGGCTGAAATTCATTCTGCTTAATATTAATATTAACATAGTTTTAAAACATTCTAATAATTGTATGACTTAATATTGAGTTGAACTAAGTAAGCTGCAATCCCCCTATATACAGTATGAGGCCTCACATAGCCCCCTCCATACAATATAAGCCCCCCCCCACATTGTCCCTTCAATCAATAACCAAAGCGATCAACCTATGTGGCACTTATACATGTAAACCATTAAAAAAATAAAACATTTTCTCTTTATTTAGTTATTTTTTAAACTCAATGCATAAAGATATAAATGCACACACATTTGCACAGAAAAACAGTGATTAAAAAAAGAAGTAGAAAAGAGGGTAGATGAGGGTAGTTCTGCCCTTCACACTTCTCTTCCTGACAACGGAGGTTGGCAACCAAAGTTGAAACAGTATGGCCCCCCCGTTCCTTGTCGACTGCCCCTATGCAGCCCTACCATTACTGTAAGTAACCAGCCTTCCTTAATAGGTGATCTGATAATGTGTAATGAGCATATATAAATATATGCAATATAGATACAAGTGGGCTGAGGGATATATATATATATATATATATATATACAGTTATATGAAAAAGTTTGGGCACCCCTATTAATCTTAAGCTTAATGCTTTATAAAAATTGTTTTTTTTTTGCAACAGCTATTTCAGTTTCATATATCTAATAACTGTTGGACACAGTAATGTTTCTGCCTTGAAATGAGGTTTATTGTACTAACAGAAAATGTGCAATCTGCATTCAAACAAAATTTGACAGGTGCATAAGTATGGGCACCCTTATCATTTTCTTGCTTTAAATACTCCTACCTACTTTTTACTGACTTACTAAAGCACTTTTTTTGGTTTTCTAACCTCATTGAGCTTTGAACTTCATAGCCAGGTGTATGCAATCATGAGAAACGCTACTTAAAGTGGCCACTTGCAAGTTGTTCTCCTGTTTGAATCTCCTCTGGAGACTGTCATCATGGGCTCCTCAAAACAACTGTCTAATGATCTGAAAACAAAGATTATTCAACATAGTTGTTCAGGGGAAGGATACAAAAAGCTGTCTCAGAGATTTAACCTGTCAATTTCCACTGTGAGGAACATAGTAAGGAAATGGAAGAACAAAGGTACAGTTCTTGTTAAGGCCAGAAGTGGCAGGCCAAGAAAAACATCAGAAAGGCATAGAAGAAGAATGGTGAGATCAGTCAAGGACAATCCTCAGACCACCTCCAGAGAGCTGCAGCATCAACTTGCTGCAGATGGTGTCACTGTGCATCAGTCAACTATACAACGCACTTTGCACAAGGAGAAGCTGTATGGGAGAGTGATGCGAAAGAAGCCATTTCTGCAAGCACGCCACAAACAGAGTCGGCTGAGGTATGCAAAAGCACATTTGGAAAAGCCAATTTCTTTTTGGAAGAAGGTCCTGTGGACTGATGAAACCAAGATTGAGTTGTTTGGTCAAACAAAAAGGCGTTATGCATGGCGGCCAAAAAACACAGCATTCCAAGAAAAACACTTGCTACCCACAGTAAAATTTGGTGGAGGTTCCATCATGCTTTGGGGCTGTGTGGCCAATGCCGGCACCGGGAATCTTGTTAAAGTTGAGGGACGCATGGATTCCTCTCAGTATCAGCAGATTCTTGACAATAATGTTCATGAATCAGTGACAAAGTTGAAGTTACGCAGGGGATGAATCTTTCAGCAAGACAATGATCCAAAACACCGCTCCAAATCTACTCAGGCATTTATGCAGAGGAACAATTACACTGTTCTGGAATGGCCATCCCAGTCCCCAGACCTGAATATCATTGAACATCTGTAGGATCATTTGAAGAGAGCTGTCCATGCTCGGCGACCATCAAACTTAACTGAACTGGAATTGTATTGTAAAGAGGAATGGTTAAAAATACCTTCATCCAGGATCCAGGAACTCATTAAAAGCTACAGGAAGCGACTAGAGGCTGTTATTTTTGCAAAAGGAGGATCTGCTAAATATTAATGTCACTTTTCTGGTGGGGTGCCCATACTTATGCACCTGTCAAATTTTGTTTGAATGCAGACTGCACATTTTCTGTTAGTACAATAAACCTCATTTCAAGGCAGAAACATTACTGTGTCCAACAGTTATTAGATATATGAAACTGAAATAGCTGTTGCAAAAAAAAACAATTTTTATAAAACATTAAGCTTAAGATTAATAGGGGTGCCCAAACTTTTTCATATAACTGTATATATCTGATAGTAAAACGGAAAAAAAAGTCTTATAGCAATTTATGCATTTTTTTAATCATTTGTAGTGATGAGTGAATCTTCAAAAATTTGAGTTTGGCAGTTTGCTCAAATTTAGTCAGGAAATCTGTTCTGCATACGAATCACATGTCTTAAAAGACTCCAGAACATAATATAAATGTGATTCTTATGCTCAGCAATGGAACCACTGGCATTGAGATCTGTAAGAGAATGTCACCACACCCTAAGAAATGAAAATAATGGAGCCTCAGGGAAAGATCTGATTACTAGGTGGAGAACTGCAGTGATGGGACAGGTGAGCGTCTAGATGAGTATAATATTTTATTAACCCTTTTCCAGGCCACAGGAATGTTTTCTGGATGTGACAAAGTGCCTTTAAATGTTGTAAAGAAAAGTAAATGTACCACTGAAGGAAAAACTAGTCTGATTTATATCCATATGTTAGGAGTGACCAATTATGCACAATGTACAGAATATGATACTGCACATTAATAAATGTGTGGAACATTGACCCATATATCTTTATTCTTACATGTCCTCAGTGTACAATTTGTTCCACCACAGCTGGCCTCCGTAGAGTATATCTAGGGCAAATATGACGACTTACAAACCATTTCCTTCTCATAATTGCTCAATTTTCATAGCTTACAACATACCACAGGCGAACAGTTACGTTATGTCCCCTTGAGCAACTCATCATAGATATTTGCCAACTCATCGACTTCAAGATGACCCAAGAGAGACCCTATGAATGGGGAATTATTGAGACCTGTCTAATGCATAACACATACAGTGTTCAAAAAGGCAATTCCTTATCAAGTATGACAAAGTTTAGCAGATTGTTATATAACACAGTGAGATATTGTTACCTTCATGTGAAAGCGCTAAAGCAAACATTTAAGAAGCAAAAGTGTGTTATATGAAGAATAAGCTATATAAACTATAGAGATCTCGGAAAATTCAAATCACATAGCATTAACTATATTTTATTCAGTCCAACCAAAACCTTGGATCCTGAGGGGCCAGTCATGAATTTATACTCATTGGACAGGAAACAAAGAAAGTCAGGTAGATTTTGGATTTAATGGGAACATGTAATCTGATTTATGCTGCTGAAACCACAGGCTGCATGAATCAGAGTTTGGCTGCATTATTGTATACATGTATGATGCACGGAGACTCAGTGGTTTGCATTTTGTAGCCTTGCAGCCAGGTACGGACTGGGTCTGAAATTCAGCCCAGGCATTTTAAATCACACAGCCCCATGTTGTCCTTGTCCCCATGAACCAGATGGGATATATTACTAATATTACCCTGGATGGAGGAAAGGAAGATTTTCTACCAGACCAATATTTCTGATGATACCCGTGGCCTACTGGGGTAAATGATGGAGTCAGCGACTTTGTGCTCTGTCACAACTCTTAACAGTATTGGTGTCTTGAGAACACAGATTCTGTTAATAACATAGCAGACAAGGCAGCCCAAGACCAGACAGGTCCTTCTGGCATTTGCCAGATAAAAAAAGATGATACACATCACTCTGTAATCAGGGGGGTGCTCGGAGAGGGATACCACTCCCTTATCTTGTACAAATCAAAAAATTCCGGCACTCCAAATGTCTGCAATTTAGATTTATTTTTAATGCAATCCCAAATTTATAACGTTTCGGTCTGTTACTTAGACCTTCCTCAGGCTGAGATTGAAAAACAAAAACAAAACAAACCATGAATAAAACAATAAGTACATAAATGCCTTAAATTTAGATGGAAAAAGTAACGTACTGGATTCTCAAAAAAGTCACCTAAAGAGGCTATATACATCAGCCGAGAAATAAATGCCATATAAAGTACATATAGAAGAATTAGTACCATAAATTAACAATATACTGCATAAGGTGTAACGTTACTAGTCAGTATTAAAGTATAGGAAAAAAGTGCCAAATTTCCTGTTACAATCACTGATACAAGTAGGTACATACAGTATGTGGATACAGGAAAAGGAAAAAAAGAGCCGCAAAACTCCTGATGAACTGACAAATGGTAACAAAAATAACCATAACAAAAGTTTACATTTATGTAACAAAAATAAATAATATACAAGCAATGAGGGCAATCTCACTGTAGAACATACTAAAGTTTACTATATGTCGTACAAGTGGGTACATATGTGAGTAAAAGAAAAAAGAGCCGCAAAACTCCTAATAGACTGACACATTGTAACAAAAATGACCATCACAAAAGTTTATATTTATGTAGCAAAAAGAAATAATATACAGGCAATGAGGGCAATGTCACTGTGGAACATACTAAAGTTTACTATATATCGTATGGGTTTATGGAGATAAAAAATAAAAAAAAGTAAAAAGGGGGGAATGACAAACCGAAAAGGGTTTAGGTAAAAAAAGGGAAAATAAAACGGCAAAAAGAACAGGTACCCTCAGCTGTTCCGTGACAAATTAGCACTTATAGAGAAAGCCAAATGTACATAATCAATATATAGAAAATACCGCTGTATAGTTTAACGGATTGCTGAAGGGTGCATTTGCCAGAATTGCCAGAGGGCCAGTCCAGCCCTGCAACTTTTAATAGTATTTTATGCCAGTTTTGGGGTGAAAACCAGTGATGAGCGAGTATTCTCGTTACTCGGATTTCCCTGAGCATGTTCGGGTGATCTCCAAGTATTTGTATGTGCTCAGAGATTTAGTTTTCCTCGCCTCAGCTTCATGATTTGCACCTGCTAGACAGCCTGAATACATATGGGGGTTGCCTGTTTGTTAGAACGGTTTCACACGTCAGTGGCTCCGGTACGTGAGGTGACAGTTTCCTCATGTACCGGAGACACTGACTCACGTAGACACATTAAAATCAATGTGTCTCTGCACATGTCAGCGTGTTTTCATAGACCGTGTGTCTGTTTGGAAAACACGGAGACATGTCAGTGTTCTTGGGAGCGCACGTATTACACGGACCCATTAAAGTCAATGGGTCCATGTAAAACACGTACCGCACACGGATGTTGTCCGTGTGCAGTCCGTGTGCCATGCAGGAGACAGCGCTACAGTAAGCGCTGTCTCCCCAGCGTGGTGCTGAAGCCGCTATTCATTTCTTCTCTCCAGCATCGTTCGCTGGAGAGAAGATATGAAAAATCTTTTTTTGGGGGGGTGTTTAAAATAAAGATCCCTGTCCCCAACCCCCTCCCACCACCTGTTCACCCCTCCCACCCCCCGCTGTTAATAAAATACTTACCCGGCTCCCTCTCTGGTGCTGCTTCCTGTCCTCACCGCAGCTTCTCCTGTATGAGATGTCACGTGGTGCCGCCCATTACAGTGATGAATATGGGGCTCCACCTCCCATAGGGGTGGAGCCGCATATTCATCACTGTAATGGGCGGCACCACGTGACCGCTTATACAGGAGAAGCTGCGACGAGGACAGGAAGCAGCACCAGCGAGGGAGCCGGGTAAGTATTTTATTAACAGCGGGTGGGCGCACAGGAGGTGGGAGGGGGTTGGGGACAGGGATCTTTATTTTAAACACCCAAAAAAAAAAGATTTTTCATATCTTCTCTCCAGCGAACGATGCTGGAGAGAAGAAATGAATGGCGGCTGCAGCACCAGATGCAGGGGACAGCGCTTAACTGTAGCGCTGTCTCCTGCACGGTGCGTGCGGTACCCAGTTGGCACACGGGCGGTACACGGATGCCCGCACGTGTGCTACACTGATGTACCACGTGAGCACACGGACACAGATAATTCCGGTACCGATTTTTCCGGTACTGGAATTATCTGGACGTGTGAGACTGGCCTTAAGGAGTGCCCACATGTATTCAGTCTATCTACTGGCTAACACAGTACAAAGATATATATCTTTCCTGTATTATATTATATAAACTCATAAATCGTGTTGAGCCACCTCCCTAGAGTTCGGGTTTGGTTCGTCAAACAGGGAAAACACCTAGAAAACACCTTAAAAGGTGTCCAAAAGCTGACAAACTGCTCAGAAGACACAACAAACACATCAAAAAATCACAACTACATATAGTCATGCGAAAAGAAAAGAGTTGGAGGAGTAAAAGGAGGAGGAGACACAGATATAGGCATGTCATGCCCTTCTAAAATCAAGAAAGGCTGGAGTAAAAATCTAAACTCCCTATACCAACACCCAGACGTCTTGACAAAAAAAATAAAATAAATATCTTTAGGTAGAATGGCGGCGGGTCCATTCAGAACACTTTCCTTAAAAGACGTAGTGGTACCCCCGTTGGGAGTTGTGCCAAAAAATAAACCCAATACATTCAGACTAATCCACCATTTGTCATATCCAAGGCACAGGTCAGTAAACAACAACATCGACGCGGATCCAAATACAGTACTATGTACTGTACCTCCTTTGACTAGGCAATCAGGCGGGTCAAGAAGTTGGTAAGGGCACCCTAATGGCCAAAACAGACATTGAGGGGGCGTTCTGGTTACTACCTGTGCCTCCGAATAGTGTCCTCCCATTGGGCTGCTTCTGTGAAGGAGCATACTACATAGATCGCTGTTTGCCCATGGGGTGCTCCATATCCTGCTCACTATTTGAGGCGTTTAGTTGCTTCCTCAAATGTGTCATCATGGACGTTTGTAAGGCGGCACATATTATCCATTACCTCGACGACTTCTTATGCCTGGGCCCAAAAGATTCGCCACAGTGTGAAAACACACGATAGTCCACCTGTGAGAAGGAGAGAGCTGGAGGGAGAGTGGACACCCCAGAGCCGAGGGGTTAGATTGAGAAAGAAAGAAGGCGGTGTAGCTTGCTTCATGGGTGGGGTACTCTTGGGCCTAGTAGCAATTTCTGCTACTCAGCAAAGGATTTCCTGGGCCAGATGCCGTTAAAAAATAGTACTTAGGTAAACAGGTGGTGTAGCTTGCTTTATGGGTGGGGTACGCTGCTGAGTTGCACCAAATTATACTAGGCCCAAAAGGATTTCCTGGGCCAGATGCCGTTAAAAAATAGCACTTAGGGAAACAGGCAGTGTAGCTTGCTTCATGGGTGGGGTACGCTGCTGAGTAGCACTAAATTCTACTAGGCCCAAAAGGATTTCCTGGGCTAGATGCCGTTACAAAGTAGTACTTAGGTAAACAGGCGGTGTAGCTTGCTTCATGGGTGAAGTACGCTGCTGAGTATCACTAAATTCTACTAGGCCCAAAAGGATTTCCTGGGCTAGATGCCGTTACAAAGTAGTACTTAGGTAAACAGGCAGTGTGGCTTGCTTCATGGGTGAGGTACTCTGCTGAGTAGCAGAAATTGCTACTAGGCCCAAAAGGATTTCCTGGGCCAGATGTCATTACAAAATAGTAGTTAGGTAAACAGGCGGTGTAGCTTGCTTCATGGGTGGAGTACGCTGCTGAGTTGCACCAAATTCTACTAGGCCCAAAAGGATTTCCTGGGCTAGATGCCGTTACAAAATAGTAGTTAGGTAAACAGGCGGTGTAGCTTGCTTTATGGGTGGGGTACGCTGCTAAGTATCACTAAATTCTACTAGGCCCAAAAGGATTTCCTGGGCCAGATGCCGGTTAAAAATAGTACTTAGGTAAACAGGCGGTGGGTGGCTGGGCTACTCTGCTTACTAGCAGACACTGAGGCTGTATTACATTCTATGGGGGTTGTGCTGTATTACATTCTATGGGGGCTGTGCTGCATTACATTCTATGGGGGCTGTGTTGCATTACATTATATGGGGGCTGTACTGTATTACATTCTATGGGGGCTGTGCTGTATTACATTCTATGGGGCTGTGCTGCATTACATTCTATGGGGGCTGTGCTGTATTACATTCTATGGGGGCTGTGCTGTATTACATTCTATTGGAGATTTATTGCATTCTATGGGGGCTGTGCTGCATTACATTCTATGGGGGCTGTGCTGCATTACATTCTATGGGGGCTGTGCTGTAATACATTCTATGGAGGCTGTGCTGTATTACATTCTATTGGGGCTGTGCTGTATTACATTCTACGGGGGCTGCGCTGCATTATATTCTATGGAGGCTGCGCTGCATTACATTTTATGGGGTCAGGCTGTATTACAGTCTATGGGAGCTGTGCTGTATTACATTCTATGGGGGCTGTGCTGCATTACATTCTATGGGGGCTGTGCTGTATTACATTCTATGGGGGCTGTGCTGTATTACATTCTATGGGGGATTTATTGCATTCTATAGGGGCTGTGCTGCATTACATTCTATGGGGGCTGTGCTGCATTACATTCTATGGGGGCTGTGCTGTATTACATTCTATGGGGGCTGTGCTGTATTACATTCTATGGTGGGCTGTGCTGTGTTACATTCTATGGGGGCTGCGCTGCATTACATTCTATGGGGGCTGCGCTGCATTACATTCTATGGAGGCTGTGCTGTATTACATTTTATCGGGGCTGTGCTGTATTACATTCTATGGGGGCTGCGCTGCATTACATTCTATGGGGGCTGCACTGCATTACATTCTATGGGGTCAGGCTGTATTACATTTTATGGGAGCTGTGCTGTATTACATTCTATGGGGGCTGTGCTGTATTACATTCTATTGGGGCTGTGCTGCATTACATTCTATGGGAGCTGCCTGCATTACATTCTATGGGGTCAGGCTGTATTACATTTTATGGGGCTGTGCTGTATTACATTCTATGGGGGCTGGCTGCATTACATTCTATGGGGCTGTGCTGCATTACATTCTATGGGAGCTGCCTGCATTACATTCTATGGGGGCTGTGCTGCATTACATTCTATGGGGCTGTGCTGCATTACATTCTATGGGGGACTGGCTGCATTACATTCTATGGTGGCTGTGCTATATTACATTCTATGGGGGCAGTGCTGCATTACATTCTATGGGGGACTGGCTGCATTACATTCTATGGTGGCTGTGCTATATTACATTCTATGGGGGCAGTGCTGCATTACATTCTATGGGGGCATTGCTGCATTACATTCTATGGGGCTGTGCTGCATTACATTCTATGGGGGCTGCCTGCATTACATTCTATGGGGGGCTGTATTACATTCTATTGGGGAGGGCTCTATTACATTCTATGGTGGAGGGCTGTATTAAATTCTATGTGGGAGGGCTGTATTACATTCTATCGGGGCTGTATTACATTCTATGGGGGGCTGTATTATATTCTATGGAGGGGCTACATTATATTCTATGGGGGCTGTATTATGCTCTATCAGGGAGCTATTATATATTACATATGCCGGGGCTGCATTACACTATATGAGGGGGCTACATTATATTCTCTGGGGGGTTACATTATACTTGGGGGGCTGCAATATATTCTGTGGTGTGGCTGCATTATACTCTGGCGTGGCATGATTATACTATATGTGGGCTGCATAATACTGTATTGAGGACTATGGGGAATACATTATACTATATGAAGAACTATGGGTGCATTATATTATGTGAAGTGAATTGTACTACATGGATGATGGAGGACTATGTGATTGACCATAATACTGTATGGAGGACTATGAGGTGCCCGTAATACTGTATGGCGCACTGTGTGGTGCCTATATTTTGTACTATATCTGTTTTTTTATCTGTGCATCAGGAACCGTGGCATGTGTTAAAGGGGCCCATGAAAACCTGGAGCCGACCCAGGCGACAACGCACATCAAGATGAATACCAGCTGCTACTGTGACAGGGCGCTCTGCTCTGTGACAGGCCATGTGTTGAAGTCACATAGCAGTTTTGTTAAATGACTCCTGCAGCCTTTGATAGGCCGGCAGCCTTTCAATGTTACTGCTATGTGACATCAGCGTGCGGCCTGTCACAGAGCAGAGCGCCCTGTCACAGCTGCAGTCGGCAGCCAAAAGAATATGAAGCCAAAAGAGGATGCCGGGGAGCGCAAGAAGGTGAGAAGAATCCCCCCCTCTGTAGTTCGGCAAGGTAGTGGCCATAGGGATGGACATAGGGGCCCAGGGAGGGTACATTAAATAAAGGGGCCCAGGATAAGGACATTATTACTGGAAGGTGCCCAGGATAGGGACCTTATTAAGATGGACATTGGGGTCCAAGGTGGAGACATTAACCCCTTTACCCCCAAGGGTGGTTTGCACGTTAATGACCGGGCCAATTTTTACAATTCTGACCACTGTCCCTTTATGAGGTTATAACTCTGGAACGCTTCAATGGATTCCAGTGATTCTGACATTGTTTTCTCGTGACATATTGTACTTCATGACAATGGTAAAAATTCTTTGATAGTACTTGCGTTTATTTGTGAAAAAAACGGAAATTTGGCGAAAATTATGAAAATTTCGCAATTTTCCAACTTTGAATTTTTATGCAATTAAATCACAGATATATGTCCCACAAAATACTTAATAAGTAACATTTCCCACATGTTTACTTTACATCAGCACAATTTTGGAACCAAAATTTTTTTTTGTTAGGGAGTTATAAGGGTTAAAAATTGACAAGCAATTTCTCATTTTTACAACACCATTTTTTTTTAGGGACCACATCTCATTTGAAGTCATTTTGAGGGGTCTATATGATAGAAAATACCCAAGTGTGACACCATTTTAAAAACTGCACCCCTTATGGTGCTCAAAACCATATTCAAGAAGTTTATTAACCCTTCTGGTGCTTCACAGGAATTTTTGGAATGTTTAAATAAAAATGAACATTTAACTTTTTTTCACAAAAAATTTAATTCAGCTCCAATTTGTTTTATTTTACCAAGGGTAACAGGAGAAAATGGACCGCAAAAGTTGTTGCACAATTTGTCCTGAGTACACCGATACCCCATATGTGGGGGTAAACCACTGTTTGGGCGCATGACAGAGCTCGGAAGCGAAGGAGCGCCATTTGACTTTTCAATGCAAAATTGACTGGAATCGAGATGGGACACCATGTTGCGTTTGGAGAGCCCCTGATGTGCCTAAACATTGAAACCCCCCACAAGTGACAACATTTTGGAAAGTAGACCCCCTAAGGAACTTATCTAGAGGTGTGGTGAGCACTTTGACCCACCAAGTGCTTCACAGAAGTTTATAATGGAGAACCGTAAAAATAAAAAATCATATTTTTTCACAAAAATTATCTTTTCGCCCCCAATTTTTTATTTTCCCAAGGGTAAGAGAAGAAATTGGACCCCAAAAGTTGTTGTACAATTTGTCCTGAGTAAGCTGATACCCCATATGTGGGGGTAAACCACTGTTTGGGCGCATGGGAGAGCTCGGAAGGGAAGGAGCGCCGTTTGACTTTTCAATGCAAAATTGACAGGAATTGAGATGGGACGCCATGTTGCGCTTGGAGAGCCACTGATGTGCCTAAACATTGAAACCCCCCACAAGTGACACCATTTTGGAAAGTAGACCCCCTAAGGAACTTATCTAGATGTGTGGTGAGCGCTTTGACCCACCAAGGGCTTCACAGAAGTTTATAATGCAGAGCCGTAAAAATAAAACAAAAATTTTTTCCCACAAAAATTATTTTTTAGCCCCCAGTTTTGTATTTTCCCGAGGGTAAGAGGAGAAATTCGACCCCAAAAGTTGTTGTCCAATTTGTCCTGAGTACGCTGATACCCCATATGTGGAGGGAACCACCGTTTGGGCGCATGGGAGGGCTCGGAAGGGAAGGAGTGCCATTTGGAATGCAGACTTAGATGGAATAGTCTGCAGGCGTCACATTGCGTTTGCAGAGCCCCTAATGTACCTAAACAGTAGAAACCCCCCACAAGTGACCCCATATTGGAAACTAGACCCCCCAGGGAACTCATCTAGATGTGTTGGGAGAACTTTGAACCCCCAAGTGTTTCACTACAGTTTATAACGCAGAGCCGTGAAAATAAAAAATCCTTTTTTTTTTCCCACAAAAATTATTTTTTAGCCCCTAGTTTGTTTTTTCCCAAGGGTAACAGGAGAAATTGGACCCCAAAAGTTGTTGTCCTATTTGTCCTGAGTACGCTGATACCCCATATGTTGGGGCAAACCCCTGTTTGGGCACACGGGAGAGCTCGGAAGGGAAGGAGCACTGTTTTACTTTTTCAACGCAGAATTGGCTGGAATTGAGATCGGACGCCATGTCGTGTTTGGAGAGCCCCTGATGTGCCTAAACAGTGGAAACCCTCCAATTATAACTGAAGCCCTAATCCAAACACACCCCTAACCCTAATTCCAACGGTAACCCTAACCACACCCCTAACCCTGACACACCCCTAATCCCAACCCTATTCCCAACTGTAAATGTAATCTAAACCCTAACCCTAACTTTAGCCCCAACCCTAACTGTAGCCCCAACCCTAACTGTAGCCCCAACCCTAACCCTAACCCTAAACCTAGCCCTAACCCTAACCCTAGCCCTAACCCTAACCCTAGCCCCAACCCTAGCCCTAGCCCCAACCCTAACCCTAGCCCTAACCCTAACCCTAGCCCTAACCCTAGCCCTAACCCTAGCCCTAACGGGAAAATGGATATAAATACATTTTTTTAATTTTTCCCTAACTAAGGGGGTGATGAAGGGGGGTTTGATTTACTTTTATAGCGGGTTTTTTAGCGGATTTTTATGATTGGCAGCCGTCACACACTGAAAGACGCTTTTTATTGCAAAAAATATTTTTTGCGTTACCACATTTTGAGAGCTATAATTTTTCCATGTTTTGGTCCACAGAGTCATGTGAGGTCTTGTTTTTTGCGGGACGAGTTGACGATTTTATTGGTCACATTTTCAGGCACGTGACATTTTTTGATCGCTTTTTATTCCGATTTTTGTGAGGAAGAATGACCAAAAAACAGCTATTCATGAATTTCTTTTGGGGGAGGCGTTTATACCGTTCCGCGTTTGGTAAAATTGATAAAGCAGTTTTATTCTTCGGGTCAGTACGATTACAGCGACACCTCATTTATATCATTTTTTTATGTTTTGGCGCTTTTATACGATAAAAACTATTTTACGGAAAAAATAATTATTTTTGCATCGCTTTATTCTCAGGACTATAACTTTTTTATGTTTTTGCTGATGATGCTGTATTGCGGCTCGTTTTTTGCGGGACAAGATGACACTTTCAGCGGTACCATGGTTATTTATATCCATCTTTTTGTTCGCGTGTTATTCCACTTTTTGTTCGGCGGTATGATAATAAAGCGTTGTTTTTTGCCTCGTTTTTTTTTTTTTTTTCTTACGGTGTTTACTGAAGGGGTTAACTAGTGGGCCAGTTTTATAGGTCGGGCCGTTACGGACGCGGCGATACTAAATATGTGTACTTTTATTGTTTTGTTTTTTTTATTTAGATAAAGAAATGTATTTATGGGAATAATATTATTTTTTTTTTCATTATTTTGGAATATTTTTTTTTATTTTTTTTTACACATTTGAAAATTTTTTTTTTTACTTTTTTACTTTGTCCCAGGGGGGGACATCACAGATCGGTGATCTGACAGTTTGCACAGCACTCTGTCAGATCACCGATCTGATAGGAGTGCAGGCTGCTTCACAGTGCCTGCTCTGAGCAGGCTCTGTGAAGCCACCTCCCTCCCTGCAGGACCCAGATCCGTGGCCATCTTGGATCCGGGCCTGGAGCAGGGAGGGAGGGAGGTAAGACCCTCGCAGCAACGCGATCACATCGCGTTGCTGCGGGGGGCTCAGGGAAGCCCGCAGGGAGCCCCCTCCCTGCGCGGTGCTTCCCTGCACCGCCGGCACATCGCGATCATATTTGATCGCGGTGTGCCGGGGGTTAATGTGCCGGGGGCGGTCTTTGACCGCTCCTGGCACATAGTGCCGGATGTCAGCTGCGATACGCAGCTGACACCCGGCCGCGATCGGCGGCGCTCCCCCCGTGAGCGCTGCCGATCGCATATGACGTACTATTGCGTCCTTGGGAAGTAAAGCCCACCCCACATGGACGCAATAGTACGTCTAATGGCAGAAAGGGGTTAAATAAAGGGGCCAAGGATCTGGCACCTTATTAAATAAATGGGTGACATAATTACTGTATTGAGGCCAGGATGAGGAACATACATTATTGGTTTATGGTGGCAAATGGGGACATAATTGCTGTAGGGGCCAATCAGGGGACATTATTACTGCTGTAATTTACTTTAGATTTTCCTGTCTTCCATGAGAGAACAAAAGGGTCCTGCTACTGAGCAGGGTGGCACTATGTCTTTCTTTTCTTCATCTGACATAGTATAGAAGTCGAGGAAAATAGTGGGGAATGTGCTCTGGAAGCGATCAGCTATAGCTAACTGTGTTATTTTCTGCAGAGACGAGTCTTTGCTGGAAGAAGTAATGGCGGTCTGCACTGCATGAAGAAAAAAGACCTCGACTACATATGTCACCGTTGAGTCAGTGTGTTGCTTGTACAGTTACACCATATACTGTGTACAGAGCTCCTTTGTATAATGTCACTGGTGATCACTATATTATGCGTACACTGGCACTATATACAGAGCTCCTGTGTGTACTGTCACTGGTGGTCACTGTATTACTGTACACTATATACTGTATACAGAGCTCCTGTGTATAATGTCACTGGTGATCATTGTATTACCCATACACTATACAATATATACAGAGCTCCTGTGTATAATGTCACTGGTGATCACTGTATTACCTGTACACTGACACTATATACAGAGGTACTGTGTACATTGTCACTGGTGGTAATAACAGTGTTGCTAGTATTGTGGTTTGTATTCATAATCAATATTGTAGTATTCGGGCACTATGTGTTGGTAATTTGTGGTCTGGTCACGGCGTGGCAGTATTTCTTTTTGTATATGGTATCATTTGGCCCCTATATGCTGGTAATGGTATTTTTATTTATTTTTACTCATATATATAGCGCTGTTAATTTCACAGCGCTTTACAGACATGATTGCCACTGTCCACGATGGGGCTCACAATCTAGATTCCCTAGCAGTATGTCTTTGTAAATGTGGGAGGAAACCAGAGACTCCAGAGGAAACTCACGTAAACACGGGGAGAACATACAAACTCATTGCAGATGTTGTCCTTGGTGGGATTTGAACCCAGGACTCCAGCGCTGCAAGGCTGCAGTGCTAACCTCTGAACCATGCTGCCCTAATATGTCATAATATTCGGTCACTGTGTGGTGGTAATATGTGATCTGTTCACAGTGTGGTGGTATTTGTCCCTTGTATGTAGTATTATTCGGTCACTATGTGGTCTGGTCATGGTGTGGTGGTATTTCTTCCTGTATGTGGTAATATTGGTCTTGGTATAGTGGATTGTGTTGTGTATGGTGGTCATTTGTTCTCTCTGATATTAATTAGGAGAAGATTCTTTATTTCCATTAGAGTTTTAATGCTTTGTACACAGCGGCAGATATGCACTTACAGGGGGTTTCCTGTGGAAAAAAGTAATCACCTCTCCACAGGATAAGTGATAACGTATTGATTGGTGGAGGTCTGACTGCTTGGACCCATTCAGCAAAATGTGGAACTATTTATCCTCATTAGACTGGAGTGGCATGTCCGACTAGATCACTGATCCATTCATTCACTCTGTGGCTGCACTTGTTTTTTTCTGGAAGCCCCAAAGAGAATGAATGGAGCTGCGGTCAGATATCCCACCTACCGCTGCATTTTAAAATAGTGATAAAAGTGTCCTGTCAGGGATAAAACTTCCCCATTCTTCCGATCAGTGCAGTTTCTAATGGTCGGATCTAAGCGATCACCTATCCTGTGGAGCCCATGGATCGGTGATAACTTGTTTTAACCAAGAACCCCATTAATGTAAACTACCGTAATTATACATCCCAGTTATTGGGGCACACGGTAGATGTGCAGCAGCCGCCGGTGTTTTACAGCTGAGGCACCGCTATAATGACAGATATTTGCATATACAGTGGGGCAAAAAAAGTATTTAGTCAGTCAGCAATAGTGCAAGTTCCACCACTTAAAAAGATGAGAGGCGTCTGTAATTTACATCATAGGTAGACCTCAACTATGGGAGACAAACTGAGAAAAAAAAATCCAGAAAATCACATTGTCTGTTTTTTTAACATTTTATTTGCATATTATGGTGGAAAATAAGTATTTGGTCAGAAACAATCAAGATTTCTGGCTCTCACAGACCTGTAACTTCTTCTTTAAGAGTCTCCTCTTTCCTCCACTCATTATCTGTAGTAATGGCACCTGTTTAAACTTGTTATCAGTATAAAAAGACACCTGTGCACACCCTCAAACAGTCTGACTCCAAACTCCACTATGGTGAAGACCAAAGAGCTGTCAAAGGACACCAGAAACAAAATTGTAGCCCTGCACCAGGCTGGGAAGACTGAATCTGCAATAGCCAACCAGCTTGGAGTGAGGAAATCAACAGTGGGAGCAATAATTAGAAAATGGAAGACATACAAGACCACTGATAATCTCCCTCGATCTGGGGCTCCACGCAAAATCCCACCCCGTGGGGTCAGAATGATCACAAGAACGGTGAGCAAAAATCCCAGAACCACGCGGGGGGACCTAGTGAATGAACTGCAGAGAGCTGGGACCAATGTAACAAGGCCTACCATAAGTAACACACTACGCCACCATGGACTCAGATCCAGCAGTGCCAGACGTGTCCCACTGCTTAAGCCAGTACATGTCCGGGTCCATCTGAAGTTTGCTAGAGAGCATTTGGATGATCCAGAGGAGTTTTGGGAGAATGTCCTATGGTCTGATGAAACCAAACTGGAACTGTTTGGTAGAAACACAACTTGTCGTGTTTGGAGGAAAAAGAATACTGAGTTGCATCCATCAAACACCATACCTACTGTAAAGCATGGTGGTGGAAACATCATGCTTTGGGGCTGTTTCTCTGCAAAGGGGCCAGGACAACTGATCCGGGTACATGAAAGAATGAATGGGGCCATGTATCGTGAGATTTTGAGTGCAAACCTCCTTCCATCAGCAAGGGCATTGAAGATGAAACGTGGCTGGGTCTTTCAACATGACAATGATCCAAAGCACATCGCCAGGGCAACGAAGGAGTGGCTTCGTAAGAAGCATTTCAAGGTCCTGGAGTGGCCTAGCCAGTCTCCAGATCTCAACCCTATAGAAAACCTTTGGAGGGAGTTGAAAGTCCGTGTTGAAAAAAGGGAAAAGCAAAAAACATCACTGCTCTAGAGGAGATCTGCATGGAGGAATGGGCCAACATACCAACAACAGTGTGTGGCAACCTTGTGAAGACTTACAGAAAACGTTTGACCTCTGTCATTGCCAACAAAAGATATATTACAAAGTATTGAGATGAAATTTTGTTTCTGACCAAATACTTATTTTCCACCATAATATGCAAATAAAATGTTAAAAAAACAGACAATGTGATTTTCTGGATTTTTTTTTCTCAGTTTGTCTCCCATAGTTGAGGTCTACCTATGATGTAAATTACAGATGCCTCTCATCTTTTTAAGTGGTGGAACTTGCACTATTGCTGACTGACTAAATACTTTTTTGCCCCACTGTATCTCTCTGATTTAAGGGCATAAAAATTCAAAGTTCAAAAATTGCAAAATTTTCAAAATTTTCACCAAATTTCCATTTATTTCACAAATAAACGCAAATCAAATCAAAGAAATTTTACCACTATCATAAATTACAATATGTTATGAGAAAACAATCTCAAAATGACCAGGATCCGTTGAAGCGTTTCAGAGTTAAGACCTCATAAAATGACAGTGGTCAGAATTGAAAAAAATGGCCTGGTCAGGAAGTTAAAAACAGGCTTCGGGGTGAAGGGGTGAATTCCTAACACTCACCTTGATATTGTCACTATGTTGCAGCAGTTCCTTCACTCCAACAATCCATATGTTCAACTTTTCAAGACTGCACTTGAATGCATGTCAAATGACGATTACAAGGTTGTCATTTGAGGTGACAAAACACCACATGGTGAACATCAGCGATGTTTTACTGCTCCCACATTTGATGAGGTAGCAATCTTGATTGTATGTAATGATTTTCAAAGCCGTGACAGAAGCTCACAGGTCTTTTGGCAGGGACAGGATCGCTATCACTTTGGAATACCTCAGACAGATCTTACAACAGGCAACCCTTCAGGAAAAAAGTGTCTGCCATGGACTTCTATGCATATAGGATCATGACAAGATTTGCAGAGGAAAATCACATCTTGACATGCAAACACCTCTTCCACCAATTTATTGTTGACATGTATGCAAAGATTGAGAGTGAACGTCTTTTATATATCCGACTAAATAAAAAAAAACTCAGGGCAGAGGAAAATATTCACCTTAGAAATGCTGTTGCAAATGATGCTGATCCAAAAGAGTTGGGGAAAATGGTTATTCTTCCATCAACTGTCACTGGAAGCCCACGACGCATGCATGCATACATACAGGATGCAATGACTTATGTAAGAAAAAATGGCCATCCAGATCTTTTCATCACCTTTACTTGCTATCCTGCCTGGGAGGAAATTGGAGGGCACCTGTTGCCGGGCCAAAAAACAGTGAATCGCCATGACCTTATTGCTCGCGTTTTCAAACAGATGCAGTGCTGGATGTATTCATTTGAATGACAAAAAAGAGGCCTTCCTCACTCCCACATTTTGATCTGGCTGAAGCAAAAAATACAGCCTACTGAAATTGACAATATCATCACTGCCGAATTGCCAGACCTTTAGATTGACCCATTGCTGTTTGACACCATCACAAAAAACATGACCCATGGTCTGTGTGGGAGTCTAAACAAAAATTCTCCTTGTATGATTGATGGCAGGTGTTCAAAGCATTACCCACAATCCCTGGTCCAAGAAACCCAAACAAGACAAGATGGATATCCAGTCTACCGAAGAAGAAAGCCAGGGGATGGTGGTTTCACAGCAAAGCTCAAAATGCGTGTTTGATCATCACTCCAAGAGATAGAAATTGACAACAGGTGGGTAGTGCCTTATAACCCTTTGCTCTCAAAAATCTTCCAGGCCCACATAAATGTCGAATCTTGCCACTCTGTGAAATCAATCAAGTATATCTGCAGATATGTCCACAAAGGAAGTGATCAAGCAGTTTTTGAACTCCAGAAAAATGGACCTATTATTGATGAAGTGGAGGCATTCCAGATGGGCAGGTACATAAGCAGCAATGAAGCTGTTTGGAGAATACTAGGATTCGGCATTTTTTGAGCTGTGTCAACAAGACCCTTCTGCAAAAACAATTCTCTACTGTGATTTACCAAAGTACTACACTTGGAATGCCTCCAGAAAAACACTGGAATGGAGGAAACGGGGCTTGATGTTGAAGGCTATCCAGGGGTGAAAGCAACTGATAGTCTTGGTTGCGTCTACACTGTTCATCCGTCAAATGCAGAGTGCTTCTACCTGCGCATGTTACTTCATGTTGTCAAAGACCCTACATCATTTTCTGACCTGAATACCGTCGGAGGCCATGTGTGTGAAAAATTCAGGGAAGCTTGCCAAAGAAAAGGACTTCAGGAAAATGATGGACACTCGGACATGACCCTCAAGGAAGCAGCAGCCGCACAAACCCCAAAGCGACTAAGACACCTCTTTGCTATTATTCTAACAACCTGTAGCATTTCAAATCCTCTTGAGATTTGGACAAAATACAAAACTGATCTCAGTGAGGACATCCTCATGGAGATTAGAAGGGAAAATCCTCAGCAACTCATCAACTTCACTGAGGAAATGTTCAAGGAAACTTTAATGCTCCTTGAAGATCAGTACATAGCAATGTCAGGAGGAAAAGCCTTACAGTTGCTTGGTTTGCCTGCTCCAATAAAAAATCCTGAAGGCATCCAAATGTGTAGGCAGATTTTCATAGAAACAAACTACAATATTGATGAACTGACAGCATTTGTGTCTCAGAACGAGCCAATATTGGTACCAGATCAAAGGGACGCCTATAACTACATTTTAAGTTTCAGTGAAACCAACAAAGGTGGGATTGTCTTCCTTGATGCTCCAGGTGGAACAGGAAAGACATTTGTAATCAACTTGCTGCTGGCAAAATTTTGACAATAAAAAAAGATTGCACTTGCAGTGGCATCTTCTGGAATTGCAGCTACGCTTTTAGAAGGTGGCAGGACAGCACATTCGACATTCAATCTACCACTTAATCTGTCTCATAGTGACAGCCCCGTGTGTAATATTGCCAAGGGATCAGGACTGGCCAAATTGCTTCAAATGCAATGCAGTGCTATCATTTGGAATGAATGCACCATGTCACACAAAAGGGCTCTGGAAGCAGTGGACAGACTGCTGCAAGACCTGCGTAGCAACAAATATATCATGGGAGGAGTAGTTGTTGTTTTGGCAGGTGACTTCCGCCAAACACTACCTGTTATTCCAAGATCAACCCCTGCAGACGAACTCAATGCCTGTCTCAAAGCATCATACCTTTGGGGAAAAGTAAAGAAAATGTCACTGAACACAACCATGAGGGTCTACATGACAGGTGATGTTTCTGCTGGACTGTTTTCAAGCCAGCTGCTGACTATTGGAGATGGTAAGGCACCAGTAAACTCAAACCACTGGACAGATCACCTTCCCAAGCAACTTTTGTTGCATTGTGACTCCCATTGAGGAGTTCAAAGCAAAGGTTTTTCCAAACATTCAACTCCACTTCAAAAATTCTGGCTGGCTGTGTGAAAGGGCTATTCTAGCTCCCAAAAATAACAGCGTCAACAAGATCAGTCTTCAAATTCTAAATCTCCTACCAGGTGTGTGCACAATCTACAAGTCAGTGGATACAGTAATAGACCCTGATCAAGCATTTTTTTTATCCAACTGAGTTCCTCATTTCCTTTGAGACACAAGGACTTCCTCCTCACAACCTCTTTCTAAAACCTGGAGCACATATTCTGCTATTGAGAAATTTGGATCCACCAAAGCTGTGTAATTGAACAACACTCTTGATTAAGAACCTCTTTCCACTTGTAATTGAGGCAACCATTTTGACAGGAAGTGCCACAGGAGAAGATGTTTTCAATCCAAGAATTCCTCTCATTCCATCCGATTTACCTTTTGATTTTAAACGCCTCCAGTTTCCCGTTGGACTGGCATTTGCTATGTCCATCAACAAGGCTCAGGGACAGTCCTTGAAAGTAGTTGGAATCGATTTGCAATCTCCATTCTTTTCTCATGGTCAACTTTATGTGGCCTGTTCAAGAGTTGGATCAGCCAAAAATCTGTTTGTCTTTGCACCTGAAGGAAAAACTAAGAATGTCGTTTATCAAAAGGCTCTCGAATAAGTAGTAGAAGATTACTTCACATTACTTGGCCAATTTAGTTAAATCTGTGTGGAATATCTCTGGTGTTGAAATATATGTTGCGAAATGCTTCTAGTAGCTTAGTTTTTGCCTTTTAATAATTACATTTCTATCTATTTGTTTTGTGGTTTTGTGTGCAGAATAATTTCTGTTAACACATTCTATTTTGCTAACAGCAGTTATTAACCCGAGCAAAGCCGGGTAGCACAGCTAGTAGAATTATAAAACATTATAAAACAGCTTTTAATATTTAATTAAAAAATAGAATATGTACAAATTACATCACTAATCTAAATTTCACTCCCAGTACATAGACCTAGAATATGGCCACTTGTTGCTGCTATCCTATAATGTCATCAATCAGCAAATGTAAATATTGTAAATAATAGGTTATACATCTGGGGTGTCAAACTGCATTCCTCGAGGGCTGCAAACAGGTCATGTTTTCAGGATTTCCTTGTACTGCACAGGTGATAATTTAATCACCTACACACATAATAATTGCAGCACCTTGTGCAAAGCTAAGGAAATCTTGAAAACACGCATGGTTTGCGGCCCTCGAGGAATGCAGTTTGACAACCCTGTTATACATTATATTAGTATTTAGACATCAATTTTGAGCCTTAAAAATCAATAACCCATATCACACTAGTGACCACAAATGACCTAGAAATCCATATATTTAAATGTCTGAGGATTTAAATTTCATATTGACTAAATCATTAGGATTCTGGATGACAGTTGTCATTTAAGATACTGATAACCACTACAATTCTTATCCAACATTCATAAATGGGGTCCTAGATCAATAGCTAAAAGAGCAGCAGGGGTAGCCACATGGTTGTTTAAGGGACAGCAACCACTACTGCCTCCTGTACAGGTTGACAGCCGGCTCACAGAATGTGCAGCTTTCAGGCATTTGGTCAGGGGGACGTCAGCAGCATGACCAGGTCGTGTGATCACACTGCTGACATCACTCAGCAGCACATATTAGTGGTAAATGCTCCAGAGCTGAAGACACTGAAGATTGAATGTAATAGGAATGGGGGCGTAAGGGTGCTTTACTGTATTGACAATTGTGGGGGGGTATTTGCAGTATGTGGGATGGGAAACATACTGTGTGTGCGGGTGATTTACTGTGTGGGGGAGATTTACTGTGCATGGGAGATTTAGAGTAACGGGGCAGGGGAGATTTATTGCTTGTGGGGTATTTAC
Organism: Ranitomeya imitator; assembly: GCF_032444005.1. Lineage (NCBI taxonomy): Eukaryota > Metazoa > Chordata > Amphibia > Anura > Dendrobatidae > Ranitomeya > Ranitomeya imitator. Next base: position 882,639,358 of record NC_091282.1, on the reverse strand, counting down.
TGCATGTGTGAGTATTTATTACGTGTGGACGTATTTACTGCATGGGGAAGATTTGGCATAACAGGACTGGGGGAGATTTACTGTGTAGGGGAGATTCAGTGTAATGGGGCAGGGGGAGACTTACTGTGTGTGGGGGTATTTACTGTGTGTGAAGGGATTGAGTGTAATGAAGTTGCAGGAGATTTTCTGTATGTGAGCGTATTTACTGTGTGAGGGAATTTGTGTGTGGGGGAGATTTACTGTAATGAGGTTTGGAAGATTTACAGTGTGAGGTTATTTACTGTGTGCGTGTGAGAGATTTAGTGTAATGGAGCTGGGGAAGCTATACTGTGTGGGGGTATTAACTGTGTGTATGAGATTTAGTGTGTAACGGGCTGGGTGGTGGAACCACTGTGCCAAAGCCCAAGGAAGACCTGGAGGATATGCAGCAGCTAACGACACTGAGATCTGAGGAGAGACTAGGGAAGTGGTCCAGGCACTAATCCAGGACTGTCCTTGGGTAGATGGCAGCTGACCCCTAGGAACGGGGCAGCCTGAGGGTATGTCCAAGAGATGCAGGCAGGCTGAGTGAGATCACAGGGACTGCAGATGCAGACAGAACCAGCTGACAGAGAGGTGAGCACTGGCGGGTGCAACTGGACCAGCTGCCATTGAGGTGAGCACTGGAGGGTACAGCAGGCTCAGCTGCCATTGAGGTGAGCACTGGTGGGTGCAGCAAGCTCACCTGCCTTTGAGCTAAGCACTGGCAAGTGTAGCAGGCTCAGCTGTCATTGAGGTAAGCACTGGCTGGTGCATCAGGCTGAGAAACAAACACTAGTACCTGAGAACTGACAAGACTGCTAGGAAAAAACACACCAATGCACAGGCACCTCCATGTTGGAGGAGGTGCTTTAAGTAGTAATTGTCTTCCAGTTATTGGCTGGGGACATTTTAGAGGAAGGCTTGTGGCTCCTTTAAAAAAGAGGAAGTGTGTGCACGCGTGCCCTAAGTTCAGTGCCTGGGGACCTGCTTGCGGTGCACACACCCTGGGCAGCAGAAAACCTGGAAGGAGCTGGACGGGAGCAGCAGCGGTGAGTATGCTGGTGTCTCTGTAGGGAGAGAGGGATTGCAAGCAGAGACGCCGGCACTACAGTACCCCTCTTACATCCCCTCTTTTTCAAGCCTTCCAGAAATTTCTCCAAGAGGAGAGGGGCATGGATGTTCTCCATTGGCTCACAGGACCTCTCCTCAGGACCAAACCCCTTCCAATACACAAGAAAGAAGGTCTTTCATCTTGCCCCCTTGGTGGCCAAAATGTTCCTTACCTTGAAAATGTCCTCAGTGCTGACAGGAGCCGGAGTAGTACCAGGAACCTTGAAGAAAGAACGAAGGAAAACAGGTTTGAGAAGAGACACTTGGAAGGAATTGGGGATTCGCAAGGAAGCCAGTAGTTTGGGATGGTAGGCTACTGGATTAATTTGTTTCAACACCTCAAATGACCAATGAAGAGAGGACCCAATTTATAGGAAGGTATCTTGAGATGGATATACTTAGATTACAGCCGGACCTTATCTCCAGGATGAAACAGAGACAAATCCAGACATCTCTTATCCGTGTGTCTTTTCATCCGCTCAGAGGATTTCACTAAGGACACTTTGGTGTCCTCATAGATTTCAGATGAGGGAATCGGCAGCAGGAATATCAGAGGTGACAGCAACAGGAAACGGGACTTTGGGGTGTTGACCGTAGACCACAAAAAACGGAGATTTGGCAGAAGATTCACTCACGTGGTTATTGTAAGAGAATTCAGCCCAAGGCAGGAACTCGGCCCAGTCATTATTGTGAGCATTGACAAATTGTCAGAGAAAATTAGATAGGATCTGATTAACTCATTCCACTTGGCCATTGGACTGAGGATGGTAGGAAGATGAGAAATACAAAGTGATATCTAGTAGCTTACAGGTGGCCCTCCAGAATCGAGAGGTGAACTGAACACCTTTATCTGAGACCATGTGAAGTGGTAGACCATGGAGGTGAAAAATGGGGAGAATAAATTATTTTGCCAGTACTGGCACAGATGGAAGACTGGATAGCTGGATGAAGTGAGCCATCTTGGAGAAACGATCCACCACCATCCAGATGACAGTACTCCCAGCCAACACTGGCAGATCTGTGATGAATTCCATGGAGATATGCTGCCAGGGGGCAGGAGGTTCAGGTAAGAGAAGCAATCGAACGGTCAGTAGCTGTTTTGGAGTATTATTTTGGGCACACGAGGTACACGAAGAGACTAAATTTGTAATATCTTTGCTTGCACAGAGTCAGCCACCAATAGTGTTGAGAGATAAGGAGAGTTGTCTTCTTCTGTCTGGCATGGCCCGCCACCTTAGATGAATGACCCTAGCAAAGACCCCACTTCCTGTTGGGTTCAGCCGCGTAAGTCTTTCCAGAAGGAAGACGAGATAAATCCAGTGGAGCAAATGTGATTATTTTGGCGGTCTCAATGATGTGTTTAAGCTCCTATTCCTTTTCTGAGGCCTGGAAGGATCTGGAGAGCGCGTCCGCCTTAATGTTTTATCAGCTGACCGAAAATGGAGATTGAAATTGAAGCGAGTGAAGTGTATATTACCAGAGTGTGAAACGCTCCTTCCACAAAATATCGCCACTCCTCCAGAGATTGATCACAAACAGTTCTCTATCGCCAATAGAATAATTGTGTTCTCGTACAGAGAAGAGCTTAGAGAAGAAGCCGCAGGACACCTTCCAACCGGATAAATTCCCTAGCAAGGTTTTTTCTATATACTCGGACATTGCACGAGTCTCAGTCTGGGACAGGGGATAGATTCAGCCATGTGAAGGTGAAGCGCCAGCCAGGAGGTCAATCGGGCAGTCATAGAGCCTATGAATGTGGCAAGGTCTCAGCCGCTTTCTTGTCAAAGACATCTGCATACATCCAATATGCCACAGGCAGACCAGCCAAATTAGCAGGAGAAGTAGGAGACTGGAAAGGACGACTGTTTTTACAACCATTGGTGACCTAGAAGCAGAGGATAAGAGAGACCAGACAGCAGATGAAGAGAAATCTTCTCAGAATGTGGCATCTCCACCCGAAGCTCCACGGGCTCGGTTATGAACTAGATGGTCTTGGGAAGGTTCTTTCCATCCACTGAAGAAATCACCAATGGATCTGGGAGACGTAGGATCGGGATCTTATACCCCTCGACCCCAGCTTATTGAACAAAATTGCCCGCAGGTGGGCCAACGCAACAAAAGACTTTTACCACAGGAGACCGATACAGTCAGGGACAACAATGGGGAGCAAGAAGCCTTGCACAGGGTGCCTCTCCTATTGATCCCAGGTACTGGCATTTCCCAGTCTCTCGGAGCAGAAATGAATAAAGTGTTCGGAGCTGCCACGGTAGAGCTGTTCCTTCAGCACAATGAACCTTTTGGCGGCTGTTGGATAGCTTCACGTGGTCAATCTGCATGGGTTCAAAGAAAGAAATCGCATAATTTAAATGTAGGAGCCAAGAATACCAATCTCCTCTCGCAGTTCATCTCTTTGGTTCGCTCCTGGAACCTAATGTCAATTCGGTTAGCCAGGGACATCTGATCATCCAGAGAGGTGGGTACATCCCCACCAGCCAGTTTGTCCTTGATTCGCCCAGAGAGGCCTTCCCTGAACAAAGCCACCAAAGCTGCATTGTTCCAAGTGAGTTCGGAAGAAAAGGTATGAAAACGAGCCACATACTGGCCCATGAAGAGCTTACCTTAGCGTAACCGGAGCAGAATAGAAGCTACAGAAGAAATGCATCCAGGCTTGTCAAAGACCTTACAGAAGGCTTCCAAGAAGGACTGTAGGTTCGACACTAATGGATCCTCCTCTCCCACAGAGGATTGAGCCATGCTAGGGCATCACCAGATGTGACATGATGAAGGCCACTTTGGCTCGATTCGAGGTGAACTGATAAGCCAGGAGTTCAAAGTGCAGAGTGCACAGGTTAATGAACCTCCAACACAGAATGGGATCTCCGCCAAAGCATGGAGGAGCAAACAGAAAAAGTCCGGAACCTGGTGCAAAACTGGCAGCCTGGTGGGTCACTGTCATGGTAACTGCCGCCTGCAAGGATGTGGAAGTGGCCGGTACTGCCAGCGTGTCTAGATAGCTATTCACAGTCCGTAGATAGGATAGAATCTTATCCTACTGATCCTTCTGGTGAGAGACCTCCTGGTGTAGGTCCAAGATGGAAGACACCTGGAAGCCAGCAGGGACACTTTACAGGAATGTGTGTGGCCCTTTTAAGAAAGCGGAAGTGTGCGCGCACACGCCGTTAGCAAGTGCCTGGGGACCTGCTTGTATAATTGTACCAATGGAGGGCACCACCTTAAATATACATCACAAATCAGAAAGTCCTGAATCCCCCTCAACAAGTAAACAAGCACCAGAAGATTAGTAGAAAAAAGACATGTTGTATAGGAGATCAACAGGACAAATAGTAACTAATTATCAAAACATGTTTATTGATGAACAGTCTAATAAGCAAACAACACAATTAAAAACAATTAAAAGCACAGAAAGTGCCCGTAATAATGGGAACCACAAGACATAGCCCACAGACAAAGATACTTAAATATATTGGCACCTGAGAGAGCTAAAATACATAGCAGGGCATATCCAGAAAAAGAAATGATCATGAAGGTACATGTATCATATCACAATTATTTAAGGAAATATTACAATAAAGTAACACTGGAAAGCACCTTTCTCTACTGAAGAACAGACTGTGCCCATATAGACAAATATACACATCCAAACACCTAGCTATAGACCTATAATGGTCCAAATACCATGATCACCGCAGGTTGAATATGATAGCCCAACCTAGGAAATAATCTTATTGGGAGGGTATTTTGCATAGACATACCAAATAGAATGAGAGAAATACAAGACCCATGCGGGGCAATAGCAGGTGGATCACAAGTCCAAGTCACCGGTCCAGTCGGTCCTAACGGTCAGGATGCCAGTCAGAATGTCCTAGGAAAGTCCGTGGGGCTATGTTGCCCTATGCGTGTCGCCGCATGCAAGCAGCTTCATCAGGGGCAGGTATGTCCACTTACACAAGACTAAACTTATATACAACTTACATACAAGCAGGATTGATCCCAGCTGGGGAAAGGAGCCGCGGGTCCGGGACCGGAAGTCAAGACGGCGTGGTTGCCCGAGTACTGCGCAGGCGCAGGGGGGAGGCTAACCTCACCCCTGCAGGCGGTACGGTACAATGCGTGAAGGGGAACCATAGAACCAGCGTGATTACACACGTACTGCGCAGGTGCAAAGAGGAAACTGACCTTACCGCTGTAGACGGGCCATACAGCGCAGTAAATACAAGTAGAGACGGCGTAGTTGCCCGAATACTGCGCAGGCGCAGGAGGGAAGCTAACCTCACCGCTGTAGGCAGTACGGCACAATAAGTGAAGGGGGACCATAGAAAGAGCGTGGTTACCCACGTACTGCGCAGGCGCAAAGAAGAAGCTGACCTCACCGCTGTAGGCGGGCCATACGGCGCAGTAAACACAAAAGAACCATAGTAACCCGATACATGCCGGCAAGCATGCCGAAATATTGCGCAGGCGCCATATAGATGCTAACAAAACAGCTATAGGCGGACCGTGCGGTCAGAGGTTTCCATGGTAAGAAGCACCCACAGCAGCCCAATATAAGGAGATCTGGGGGAAGAACAGACCCAAACCTAAACAAAGGCGGGCATTACTATCATAAGTGTTCCCTAGGACGAGACCTTTACATTATTATTAACTGCTGCATTTACAAAGAAAAGTGTATACAGGAATGATTACCACATAGGCATGAGCTAGTGTCAAAAGCTACAGGCGCATATGTGCAAATACCAAGTAGTCTTAATCATGAAAAATACACAGACCAAAAAAAGGTGTTCATGCTGTAAAAAAATCTTTTTATATATATATTTGGTGCCACAAAAAGAAGGATAATAGAAAACATACCATTGCATATATGCAGCCAAATGGTGAAAAACAGGCTTTTACAAACATATACAAAGTATGTATCCAGATAGATAAAATATCCTATTTATTATTGACCACGTAATAGATGGAAACTCTTTGCCAAAAAGACACATAGTGAAAAGACATCATGGTAACAAGATGGATACGAGAAAACGAAGAAGACATAGCAGCCGCTATTGTCCTACAAGTTTCCTAGGTACGAACCAAATAAGATTGTTGTTGTTGTTACCACATTGCAGAACTTATGAATAACTATGGAGGGAGATTCTTGCCACACTAGTAAAGCAATATAGCACAGATGAACACAAGAGGGCAGACGGCCAAGTGACGCTGGTTCCAAAGAACAGGGGTCACAAAAAAATACTGATGCTCAAGATGGAATATTTAATAATATTAATTAGTACCCGGAGGGCATACACAATGCCATTGCACAAAGGCGCAGAATGGTGTCCAATCAAAATAAAGTGCATGCACCATGGACAGCAGCAGACCCAGAAGGAGCAGGACAGAAGCTGCGGCAGTGAGTACGCTGGTATCTCTGCATGGAGAGAGGGATCGCAGGCAGAAATGCAGGTGCTACATAGTGTAATGGGGCTGGTGGAGATTTACTGTGGTGAGGAGATTTAATGTAATGGGGATGATAAGAGGACACAAGCTTGGGAAGCAAGGAAGGGACAGGTGCAGACAATATGGGGAGCGGGAGAAATTTGAAGACATATGAGGAGGTGGGGGCATGTATGAGGAAATAGTATGGGGTCAGGCACATTATATGGAGGGAGGGGAAAATGTATGCTGACACAGTATGGGGAACGAGGGTGGATGTGTGAGGAGGCAGTATGTAGAGTGAGAAGGTAAATGTATGAGGAGGGAAGGGGAAATGTGTGAGAAGACTATTGAGGGGAATACTGCTAGGTATGAGGGGAGTGTGAATGAACACAGAATAAAGACTGAGTAGTGTGGGGGGTAGCATGGGGGAGCAGCATGATGTCACAGCCAGAGAGAGAGAGTGTGGTGAGGGGACAGTGTGAGAGGACAGTATGAGGAGGGAGGGAGCCCAGCATGGAAAGAAAAAACCAAGGTAGAGGGCATGTAATATAAGAGGGACAGTGTGGGTGAAATTTTGTGCAGGACTATAATAACTGCTATTTTTAAGGGCATCATGTCGGGAGGTGCTGCAGAACACCACAGAAGATAGAGGTCTGCAGTGATGAGCTGTGGACCTGAAAAGTCATTATGGGGTATGGGCAAGATGAAAGAGAATGACTCCAGTGGCAACATCATCTATCAGGTATCTGGATGTAAATATTATTTGTGATACTGACTAAGGGCTCATTCCCACTTGCGATGAATAAAAAAAAATCGGATTGTATTCGAACCAATATTATTCTATGATTGTGCGTTCATCTGCATTTTTTTTTCCAGATCAGATCAGATCACGACCGGACTGGAAAAAAGTTGCAGCAATAGAAGTCAATGAGTGCCAGAAAAAAAATCACAAAGCAATGGGACCATGTGAATTCTGTGTGATTTTTACACACCGATCGCATTTGAAAAGTCGGCAATTCATACACCGGGTACAGTAAAATCACACTAACCAGTTTGAATAGATAGAATAGATATATTATTATTATTTATTTAGCACCATTAATTCCATGGTGATGTACATGAGAAAGTGGTTACATACAGGGTTATATATATCATTTACAGTACACAGATTTATGATGACAGACTGGTACAGAGGGGAAAGGACCCTGTCCTTGCGGACTTGCATTCTACGGAATGTACATATATACACATAGAATACATACATATGAAGATGTCAGTGACACACACATATATATTGTAAGATTGCTCTCACTAAGTGTATTGGGGGACACTCAGAGGCGTAGCTAGAGCTTTTGCCGCCCGGGGCTGTTCCCGAGTTTGGCGCCCCCCCCCCCCCCCCGGCTCAATACACACAAAGGTTACCAAAAACGGTTTTCCTGTTTTGTAGAACTTAAACTGGGCCTAATGGTGTCACCCCCACATGCCACACCTGTGACTTAATACCACCACACCATGACCAGGCCACATAGTGACCGAATAATACTACATACAAGGGACAAATACCACAACACCATTTCCAGACCACATATTACCACCACATAGTGACTGAATACTACAATACTGATCAGTAATAAAAAAAACCACAATACTATCACCATAAGTGCCAGTATTCACAGGAGATCTGTACTTAGTATGCAGTGTCTGTGTAGAGGTAATACAGAGATCACTGGTGACATTATACACAGGACCTCTATATAGTATACAGTGTATAGTGTCAGTGTATAGGTAACACTGACTCACCAGTGACGTCTCTAGGTGAAGTCCTTCATCTTTCATCCAGCACAGACCGCCATCATTCCTTCCAGCCAGGACTCGTTTCTGCAGGAAATAACACAGTTATCTCGAGCTCCGCTTGCAGAACACATTACTTAATTTTTCACAACTTCTACATTACATCACATGAAGAAAAAAAGGTGATATAGTGTCACTCTGCACAGTAACAGGACCGCCCCCCCATTTAAAACAGTATACTCAAAAAATAAAATAAATACATCACTGCAGTAATAATATCCCTTAATTAGCCCCTATGGTAATAATATTCCCCACCCTGGCCCCGTTTCTCATTCCTGGCTCCAGCCATATGTTCTCGCATCCTGCCCTCATGAGTATCCATTCTACCCCATATGATCTCCACATCCTGCCCCACCAGCCTCCATCGTATCCGTCCTGCCCCATGATCCAATCCTGCCCCGTGTCTCCAATCATGCCCCGTATCTACATTCTGCCCATGCCTCAAGTCCTGCCCCCAGTGTGTCCAGCATATTACCCCCATGTTGTCCAGCAATCTGCCCCAGTGTGTCCAGCATATTACCCCCATGTTGTCCAGCAATCTGCCCCAGTGTGTCCAGCATATTACCCCCAGTGTGTCCAGCAATCTGCCCCAGTATGTCCAGCACTGCCCCCAGTGTGTCCAGCAATCTGCCCCAGTGTCCAGCCTTTCCCCAGTGTGTCCAGCAGTCTGCCCCAGTGTGTCCAGCATATTACCCCCAGTGTCCAGCATTGCCCCAGTGTGTCCAGCATATTACCCCCAGTGTGTCCAGCAATCTGCCCCAGTGTCCAGCATTGCCCCAGTGTGTCCAGAAGTCTGCCCCAGGGTCTCCAGCATTGCCTCAATGTGTCCAGAAATCTGCCCCAGGGTCTCCAGTATTGCCCCAGTGTGTCCAGCAATCTGCCCCATGGTCTCCTGTATTGCCCCAGTGTGTCCAGCATTCTGCCCCATGGTCTCCAGTATCGCCCCGGTGTATCCAGCAATCTGCCCCATGGTCTCCTATATTGCCCCGGTGTGTCCAGCATTCTGCCCCATGGTCTCCAGTATTGCCCCGGTGTGTCCAGCAATCTGCCCCATGGTCTCCAGTATTGCCCCAGTATGTCCAGAAGTCTGCCCAGGGTCTCCAGCATTGCCTCAATGTGTCCTGAAATCTGCCCCATGGTCTCCAGTATTCAGTGTGTCCAGCAATCTGCCCCATAGTCTCCTGTATTGCCCCAGTGTGTCCAGCATTCTGCCCCATGGTCTCCAGTATTTCCCCAGTGTGTCCAGCATTCTGCCCCATGGTCTCCAGTATTTCCCCAGTGTGTCCAGCATTCTGCCCCATGGTCTCCAGTATTGCCCCAGTGTGTCCAGCAATCTGCCCCATGGTCTCCTGTATTGCCCCAGTGTGTCCAGCATTCTGCCACATGGTCTCCTGTATTGCCCCAGTGTGTCCAGCATTCTGCCCCATGGTCTCCAGTATTGCCCCAGTGTGTCTAGCAATCTGCCCCATGGTCTCCTGTATTGCCCTAGTGTGTCCAGCAATCTGCCCCATGGTCTCCTGTATTGCCCCAGTGTGTCCAGCATTCTGCCCCATGGTCTCCTGTATTGCCCCAGTGTGTCCAGCAATCTGCCCCATGGTCTCCTGTATTGCCCCAGTGTGTCCAGCATTCTGCCACATGGTCTCCTGTATTGCCCCAGTGTGTCCAGCAATCTGCCCCATGGTCTCCAGTATTGCCCCAGTGTGTCCAGCAATCTGCCCCATAGTCTCCTGTATTGCCCCAGTGTGTCCAGCAATCTGCCCCATGGTCTCATGTATTGCCCCAGTGTGTCCAGCAATCTGCCCCATGGTCTCATGTATTGCCCCAGTGTGTCCAGCAATCTGCCCCATGGTCTCCAGTATTGCCCCAGTGTGTCCAGCATTGCCCCAGCCCCAGACAGTCAGACATAAAGAAAAAAAAAATAGTAAAATCCTCACCTCTCCCGTTCCTAGCGCAGGTCCGGTGCAGTCAGCGTCTCTCCGGCTCTGCGACACTCAGGACAGAGAGGCAGAGCGGCGCGCACAGTAGTGACGTCATCGCGCCCTCTGCTCTGAGACGTCGCAGAGTCAGAGGACGCTGCAGCTGCCGGCGCCGCAGGAACCAGGAGAGGTGAGTATAGAGCGGGGGGCGGGGTCCGGTGGTGGGGGGAGCTGGCCCTGGTCGTGGCGGCGGACGGCGCCGCCCGAAGATTTAAAGGGGCGTCTTTTTTTTTTTTTTTCTTCTCCTGCAGCGCCGGCCGCCCCCCGCATTGTGCCGCCCGGGGCGGACCGCCCCCCCCGCACCCCCCTTCCTACGCCACTGGGGACACTCGCTCGGCACGGGATTGACGTAGTCAGGCACGATTTTTCACTTAAACACAGTCTATACGGTTTATTAAAGTGTCATAAACCGGGTTGTGCACAGTTCACATTATACATTTCATCAAACACAATAGGCACCAACTGGTGATATTAACTTGCAGCTTTGTCTTAAACACTTCATTTACGGCTTTGTTTCACGGACACTAAACATGCTGGACCTCTCACTTCGCCCAGTTACCATGGGTGTCCGTACGCCGTACACTTCACCAATGTCCCAAGTCATATACAGCGCATATGACATTGGGTCACGGTCTCTAAACACGCCGAACCTCACTCCGTTCAGTCACCGTGGGAGACCACACAGTTCATAGAACATTATAAGCTCCAACAGTCTGTATAGGTACCTGACGGGAGCTCCTGCTCCACCTGCTGACTCCTTGTCAATCCACTCCTCCGGGAAAGCTGCCTCACAGGGATCACCAACTTGCCTATGCATATCTTAGTCAGTCCAGACCCACCGAAGGACGGTAGCTTCCCCAGCATAGACCATCCAGAACCACAGTCACTGTGCGCTATTCAAGGATCCGGTCCTAGTCCCAGGACCACCCAACACACCAGCATGTGCTCTTCAGGAAGCCTCCTCGCATGAACCGCACATGTGACCTGTCCAGGTGCTATTTAGGACCTCGTCCAACACCCCAGGCATATGACCTGTCCAGGTACTATTCAGGAACTCGTCCAACACCCCAGGCATATAACCTGTCCAGGTGCTATTCAGGATGTCAGTCCAATACCCAAGGCATATGACCTGTCCAAGTTCTATTCAGGATGTCAGACCAACACCCCAGGCCACCAGCAAGTCCAAAGCCCCACCATGTGCTCTTCAGGACTCTTACTCTCAGGAAATCCAACACAGGTTGTTCAGTGTGCTATTCAGGATTCCTACTCCTAGGAAATCCAACACACCAGCATGTAACCTGTCCAGGTGCTATTCAGGACCTTTGTCCAACACCCCAGGCCACCAGGTCCAAAGCCCTACCATGTGCTATTCAGGACTCCTACTCCCAGGAAATCCAACACAGGTTGTTCAGTGTGCTATGCAGGGATCCGGTCCTACTCCCAGGACCTCCCAACACACAGGCTCTCCAGGATCTTCCACTGGAACCAACCAGGAACATGTGACCCACACCCTGGCCACATTATATACCCTTAACCACTCCCCTGGGTGGGAGCGTGGATGTGTGGCTAGTTTGTCCCACCCATCTCACACAACTAGCCTAGTAAGTCTCCCTTACAACTACACCATACATATACACACTCTTGAGGGACTACAGGTCCCAGAACAACAACATTGCATCAGACTTACCACGCAGACTCCTTCTGCGACACATATCGGCCATTCACAACACAGCCAGTCACTGTTTCACCACGATTATCACAATAGGTATGCCTCCATGCACATCGCAAGGAGCACTCACAGCGCCCCCTAGCTGTCACAGGGGTCACTGCATCACAATATGTATATATATATTACATAGATAGATAGAGAGAAGAAAAGTCGGCAATTAATTTGCCACATACAGTATAATCACAGCGTGACAAGTTGGAATAGAATAGATATATACACATAGAATACACAGAAGATGTCAGTGGCACACATATATATGTATATAAAATACATACAGTGGGTTCGGAAAACCCGATTGATCATCTCTGGAGACACCTGAAAATGGCTGTCCATCAATGTTCACCATCCAACAGAACTGGAGAGGATCTGCAAGGGAAAAATGGCAGAGGATCCCCAAATTCAGGTGTGAAAAACTTCCCAAGAAGACTCATGGCTGTACTAGCTCAAAAGGGTGCTTCTACTCAATACTGAGCAAAGGGTCTGAATACTTTTGATCATGTGATATTTCAGTTTTTCTTTTTTAATACATTTGCAAAAAATTCTACATTTCTGTTTTTTTTCAGTCCAGATGGGGTGCAGAATATACATTAATGAGAAAAAAATGAACTTTTTTGAATTTACCAAATGACTGTAATGAAACAAAGAGTAAAAAATTTAAAGGGGTCTGAATACTATCCATACCCACTGTAGATCGACAGATAGAAGATAAGCCAGCAATTCAGGTGCCGTGTACTGTAAAATCACTGCAGGAGCCGACAGGATAGAAGAGATGGATTACATACAGTAAATACATATAGAATAGATAGATATATAGATGTCAGTGACAAATACAATTAGTACAGTGTGTGTGCAGCTTACATTACATGAATTTAATTAATGAAAGATTATATCTCTGAAAAAAATGTTGCAGGCTCCTGGAAAGCGGACGGCAGGAGGCCAATGTTTATAGCTTGGGATATGGGTAATACCCAAGGAGCTTCCCAGGCTATTTATGTCAGCTCACAACTATATACTTAGCCTTTACTGGCTATTAAAATGGGGGACCACAAAAGGAAAATGATGTGGAGTCCCCTATAATTAAAAAAGGTGAAAGTGAGTTCATTGACTGTGAACTTGCAGGACCTGTCTGACGGCACTACGAGCAGGTGAACTTTTTCATGCTCGCGGTGACCTCAAATGGAATAGCAGTTTGCAGGCAGACACTGAGCACATCGTGCTCAGTGTGTCTCCTGGATGACAGGCTACATGGTCGCACCATGGAGCCTGCCATCTAGATGTAGCAGAGCTACACCTGTCATGGGACTGTATTAAAAACATCTCTGTAGAAAGGTGAGGAATATTGCTGTTTATTTTTTACCTCTTTTGCAGATGATGAGGGGATCGAGGAATGGGTGAGGTCATAGGTATGGTTTAATTAAGATTATTAAAGGAGTCTGTGTCATTCATTCAATTAATGGATGTTTTTCTGGGTGTTTGTGTTTTCTTACAATATGACTATGGGGTTATTAATAGAGGTGTCTTATTGACGCCTCTCCATTACTACCCTTGGGGCTTGATGTCACCTGACAAATACAAAGGTGACATCAACCCCCCCAACTATCACCCCACTTGCCAATGCTACAGGGCTAGTGGGAAGAGCGAGGCTAAGTGCCAGAATTGCCTTTTCTGGGGCAGCTGAGAGTCAAAGTTTTTATTCTGGCATGGCCAGTATCCATGGCTCCTTCCTAGGATATTAATATCAGCCCGCAGCTGTCTGCATAGCCTTTGTTGGTTTTTAATTGCATGGGGACCCCACATTATTTTCTTTTTGGGTCCCCCATTTTAATAGCCAGTAAAGGCTAAGTATACAGTTGTGAGGTGATATTAATAGCCTGGGAAGCTCCATGAGTATTACACCCTTCCCAGGCTATAAACATCGGGCCCCAGCTGTCCCTCTGCTGGTTACGAAAATTCTGCTGGAGCCCACCCTTTTTTTTTAGAGATACTGTAAGGCTTGGTTCACATTGCATTAGCAGCAGCCTGTTCAGCACATACGCTAACGGGCTGCTGCTAGCGCAAGTGCCTGCGCTACATCACGCTAGCGCAGATGGAGCATCTGCTAGCTCCATCTGCGCTAGCAGTGACGGACCCGGAAGCGCTGCAGCCCGTGTCTCGGGTCCATCACTCAAATGACGGCACATCACTAGCGCATGCCCATTGTAGGCGTGCGCTGGCGATGCATTCGCCATTGCATTCAATGGCGGTGTTAACGGACTACGTTACACCACGTTATGCCGCGGTGTAACGTAGCCCGTTTAACATAGTCAATGAACGCAATGCCTTAGGGTTGGCAGAATGCACTAAATAAAATAAATAAAGTGCAATCGCAACCCGGGGTCCACTGTGCAGAAATGTAGAACTTCTGCTAGTGAGCAAAGACAGAACACACAGCGAGCAATTACTTGTACACATAGAGTTGCCACCACTCAGTGTGAAGGTTGTGTTCTAAGCTCTGTTACTCCACAGAGAGGAAAGGTACTAATGAGTACGGAGTGCTAGGTGCAGTTAAACGTCACAGGCCAAGAACATGAAAAGACTTAGCACTGCAACTGAACCATGTCAATCGCACACAGTAACAAAACAGATGCAGAGTAAAAGCACATGGAATGATCTTGCCCTGCAACTGAACCATGTCACTCGCACACAGAAGCAAAACAGATGCTGAGTAAAATACCCTGACTATGGCTGTGCTTGCTCTGGAACTCTACTGTGCTAATCGCACAAATGTAGGAACCAGATGCTAAGCCAATGGCAAATTGCCCCCACTGATGCTAGCTGCCTGCATACGTGTAAAGTGCCAAGCTAGACAGACACACAACACTTGCAGACAGAGTGGTAGAGACTCCACTCACCTAGCCATACATAAATGATACTAGCATGCCCACAGGTGCCATTGGGGATCTTTTATACAAAAGGATCCACCCCAATCACCAGAGGGCCAATCCGGAGCTGCCGCATCACCAGAGCAGGAGACGTCCGACCACCAATAGGAAGACGCCACATCACGGACATGCTCAGTAATGTGATTTCTGGACTTGGGATTGGGATCTACCCTGTGCAGCAGGAGAATCCTGACACCTAACATATATAAATAAATTATATTCATTACAAAATGCTTAGAATATATACCATATATAAGGCCGAAATTAGACAATAACACTATGGCTACTACCGATCACTGTACAAAGACAGTGTGCTTGGTGAATATTGTAATATTTCCATTCTGATTTATATGACCCTAGCAATGCCACTGGTACAGACCATTTTTCAGCAAAGCACCTAAAGATAGAAAAAATAATAAAAGATTTTGTACAGTATAATGTGCAGCAAGGAGAGGATTTAATATTGGTGATATTTTAGCCCAGTATTCATATCAAAGCCAAAAATCATGGGTTTTCCAAAAGATATTTACTGTAGAACTGAACAGAACAACTTTTTAACTACACCTTTGTGTTGCGGAGATATTTGTTATCAAAGTGTTTTTCACGTAATGAAGTAACTTTTGTTATGCCCCAGTGCGTGTCATATCATAAAGTTTTGACTAGGGTAATGTAATTATTTTCCTTGTATGATGCAGAGCCATCATAAGCAGGCAGAAACACAGCTGATAAAAAACAAGCCCCCACAATAGTTTAGGTTTCTCAGTGTGTGAGATGTATGACATACAGTCTGATCCCCTAGAACCGCAGCATCAAACACGCAGCGTCCAGATGTTACAGCATATTGGAGGGAATTTCATGAAATCCCGTTTCCACTATGCGGTAAAACACGCAGGCGGCAGACCCGCGTAAACGGACATGCGGCGCGTCTTTTCAGAACGCAGGATGTCTGTTTACAATGTGGCGATGCTCTGTCGCCGCGCCATAAATTTACTATAGACTATCATTAGATGCGATAAAATCGCATCTAATGATTAGTCACATGCGTAGAAACTGCGTAAATGCAGCTTACTACGCATGTGTGCCGGCTCACCAGTCACCAGTCCCGCCGCTGGAAGTCCCTCGTCCACTGCAGTTCTCACGATAACTTATGTTATCGCGAGAACTGACATGCACGTGACCGGGACTTATCTCCAGTTACTAGTCTGGTTCTCGCAAACAGCTGATCAGCTGATTGTGAGAACGCTGCAGTGTAGGTGATTGCTGGAGAGTTATCTCCGGTGATCTTCTACCCGATCTGCTACATCTAGATGTCAGGCATCCAGATGTAGCAGAGTCATACTCGTCTACACTGTGTGCACATACAACACACAACATACAACACACAGCATACACCATACAACATACACCATGCGACATACACCATGCAACAACATGCAACATGCGATGACATGCAACATGTGACGACATGCGACAACATGCAACATGCGACAACATGCAACATGCGACAACATGTGACATACGACATGCAACATGCGACAACATGCAACAACATACAATATGTGCCAACATGCAACATGTGACATGTGACAACATGCAACATGTGACAACATGCAAAATGCTACATGCAGCAACATGCTACATGCAGCAACATGCGACATGCAACATGTGACATGCTACAACATGCGACATGCGACAACATGCGACATGCTACAACATGCAACATGCAACATGTGACAGCTGTCTGTGGATGGATACCATGCTTGGCATAGGTGGCTTTCCTTCATAGGATGCTGCCCTTCCCGTGGTTGTTCCTTCCCGGGGAAAGGCCTGGCTATTCACTGCTTGCGTCGAGAAACACGTGATGGTGTCTCCGCAGCTTCTTTACATGCATCTGCATATTTCCCATAAGGGATGGGGGCAGTGTTCTGGAATCACTGCGTTGAGAAACACGTGATGGTGTCTCCGCGGTGTTGGATGTTTTGGTCTCCCCGAGGCCAATCATCTGTGCCTTTATAGCCTTTTTACTAGGCACTGCTCCTAATAGCCAGATTCCTACTCCACACTGATGAGGGGCTAAAACCCCGAAACAGCTGTCTGTGGATGGATACCATGCTTGGCATAGGTGGCTTTCCTTCATAGGATGCTGCCCTTCCCGTGGTTGTTCCTTCCCGGGGAAAGGCCTGGCTATTCACTGCTTGCGTCGAGAAACACGTGATGGTGTCTCCGCAGCTTCTTTACATGCATCTGCATATTTCCCATAAGGGATGGGGGTAGTGTTCTGGAATCACTGCGTTGAGAAACACGTGATGGTGTCTCCGCAGTGTTGGATGTTTTGGTCTCCCCGAGGCCAATCATCTGTGCCTTTATAGCCTTTTTACTAGGCACTGCTCCTAATAGCCAGATTCCTACTCCACACTGATGAGGGGCAAACACCCCGAAACAGCTGTCTGTGGATGGATACCATGCTTGGCATAGGTGGCTTTCCTTCATAGGATGCTGCCCTTCCCGTGGTTGTTCCTTCCCGGGGAAAGGCCTGGCTATTCACTGCTTGCGTCGAGAAACACGTGATGGTGTCTCCGCAGCTTCTTTACCTGCATCTGCATATTTCCCATAAGGGATGGGGGCAGTGTTCTGGAATCACTGCGTTGAGAAACACGTGATGGTGTCTCCGCAGTGTTGGATGTTTTGGTCTCCCCGAGGCCAATCATCTGTGCCTTTATAGCCTTTTTACTAGGCACTGCTCCTAATAGCCAGATTCCTACTCCACACTGATGAGGGGCAAACACCCCGAAACAGCTGTCTGTGGATGGATACCATGCTTGGCATAGGTGGCTTTCCTTCATAGGATGCTGCCCTTCCCGTGGTTGTTCCTTCCCGGGGAAAGGCCTGGCTATTCACTGCTTGCGTCGAGAAACACGTGATGGTGTCTCCGCAGCTTCTTTACCTGCATCTGCATATTTCCCATAAGGGATGGGGGCAGTGTTCTGGAATCACTGCGTTGAGAAACACGTGATGGTGTCTCCGCAGTGTTGGATGTTTTGGTCTCCCCGAGGCCAATCATCTGTGCCTTTATAGCCTTTTTACTAGGCACTGCTCCTAATAGCCAGATTCCTACTCCACACTGATGAGGGGCAAACACCCCGAAACAGCTGTCTGTGGATGGATACCATGCTTGGCATAGGTGGCTTTCCTTCATAGGATGCTGCCCTTCCCGTGGTTGTTCCTTCCCGGAAAAAGGCCTGGCTATTCACTGCTTGCGTCGAGAAACACGTGATGGTGTCTCCGCAGCTTCTTTACCTGCATCTGCATATTTCCCATAAGGGATGGAGGCAGTGTTCTGGAATCACTGCGTTGAGAAACACGTGATGGTGTCTCCGCAGTGTTGGATGTTTTCGTCTCCCCGAGGCCAATCATCTGTGCCTTTATAGCCTTTTTACTAGGCACTGCTCCTAATAGCCAGATTCCTACTCCACACTGATGAGGGGCAAACACCCCGAAACAGCTGTCTGTGGATGGATACCATGCTTGGCATAGGTGGCTTTCCTTCATAGGATGCTGCCCTTCCCGTGGTTGTTCCTTCCCGGGGAAAGGCCTGGCTATTCACTGCTTGCGTCGAGAAACACGTGATGGTGTCTCCGCAGCTTCTTTACCTGCATCTGCATATTTCCCATAAGGGATGGGGGCAGTGTTCTGGAATCACTGCGTTGAGAAACACGTGATGGTGTCTCCGCAGTGTTGGATGTTTTGGTCTCCCCGAGGCCAATCATCTGTGCCTTTATAGCCTTTTTACTAGGCACTGCTCCTAATAGCCAGATTCCTACTCCACACTGATGAGGGGCAAACACCCCGAAACAGCTGTCTGTGGATGGATACCATGCTTGGCATAGGTGGCTTTCCTTCATAGGATGCTGCCCTTCCCGTGGTTGTTCCTTCCCGGAAAAAGGCCTGGCTATTCACTGCTTGCGTCGAGAAACACGTGATGGTGTCTCCGCAGCTTCTTTACCTGCATCTGCATATTTCCCATAAGGGATGGAGGCAGTGTTCTGGAATCACTGCGTTGAGAAACACGTGATGGTGTCTCCGCAGTGTTGGATGTTTTCGTCTCCCCGAGGCCAATCATCTGTGCCTTTATAGCCTTTTTACTAGGCACTGCTCCTAATAGCCAGATTCCTACTCCACACTGATGAGGGGCAAACACCCCGAAACAGCTGTCTGTGGATGGATACCATGCTTGGCATAGGTGGCTTTCCTTCATAGGATGCTGCCCTTCCCGTGGTTGTTCCTTCCCGGGGAAAGGCCTGGCTATTCACTGCTTGCGTCGAGAAACACGTGATGGTGTCTCCGCAGCTTCTTTACCTGCATCTGCATATTTCCCATAAGGGATGGGGGCAGTGTTCTGGAATCACTGCGTTGAGAAACACGTGATGGTGTCTCCGCAGTGTTGGATGTTTTGGTCTCCCCGAGGCCAATCATCTGTGCCTTTATAGCCTTTTTACTAGGCACTGCTCCTAATAGCCAGATTCCTACTCCACACTGATGAGGGGCAAAAACCCCGAAACAGCTGTCTGGAGTGAGGTTTTCTGGAGCAATCCAGACCCTTTTGCAGAGAATTCTGTTTTTTTCTGTGGTCGTTTGTACCGACAGCTTTGAAGATGAGTTATGTGAGGAACACCATCCGAGTGACGTTGGAGCCATCTATCCGGGCAAGGAACAGCGTGGTCTTTATTGTTCGTGACCTTATTGAGGAAAAGGCTGGAGGAAAGAGAGAAAACATCTTTAGTATCAATGAGTTCCCTAATCAAGGTAACTACGACATTACTTTTATGTCAGA
The DNA here is from genome assembly GCF_032444005.1 of Ranitomeya imitator. Lineage (NCBI taxonomy): Eukaryota > Metazoa > Chordata > Amphibia > Anura > Dendrobatidae > Ranitomeya > Ranitomeya imitator. The sequence continues at coordinate 882,619,483 of NC_091282.1, read as the reverse complement.
GCATTATTGCCTGAACATCTATGAGTGGTTCCGGAATCATGCCAGAGATCCCTGTTTGAAGGGAGTGAAATGTGAACCACTGTTTGGTCTTCAGGAAAGGCAGGTGACTATCACTGTCTATAACCCCTTTACTGAACCTGCATTGTTGGAGAGCTTCCTCTCACAGTATTGTGACTTTGTTTCAAGGGGAGAGAAGCAAGTGAACTGCTTAGGAATCTTTAATTGTCGATACAAGTATCGTGTAAGGTTCAGAAGAGATCCTGGCAGTGTGGGTGGGTTCAGACACCCTCCGGCGAACTTCTCTGTGGCAGGGCATAGGGGTTTCCTGACGTACCCTGGGCAGCCTCTGTTTTGCAGGAGATGTTTCTCTTTTGGACATGTCCAGGCAGACTGCCAGAAGGGGCAGTGTTGCCGAAACTGCAAGAAGGAGGGGCATATGGCTGGTGATTGCCCGATGGCTAAGACCTGTGATGTGTGTGGTAGTAGTGACCACATATATAAGGATTGTCCGCAGAGAGCGCCTAGACGCTCAGAGAGTGAATGGAGAGAGGAGGAGGAGAGAAGGAGGAGGTTGGCGATTATCAGAAAGGAATCTGAAAGAATGGAGAGAGAGGAAAGGAGGGAGAGGGAGAGGGAAAGACGCTCTGTGACTCCAGATGACATTGTGCTAGCACCCCGTGGTACTATGAGTGATGCACAGAAGGAAGATAAGGAGTTTTGGTTGGCGGCAAAAAAAGTAGAGAAGGGGTTTAAGAAGAAGGAAGAAGATCAGGAAGAAGATGAGGAAGAAGATGATGACTCTACTGTGCCTGAAATGTTTTCTCTTGAGGAAGCAATGGATGCAACGGAGGAAGACGTGCGCATTTCTGAAGCTGGGAGCCCTGTGCACCCCTCAGATCCTCAGAATATTGGAGGGCTTTCTTCAGATGAGGACAGGGGTGGGAATAAGTGTCAGAGGGAGGAGGATGGGGAAAGTGATGAGGCATGCACTAGTATGCCTAAGAGAAAAATTGGGCTGGCTATAAAAAAATGGAGTGAGCACGAAGGGGCTAGTGGTTCAGAGACTTGCTGTTCAGTCCGAATGGCAGAGGAGGACAATGGTGATACTGGGTAAAATGAAAGCTCAGTGGATCTGTTGTTGTTTTTTTTTTTTTTTTTTTCTCTCCTTTCTGTGAGTCTTGACCTTTGTCAAGGGCTTTTTGTGTAATGTGTGTAGTTTTGTGGTAATTTTTGCATTGTTTTTTGTTTTTATAGTATGGGTTTTTCTATAGTTTCTCAAAATGTGAGAGTTTTTAAGAAAGCAAGGAGGAGAGCAGCAATTTTGGATTTTTTAGCTATGCAGAGTGCATCTATTTTTTGTTTGCAAGAATGTGGGATTGTGGATGGTGTGAAAGGGGATGAGTGGTCTTATGGTGCGTCTGTATGGTCTGGTAGTGCAAATAATAGAAATGATGGTGTGGGTATTTTAGTTAAGGGGCAGGAGGTGGTTTTGAATAATTATTTGGTGGTGGAGGTGGGGAGGTGTATCTTAGCAAATTTTGAATATAAAAATGCTAAGTTTTGTGTTATCAATATTTATGCGCCAGTAGAAAAAAATGAGCGTAAGTTATTATTTGAAAAAGTGAAGCTTTTTGTTCCAGGAAGAGTGCCTGTGGTGATTGTGGGTGATATGAATTGTGATGTGGGGGGAGTGAATGTGGATGTGTCTGGAAAAATTTTGCTGGAGTTAGTTACTGACTTTGATTTGAGTGATATGCAGCGTGTGTGTAAGGTTAACCCTTTGTTAGATACCTTTTTTTCTGATAGTGGAAGAGCACAGTCCAGGTTGGATTATTGTTTTATTTCTAAAAATATTATTCCTGTTGGATATAAGCAGGATAGGGGCGTTTTTTCGGACCATGTTTGTGTGTTGTGCGAGTTAGATATTAATGTTAGTGGTGTGTTTGGAAAGGGTTTGTGGAAATTAAATGTGAAATTGTTGGAAAATGAAGCTGTGAGGAAGGAGTATGTGAGAAAGTATGAACAGTGGTGTAAAAGTAAGGAAAGTTTTGGGAATGTTTGTGAGTGGTGGGATTGGGTTAAGAGGCAGACAAAAAAGTTTTTTAAAAGTGTGGGGTATGAATTTGCGGCAATTAAGAGGGAAAAGTTTGTTAAGTTGAATGCCCGTTTATGTTTATTGTATAAATTGAGGGAAGGAGGAATGGAGGTGGAGGAGGGGATAAAAAAGGTTAAAAAAGAAATTAATGAGTTTTTGGAGGAGAAAGGGAAGAGTATTATTTTTAGAGCAAAAATTGATAGAATGGAGCAAGATGAAAGGTGTTCAAGGTTTTTCTTCAAAAAGGTTTTTGGGAAAAAGCAGAGTATGAGTGTTTTGAATGCAGAGGATGGAAGAGAGGTAAGTGGGGAGGATATGTGTGAACATGTGGCTAAGTTTTATGAGGAGCTGTATGCAGTGAAGTGGAGGGATGAGGCTTTGGAGGAGGATGTACTAAGTGTATTAGAAAATAAATTGAGTGAGATGGAGAGAGAGAGAGTGATGGGTGAGGTGACAGGTGATGAGGTATGGAAGGTAATGAATAGCATGGCGTTAAATAAGACTCCAGGAGAGGATGGTCTTCCTATAGAGTTTTATAGGGTGATGTGGCATGTGATTGGTAAGGATTTTGTGGATGTGTGTAAGTATATGTGGTCTAGTATGGAGGTGGCTGAGTGTATGCGTGCAGGGATGGTTGTGTTAATACCTAAAAAAGGAGATTTGAAGAGTTTAAAAAATTGGAGACCGATAACGTTGTTGAATTGCGATTATAAGATCTATGCGAAAGTAATGGCGAATAGGATGCGTGATGTGATAGAGAGTGTGATTGGGGATGAACAGTGTTGTGCAGTGCCTGGGAGACGTATACATGAGTGTGTGTGTATGTTGAGAGATTGTTTGTGGGACTGTATGAGTCGGAAGAAGAATGTATTTGTTTTGAGTTTGGACTTTGAAAAGGCGTATGATCGGTTATCACATAGTTTTTTGTTCCGGGTATTATTGAGAATGGGGTTTCCGCCTGATTTTGTTTGGAGGGTGAGGAGCTTATATAAAGACATTTATAGTTGTGTTTTGATGAATGGTTCTGTGGGTAGAAGAGTGAATGTTTTTTCAGGTGTGAGACAAGGTTGTCCTTTGTCTCCTGTGGTTTTTATTTGTGCGATTGAACCGTTGCTTTGTATGTTGAGGAAAGATAAAGTGATTAGAGGAGTACAAGTGCCAGGAGGTGGAGGGAGGGAATGGAAGGTTAGTGCTTATATGGATGACGTGTGTGTGTTGTGTGATTCAGAGTATTCTGTGAGGCGGGTGAAGTTATTAGCGTCTATTTTTTGTGGTGCGTCAGCATTTAAGGTGAATTGGGAGAAGAGTGAGTGTAAGGTTTTTGGGGGAGGGGTTTTAAGTAAGGATGTAGGAGTGAATGAGGTGACTGGGTCTATTAAGGTTTTGGGGGTGAAATTTTCAGAGAGTTTGGATGGGAAAGAAAGTTGGGATGATGCGAAAGGAAAGGTTGAGCGGAAGCTATGTTTTTGGAAGATGAGAAGTCTTTCGTTTTTTGGAAAAATCTTAGTTATTAAAAGTGTGATTTTGCCTATTTTCTTATATATTGCAGTGGTCTTTCCGCCGGGGTATATGTGTATGAGGGGGTTAAATAGGATTCTGTTTGTGTTTTTGTGGAATTCTAGAATGGAGAGGGCTAGGAGGGAGGTTTTGGTGAAACGTTTAGAAAAAGGTGGGTTGGGTTTTCCAAACCTTGAGGTGTTTTTTGGTGTAAATATTGTGGTTTTTGTGTTGAGGATGATTAGGATGGATGGCAAGATTTCTTGTCTGTGTAGGTTTTTGTTTGGGGCGTATTTATTTCGTTTGAAGTGGCGAGAGAGGGACCTGAGGTATCCGGTTGCTTTTGACGTGCCTAGATGGTATGTGTGGGTTTATAAATTTTTGGTGAAGTATGAGTTGTGTGATGTGGATGTTAGGTTGTTGAGTAATAAGAAGGCTGTGTATAGGATGATTGAATGTAGAGAGACAGAGTGTGGAATAAACATGGTTAGAGGGAATGATATAGAAAAAGTATGGAAGAAAGTGCGGTTGGACGGTATGACGAATAGGCAGAGTGAGATTGTGTGGCAGTCTTTGCATGGAGTGTTACCAGTTAGAGAATTTCAGAAGAATCGTGGGTTGGGGAGAAGTGATATGTGTCCGAGAGGTGGGTGTGGTGGAAGGGAAAGTGTAATACATGTGTTTTGGAATTGTCATTATGCTAGGGAGGTGATTGGAAGAATGGGACCGTTGTGTAAAGAATTGTGTGGTGTGAGCTTGTTATCATTCGAGTTGTTCATGTTTGGCTTGGGAATGTGTGATGGAGTGAAGGAGAGAGTGTTGTGGTTAATAGTTGCATGTATAAAGGAAGTATTATGGGATGTGAGGAATGTGTATGTTTTTAAGAGAAAGGAAATTGTAGTAAAGAATAGTCTAAAAGTGATTTTGGGGAAGATGTATGTGTGTTTTCTATGGGATAAAAGAAGAAGGGGGGAGGTGGATGCTGAAGGGATTTGGAAGGTGAAGAAGTGGAGATACCTTGTAAATATGTCTTGATTTGTTTTTTCTGATGTTGTGTTAAACTGAAATTTTCCGATGATGATGGGAACAGCTTTTGTGTTTTGGATTTGACGCAGCTGTTTGGGATTTTTCTTTGGTCTTGGATTTCTGGACCGTGGATTTTCCCATCTGAGGGAAAAAAAAAAAAAAAAAAAAAAAAAAAAAGAAACAGCTGTCTGTGGATGGATACCATGCTTGGCATAGGTGGCTTTCCTTCATAGGATGCTGCCCTTCCCGTGGTTGTTCCTTCCCGGGGAAAGGCCTGGCTATTCACTGCTTGCGTCGAGAAACACGTGATGGTGTCTCCGCAGCTTCTTTACCTGCATCTGCATATTTCCCATAAGGGATGGGGGCAGTGTTCTGGAATCACTGCGTTGAGAAACACGTGATGGTGTCTCCGCAGTGTTGGATGTTTTCGTCTCCCCGAGGCCAATCATCTGTGCCTTTATAGCCTTTTTACTAGGCACTGCTCCTAATAGCCAGATTCCTACTCCACACTGATGAGGGGCAAACACCCCGAAACAGCTGTCTGTGGATGGATACCATGCTTGGCATAGGTGGCTTTCCTTCATAGGATGCTGCCCTTCCCGTGGTTGTTCCTTCCCGGGGAAAGGCCTGGCTATTCACTGCTTGCGTCGAGAAACACGTGATGGTGTCTCCGCAGCTTCTTTACCTGCATCTGCATATTTCCCATAAGGGATGGGGGCAGTGTTCTGGAATCACTGCGTTGAGAAACACGTGATGGTGTCTCCGCAGTGTTGGATGTTTTGGTCTCCCCGAGGCCAATCATCTGTGCCTTTATAGCCTTTTTACTAGGCACTGCTCCTAATAGCCAGATTCCTACTCCACACTGATGAGGGGCAAACACCCCGAAACAGCTGTCTGTGGATGGATACCATGCTTGGCATAGGTGGCTTTCCTTCATAGGATGCTGCCCTTCCCGTGGTTGTTCCTTCCCGGGGAAAGGCCTGACTATTCACTGCTTGCGTCGAGAAACACGTGATGGTGTCTCCACAGCTTCTTTACCTGCATCTGCAACATGCGATGACATGCGACAAGCTGCAACAGCATGCAACATGCGACATGCAACAACATGTGACATGAGGCGACATGCAACATGCAACATTCGACATGCAACAACATATTACCCCATATCCAACTGCTACACGGGAGTGGGAAAAGAGGGGCAAAGTGCTGGAATTGGCGCATCTTACAGATGCACCATTTCTGGGGCGGCTGGGGGCTGGTATTTGTAGCCAGAGGGGGCCAATATCCATGGCCCCTCTCTAGGCTGTGAATATCAGCCCACAGCTGTCTGCGTAGCCTTTCTGGCTATAAAATATAGGGGGACCCAATGTCTTTTTTGGGGGGTCACCCTATCTTTATAGCCAGTAAAGGCTACGCAAACAGCTGCAGGCAGATATTCATAGCCTAGAGAGGGGCCATGGGTATTACCCCCTTCCCAGGCTACAAATATTGGCCCCCAGCTGGGGGCTTTTCCCCTCTGGCGCAGAAAATTGCGCGGGAGCCCATGCTGTTTTTTTTCTCATTTTTTTAAAATTAAACTTTCATTCATAAACATCGGCCTTGCTATTACATATCTACTAGATGGTGGCCCGATTTTAACGCATCGGGTATTCTAGAATATGTATGTATGTATGTATGTATGTACATCGCGCTGTGAGTGGGGGTTAAATTCCGCACCAATATCGCCGATTGGTCGCGGCCAGCCACATAGTATATAGCACAGCCACGTAGTATATAGCACAACCACATAGTATATAGCACAGCGATGTAGTATATAACACAGCCCACGTAGTATATAGCATCCACGTAGTATATAGCACAGCCACGTAGTATATAGCACAGCCATGTAGTATATAGCACAGCGATGTAGTATATAACGCAGCCCACGTAGTATATAGCAGCCACAAAGTATATAGCACAGCCACGTAGTATATAGCACAGCCAAGTAGTATATAGCACAGCGATGTAGTATATAACACAGCCAACATAGTAAATAGCAGCCACGTAGTATATAGCACAGCCGCGTAGTATATAGCACAGCCATGTAGTATATAGCACAGCGATGTAGTATATAACACAGCCCACATAGTATATAGCACAGCAATGTAGTATATAACAAAGCACACGTAGTATATAGCAGCCACAAAGTATATAGCACAGCCACGTAGTATATAACACAGCGATGTAGTATATAACACAGACAACATAGTATATAGCAGCCACGTAGTATATAGCACAGCCACGTAGTATATAGCACAGCCACGTAGTATATAGCACAGCCACGTAGTATATAACACAGCCCACATAGTATATAGCAGCCACATAGTATATAGCACAGCTACATAGTATATAGCACAGCGATGTCGTATATAACACAGTATATAACACAGCCAACGTAGTATATAAAACAGCCCATGCAGTAGATAGCACAGCCACGTAGTATATAGCACAGCCACATAGTATTTAGCACAGCGATGTAGTATATAACACAGCCCACGTAGTATATAGCACAGCCCATGCAGTAGATAGCACAGCCACATAGTATATAGCACAGCCCACATAGTATAGAACACAGCCACGTAGTATATAGCACAGCCAACGCAGTAGATAGCACAGCCATGTAGTATATAGCAGCCACATAGTAAATAACACAGTCCACAAAAAGAATGAAAATAAAAAATAGTTATATACTCACCTTCCGTCGTCCACCAAAGCTGTCCTGCTCCTCGCGATGTGGCAGGCAGCTTCCGTTCCCAGAGATGCATTGCGAAATTACCCAGATGACTTAGCGGTTTTTGCCAGAGACTGCTAAGTCATCTGTGTAATTTCACAATGCATTTCTGGGAACGGAAGCTGCCGAGAGCATCGGTAGGAGCGGGAAAGCTGCGGTGGTGACGGAAGGTCAGAATAGCATGTTTATTTTTATTACTTTTACCATTATATCAGGGACTCGGGATTTTCGTTACAGACAGAAAGACAGACAGACAAACAGACGGAGGTACCCCTTAGATGATTTTATAGATAGATAGATAATCTATCTATAGATTTATTTATAGATAGATATACCTATAGATACATAGATATACTAAACATCGGGCTTGGTATTATCTATCTATCTCTCTATCGTATCTATCTATTGCCTATCTATCATCTATCTATTATCTATCTGTGGATATATATATCTAGCTATCTATAGATATATCTATCGATAGATATATTTATAGATAGATAATAGATACGATAGATAGATACGATAGATAGATACAATAGATCTATCTATTATCTATCTATTCTCTATATATCCCATATCTATCATCTACAGTATCAATCATCTATTATTTATCTAGCTATCGATCTATCTGTTACCTATCATCTATCTGTGTGTGTAAACATTATTCTTCAATGAAGTATGTAAATGAAGACGATGGACAAGAAATGACATCACCCTTTTTTTATATATATATTTATTGAGCTAACAAAAACACACACAAATCCACATGAAAAAAAACGCGTCAAAAAACGCATGAAAAACGCGTCAAAAACGCGTCAAGAAATGCATGAAAAATGTAGGTGACCTGCCAGTGACCTCAGGTGCAGATTTGGTGCAGATTTTACCTGCGTCAAATCCTGATCAAGTCCTGATGCAATCCTGAACGTGGACACATACTCTAAGGGTACGTGTCCACGTTCAGGATGGCCGGCGGTTTGGCCGGAGCAGCAAAATCGCTCCCCCCAAAGCTCCGCCCCCTTCTAGGGATGCGATGATGCCGGATGTGTTCATTTCACACATCCAGTATCATCGCACCCCACACATAGGGTCCTGTGTTATACCTTGCGGCGGCGCAGCGCCGCTTCAAGGTTAATGGGCATGCTGCGATCTACGCGCGACATGTCCGGAATCGCAGGGCCGCCGGATGCGTGTTACCACGCATAGTGGAGACGGGATTTCATTAAATCCCCTCCACTATGCTGTAACATCTGGACACTGCGTGTTTGACGCTGCGTCTCTATGCAGCGTCAAACACGCAGCATTTCCTGAACGTGGAAACATGCCCTAAAACTTTGATTCCAGTGATGTGTAACTTACTGGGCTGCTTGTTGCAGTTTTGATGAAATCATTCAGCTGCATGTCTTCCAGTTCTCTGAATGCTGAGCTCTGTATAAATAATACAATCTTAAATAACAACAGCACATTTTACAATATTCTACACATTTATGTGCATGATATAAATAGTACTATTAGGACCTATCATCACAAACATATAACCATTTCTACAAAAAAGATGATGCTATGGTCATTCTTAATATAAAAGTATACATTGTATTATTAAAATACAATGAATAGGGATATGGGGGAATAGTTGCACACAAATTGTCACACTCGTATAATGCAAGATATGGCCACGCAGGGACCTGAAGCCGTAACTAGGGGGTCTCAATGATTATCCAATCATAGATCATAATACAATATATATATTCATTAGTCACCTACCTCAAGTCCCTCAAACACCGCCGGACCATACAAATGCATAAATCAAGGCTATATCCAGCAAACAAAAGCAGCTGTATGAGTACAAAATAATGCAATATGGTTATTGACAATAGCCCACAATATTTACCAGCAGATTAAGGTTTATTAGTACGGATCAGTCCCTGCGCGTCTGCCCCGACGCGCGTTTTGGACATTCCTTCTTCGGGGGTCCTGCATTTCACTGGTGTGAGTCCTGTTTATACTCTCACCACAGCTTGAATCAGCGTCCCACATGACCGGAAATGACGTTCCCGGCCTCTCATGACACGCACATCCCCATGCCAACCGCGACTCCAGGCAGCGTCGGTGTCAAGTGATGGCAGGTCCTGGTCGGACACCACCAGCCACGGTGAGAAGCCGAAAACTACCAGGGGCAGCGAATGAAAGGAGAGGCGCGCGTCTAGGTCAGGAAGACAATGTCATAGTTCAAGGAGGAACATCACCCCATAAATATAAGAACAAATCGCCAAGAACTATAACATAGTGCTCAAAGTGAAACCAACAAATACAAGTGACATTGACATCCGATGCTTGTGGTAGTTTCTCCATCTGATCCAGTATTCCATTAGATCATATATTAGAGTTCATTCTCCATCATATTATATTCCCATAAGCTGGACATCTCTTGGACACATGGGAAAAAGTTATCGCTTGATAATCAAAGCCAAATAAAATGGCATACTGCAGAATACGTATAGAACAATAACTGAAGATAAAAACAATAAAAAATAAAAGTAAAAACACATGCATATACCAGGTAACATTTTCAATATGCAACCAAGGCCTTAATCGGCCATCATTACTGGGGATAGAACACTGATCATATGAATGGGGGAACATTCATATTTTCATTGAGTCCAGATGGATGGACCGTATGAAGGGTCCAAATCCACCTGGACTCCATCTGTGCTAATCTTTTTGCGATACCACCACCCAGAATACCAACTTCCAATTTATCGATAGCACGAACCCTAAGAAGACTTCCATCACAATTGTGATATTCCTTAAAATGACGCGGGAGAGTCTTCAGCGCGGATACGTCCACCTGGGTCGCTGCGGCCGCAATGCCCCTGATGTGCTCCCTGATCCGTATTTTCAGCTGTCTCGTGGTCAGGCCCACGTAGATTTCATTACACGGACATACCGCATAATAAATGACATTTCTGTCCGTACACGAAATTTTCATCCTGATTTCAAACTGTCGAGAGCAACTTGAATTTGTAAAGGTGTTGTAGCGATCAATATTGAGGCAAGCAACGCAGCGACCACAGGGGACGCATCCACATCCATCTACCACCGTATCCAAAAAAGTAGCTCTGGATTCGCCTACGTAGTGGCTATGAACCAAAAGATCTCGTAAGTTTCTAGATCGTCTTGCTGTAATAGGTGCCCTCTCTGGTAAAAACCTGGAAATATTGGGGTCAGCTCTTAAAATGTGCCATGACCTTTCCAATGGTCTTTTCATATGAGGGAAATGAGAGTGGAGATTGGTCACAAACCGGACAATGTCCTGATCCTTGTTATCCTTTGCTCCATATAATAGAGAATGTCTAGACGAATATTTCACCCTATTAAAGGCCTTCTTAATTTTCCGGTTACTATAACCCCGTTCAATCAACCGACATTTCAAATCTTCAGCCTGTATCATAAAATCATTATCCGTTGATCATAGTCTATGGAGGTGCAAAAATTGTCCAGTGGGGACTGACTGAATCATATGACCAGGATGTGTAACTTGCTGGGCTGCTTGTGGCAGTTTTGATAAAATCATTCAGCTGAGAGTGATGTGTAACTTACTGGGCTGCTTGTGGCAGTTTTGATAAAATCATTCAGCTGAGAGTGATGTGTAACTTACTGGGCTGCTTGTGGCAGTTTTGATAAAATCATTCAGCTGACAGTGATGTGTAACTTACTGGGCTGCTTGTTGCAGTTTTGATAAAATCATTCAGCTGACAGTGATGTGTAACTTACTGGGCTGCTTGTGGCAGTTTTGATAAAATCATTCAGCTGAGAGTGATATGTAACTTACTGGGCTGCTTGTGGCAGTTTTGATAAAATCATTCAGCTGAGAGTGATGTGTAACTTACTGGGCTGCTTGTGGCAGTTTTGATAAAATCATTCAGCTGAGAGTGATGTGTAACTTACTGGGCTGCTTGTGGCAGTTTTGATAAAATCATTCAGCTGACAGTGATGTGTAACTTACTGGGCTGCTTGTGGCAGTTTTGATAAAATCATTCAGCTGACAGTGATGTGTAACTTACTGGGCTGCTTGTTGCAGTTTTGATAAAATCATTCAGCTGACAGTGATGTGTAACTTACTGGGCTGCTTGTGGCAGTTTTGATAAAATCATTCAGCTGAGAGTGATGTGTAACTTACTGGGCTGCTTGTGGCAGTTTTGATAAAATCATTCAGCTGAGAGTGATGTGTAACTTACTGGGCTGCTTGTGGCAGTTTTGATAAAATCATTCAGCTGAGAGTGATGTGTAACTTACTGGGCTGCTTGTGGCAGTTTTGATAAAATCATTCAGCTGACAGTGATGTGTAACTTACTGGGCTGCTTGTGGCAGTTTTGATAAAATCATTCAGCTGACAGTGATGTGTAACTTACTGGGCTGCTTGTTGCAGTTTTGATAAAATCATTCAGCTGACAGTGATGTGTAACTTACTGGGCTGCTTGTGGCAGTTTTGATAAAATCATTCAGCTGAGAGTGATGTGTAACTTACTGGGCTGCTTGTGGCAGTTTTGATAAAATCATTCAGCTGAGAGTGATGTGTAACTTACTGGGCTGCTTGTGGCAGTTTTGATAAAATCATTCAGCTGAGAGTGATGTGTAACTTACTGGGCTGCTTGTGGCAGTTTTGATAAAATCATTCAGCTGAGAGTGATGTGTAACTTACTGGGCTGCTTGTGGCAGTTTTGATAAAATCATTCAGCTGACAGTGATGTGTAACTTACTGGGCTGCTTGTGGCAGTTTTGATAAAATCATTCAGCTGACAGTGATGTGTAACTTACTGGGCTGCTTGTTGCAGTTTTGATAAAATCATTCAGCTGACAGTGATGTGTAACTTACTGGGCTGCTTGTTGCAGTTTTGATAAAATCATTCAGCTGCATGTCTTCCAGTTCTCTGAATGCTGAGCTCTGTATAACCCTGCCCACACCAATGATTGGAAGCTTTCTGTGTTCACTGTGCATAAGCAGAAAGCTGTAAAATCACTGGTGGGCTAGGGTTACACAGCACTCATGAATATGGAGGACTACGTGGCATCAGGTTTAGTCCTGTAGTGCTAACCAATTGTTCTTATTAAAGATTTGTCAATTAGCTCCGTAAGTGACAAATCACTGGAATCAGAGTCTTTGTACAGTATGCTGCTCTCAGATTAGGTGACTAATGTACTTTTTATTTAGTTTAATGGGTTAAAAGGCTGAAGTATTTATCAGGGCCAGACATTTGAAGTTTGGGATAAATCCAGACAGCCAATGAATTTTGTAATGGATGTCACATGTTTTTTTGTCCAGCTCACCATGTGATAGATAGGTTATCTCATGTTTTTAATGGAATTATGCGGTCTTTTGTAATATTTTACAAGTAATATCACTTTGACCGCATAATGCGTGGAAATGTCTGAACTCTTTTTAACATTGCTATGAATTAATAAAATAAGTTTTAACGTAAGAGGTTCTTAGCTGTGTATGGATTCAGCTAGTGAATCTAACCGCACTTCTGAGCTTGGTCCTATCTCCTTATTAGACTTATTAAAGTAACCCTTCAGCTGAACCATAAACTTGTGTTGAACATGATGAAACTTTATTCTATTACTGTAGAACCCAGCATTTTATTACTAAGTGCAAATAGTTTTTTAGTAAAATATTGTAAATTATATTCTAATTCATATGCAAAACGCATTACATCTGTGATTCTTTAAAAGGTTGTTAAATCAGTCAAGCAGTCACTTTGGCAGATGGGATGGCATAGTACTGAAATTCCTTTGTATGTCATGGTATTCGATTCTCACTCATTCCTGAATTCCTTATTGTCTAATATTTCTGGATAACACTTGCCACTCAGTTACCGTCTGTAGCCCCATGTCACTTTTGTCCTATCATGGGAGATGCCCAATGGTGCACTACTAATGAGGCAGTTTAAAGACCCACTGGGGATGTGAATTTACTGGATTAAGGTCAGGACCAGCAGAGCAGACTGATAAAAGAGACGGAGTCTGAATCGCTGCCAGCAAGTGGGTCTTCTATTATCCTGCTAATGCAGGACATTCGTTATCATTCTTTGTACTTGAATTGTAGCTCAATCACAGTATTTTCTCTGCATTCAGTATTCATGAAATTTAAGCAGAGTCTTGCCTGATCAGAACTTGCTATTTTTTGTCTTCATTGTGTACCTTATCCCTATAACACTTTGTGTCAAAGGACTCCGCAAGTAAAGTGCAAATGTTACAGGGCTTCACAAAGCATTGCAGTCCAAACATCCCAAATTCATTGCCTAAATCCCTATTCAGCTAAGCGGATGAAACATACAATAGATAAAGCAGAATGTCCAATACATAAGCTGAGAGTAATATTCTTCATTGTAACAAATTATACCTGTTTATCAATGTTTAGGACGGTCAAACATGAGCCTGGTTTCTCTTTTCTAAGTCTTTAGCACTGACAAATGTAGCTAAATCTTAAAACTAAGCAGCAGTTTGCATGCGTGTCCAGCCACTCCAGAGAACTGGGGGTTCAACTCTTCTGTTCTAGTGATCATGGGGGTCCCAGTGGAGGTCTCATCGGCAGAACCCACACTTTTCTAAGAACTATTACTTAGAACAGTGTTCCCCAAGTCCGGTCCTCAAGAGCCACCAACAGGTCATGTTTTCAGGATATCCTTAGTATTGCACAGGTGATAATTGCATCACCTGCACAGGTAAGCATTCACTGACCTGTGTAATACTAAGGAAATCCTCAAAACATGACCTGTTGGTGGCTCTTGAGGGCCGGAGTTGGGGAACACTGACTTAGAAAGTTGTTGGTTGTTAATTTATGAAGACTGACAGGAGCCAGTGCTGCTCTTGTGCTAAGTTCACCTGGCATGCATTACTTTTTATAAGTGCCAAAAGGATGTACAATTTTTTTTCTGGCTAGGTGCTCCCAATATTTTTTTCTATATTTTTGGTAGGTTAATGTTGTTGTTCTGCTAGGTGAGGCTTTTTTTTAATAAAACAAGGTAAAAGCAGTGTATGAATTGAGTTTATGTTTACAGTTTTTAGGATGTCTTCCTGGCTATCCGCAGTTTTCAAGGTATTTACACTTTCAAATTTCTCCGGAGTTCTATCCTCTACCTGTCCTTGTCTTTTAGGACCTTCTCAACGAGTCCACCTGTGGTTTTCTGGACTTTTTCCTGGCTGTGTGCAGATTTCATGGTATTAGACTTTCTTGTTACTCTGGAGTTTTGTCTTCTACCTGTATGCGTCACAAGGATGCCACCTGTCTGCCTGCAGCTTCTAGTTTTTGAGTCTCCAGTGTTCCTACATTCTTCAATAACTGCAATCTGCCTGTGATCTCCAGAACATATTTCTACAGTTTACAGCATCCCGCCTACTTGCCCGTGGTTTCTTGGATGTCTCCCTCTTATCAGTGGTTTCCAGTGTCCTTCCTTCTTGCCTGCCATTTCTTGGACATTTCCTGCTTGCTTGCTGTTTACTGCATCCAGCCTGTTTGCCTATGGTCTCCTGGATGTCTCCCTCCTGCCTACAGTTTCCAATATTCCACTTGCTTGCCTGTGGTCTCCTGGACATTACCTGCTTGCCTGCGGTTTCCAGCATCCTGCCTGCTTGTTTCATCCCTGTCTGCAATTTCCAACATCCTTCCCGCTTGTCTCTGACCAAAACTTTATTTAGGGTATGTGCACACGTTGCGGATTTGGCTGCAGATCCGCAGCGGATTTGGCTGCAGATCCGCAGCAGTTTTCTATTAAGTTTAGAGTACCATGTAAACCTATGGAAAAACAAATCTGCTGTGCCCATGGTGCGGAAAGTACCGCACAGAAATGCAGCATTGTATTTTCCGCAGCATGTCAATTCTTTGTGCGGATTCTGCAGCGTTTTACACCTGCTCCTCAGTAGGAATCCGCAGGTGTAAAACCGCAGGTGAAATCCACCAAAAAATGCAGAAAATCTGCGGGTAATCTGCAGGTAAAATGCAGTACATTTTACCTGCAGATTTTTCAAAAACGGTGCGGAATAATCTCACATGAATCCAAAACGTGGGCACATACCCTCAAACGTTTAGTTTGCCATCTACATGTAGCATACAAGACGTTTCCGGTCTGCTTGCGGTTTCCAAAACTTTATTAAAACTTTATTTTGCCTTCTACATGTCTGCCTGCCTGGCTGTCGTCTACTGGACATTTCCTGTATACCTTTGGTTTCCAGTCCCTCATCTGTATGTGTTTCACGTGCTCCACCTAGCTGCTGCACCGATGCCCATTGCCCGTATGCACACCTTAACATTGGGCTTTCAGGATCCACTTCCCTCAGTGTAATAGTTTAATATGGACACTTGCACACCATTCATTCTATAAGGGATTGTGCGAGATAGCTTAATTTATTTAATTATTTTAAGTTCATTAAGTGTTTAGCTTAGCAAAACTAGGAAGGAATGCAATTTATCCATTCAGCACTAAATAATTAGAATTCCAATAAATCTTGAAAAAATCCATGCCATCCACGAAAAGGTTATCATGCTAATGTGTTATCTATCACTAACATAACAAAATACTAAACACCGAACAAGAAGAACTGTTAAGGAACACTTGCTCTGTGCAGGATTCCTATGCAACCTCATGCCACTGTCACTAGTTCTGTGAAAATGGACAGTACTAAAATATTATTTTAGGAAGGGGCTGACTTTTTTGTCAAATCACATGGAAAGATATTTTTCTGTAACCAAAATCAATGCAGAGCTTTTGCTTTGCTCTGAACGGAGAACTTCACCTAATGATCAACACGTAAGCCCGTAATTTCCCTTTCTACAAACACTAACAGCTGCAGCTGTGAATGTCAGCATTAAATGTGTGTAATTATGCATGCTACATATTCAACTACATTTTACTGTCATTTATTTCACTGAAAGAACTTTTTTTCTTTCTATAATGAATAGACAAACTGAAGAAGCAAATATATAGTTTATCGGATACTGCCAGCACAAGATGTCAATTCACTAATTGTTTATTCTGAGGAGATGTTTCCCCATTGTAATACTTTACCTGCTCAGGCTTATTATATGTCAATCAAACTTCTATAGTAAATCTATTTCTATTCACAGCCACTTTTTTCTGTTTGCAAAAACTTTATAACAGAGTAATAAATAATTCCTTTTTGCTCAACACATTACAGCAAGAAATGATGCGTGAATATAAAGTAATAATATTTATGAATTTTTGGCCCCCACCCAAACAGTCAAAATACTTAAGGCAGCATTAATAAGAGTAATTCAGATAGTTTAAGGCTGTCTAGTTCATGTATTCAATTTAAAGATGGTCTTAATTGTACAGAATTTAGAATTATGAAATAAAGTATTTGCCAGATAATACTTGGCAATAGAGATGTGCAAATTTGCTAGCTTCACCAAACTTTTCAGATCAATTTGCTATAAATCACAAGTATTACAAAAGCCTCTAGTTGCCCAGAAAGTATATGAATAACACTCCAAAGTCTCCTAGAACTGTATTAAACCCCTTTCAGGCTCTTTAATGAAAATACAGGCTCAGTAAACTCAAAGTGACCTCATAACAGAAGTACAAGGCTAAATAGATAGTACTCGGCGATAACTGGCTATCAGGAGCAGTGCCTAGTAGAAAATGCATGTAGAGTAGCTGTCTGTGGATGGATACCATGCTTGGCATAGGTGGTTTTCCTTTATTGGATGTTTTCCTTAATTGGATGCTGCCCTTCCCTTGGTTGTTCATTCCCGGGGAAAGGCCTGGCTATTCACTGCCTGCGTTGAGAAACACGTGATGGTGTCTCCGCAGCTCCTCTACATGCATTTGCATATTTGGAGGCAGTGTTCTGGATCAC
Source organism: Ranitomeya imitator (assembly GCF_032444005.1). Taxonomy (NCBI): domain Eukaryota; kingdom Metazoa; phylum Chordata; class Amphibia; order Anura; family Dendrobatidae; genus Ranitomeya; species Ranitomeya imitator. The sequence continues at coordinate 882,602,222 of NC_091282.1, read as the reverse complement.
TGCGTTGAGAAACACGTGATGGTGTCTCCGCAGCTTTTCTACAAGCATTTGCATATTTCCCATAAGGGATGGGAGAAGTGTTCTGGATCACTGCGTTGAGAAACACGTGATGGTGTCTCCGCGGTGTTGGATGTTTTGGTCTCCCCGAGGCCAATCATCTGTGCCTTTATAGATTTTTTACTAGGCACTGCTCCTGATAGCCAGTTTCCTACTCCACACTGATGAGGGGCAAAAACCCCGAAACAGCTGTCTGTGGATGGATACCATGCTTGGCATAGGTGGTTTTCCTTTATTGGATGCTGCCCTTCCCGTGGTTGTTCCTTCCCGGGGAAAGGCCCGGCCTGATGCAGAGGGGAGAGGACCCTGCCCTTGTAGGCTTACATTCCATAGAGCCCTCCACACTCGGCTAAATAACAGGCCAAGGGTGCATTGTTCCCTTATATGGCAGTGTGCGGAACGCCTGGTGAAATATCTGTGTCTAATAGTGAAATCACTGCCCCTTCCCCTGTGTTACGGCCTTCCAAATCCGCTGTCCATGAAGCAAGCGCTGATGCCTCCTGCCCACGAACTGCTGTTGCATAGACACAACAGTCAGCAACCACCTCCAGTTCATTGTCCCAGTGCAGCGTTCACTTGTCCCTGCCCCAGATATATAACAAAAAGCAGAAAGATTGACCCACCCACAGGCCAAAACACTACACACCCACATAGCCAGATTGGTAGCCCTGGAAATGTAGTCATTTTGACTTGTGGGAACTGAGTCTTTCCACGACCTATTGGTGGTAGCAGCCCCACGGTACTTGATTACCACTACACTATTTTTCCCGGTGTGCCATCAAAGCATTACATAGACAAGTTCTTGTGAACAGGGATGCAACATTTCACTTATGGCACACTGGCTGAACCTGGTCGAGTCTGGGACAGAGTCGCAGACTGGGACATCAAACATCTTACCCACACCAAGAAAAGCGGGCCCAACTTCCATCAGGGTTTCAGTTCCCTCACAATTCCTGTCTCTCCTCCTCATCAAAAGTATCCTCCCCATCACTCTCCAGCTGGGAGGTCTGCAGCCAGACCCGGATTGATAATCTGCCCAACTAGGCATTTTCCCGCTGGGCCGCAGTGACGTGGGCAGGCGGGCCCCTGGCTGACAGTGCCTGCTCATCTGGCTGCTTGCCTGCTGATGCGGGCACCGGCCCGTTTGCCCTGCCGCTGGCCCTTTACATCTGCGGGCACAGTGACTTTGCAGGTGCGTGCGCTCAAGCATCAGTCAGTGCTTGCGAACGACGCACCACAGTGACCAGCGGGGTAAAGAACGTGCTGACGTTTACATGTCAGGACATTCTCTTTGTGGGCGGAGAGAACGAGCTCTGCTCTCCCGCCCCTGGCTGCAGCAGTTGGTCGAGCGCTGCGCCTGAACGTTTCAGGCATCATCATCAGGGAGTGGGACACACTCTGGAGCTCTTACCCCACCTACAATCACTGCTGTCTGGGTGAGTGAGTGTCCCAGCCCAGAAAAACATTTCAATTAAAATACATCAGCAGCACCTGTGGTGCTGGGTCTGGTTATATACAGCTGCTGCTGGGGCTGGGTATATACAGGGGCCATGGCTGGGTATAGACGCTGCTGGGGCTGGGTATATACAGGTGCTGGGCTGGGGCTGATGTATATACCGGTCCTGTACATACACTAGCCCCAGCACCTGTATATACACCAGCCCCAGAACCTGTATATACATAAGCCCCAGCTCCTGTATATACACCAGCACCTATAATACACCAGCCCCAGCACCCGCATATACACCAGCATCCGTATATACACCAGCATCCGTATATACACCAGCACCCGTATATACACCAGCACCTGTATATACACCACCCCCAGCACCCGTATATACCCCCAGCCCCAGCACTAATAATAATAATAATAATTTTATTTATATAGCGCCAACATATTCCACAGCGCATTGCAAATTATAGAGGGGACTTGTACAGACAATAGACATTACAGCATAATATATACAGCACTCATTACAGCACTCATATATACCCAGCCCCAGCCCCTGCACCCATATATACACCACCCCCAGCACCTGTATGTATCAGCCCCAGCACCTGCATATACTCCAGTCCCAACACTCGTATATACACCAGCCCTAGCACCTGCATATACCCAGCCACCCCCGTGATCTCTGTGCCCCCAGCTAAGTGCCCCCTGTGATCTCTGTGTCCCCCCCGTGATATCTGTGCCCCCTGTGATCTCTGTGCCCCCACACGTGATCTCCGTGCCCCCTGTGATCTCTGTGCCCCCCTGTGATCTCTGCGCCCTCCTGTAATCTTTGTGCCACTCCCTGGTGATCTATGTGCCCCCTTTTTTTGTTTCCTGCTCTACACACCGTCCGAGCAAGGACCCGCTCCTGTGCACACCTGACGATGGACGTACCTCAGCTGTTCATCCTCCCCCCTTCTCAGCAACCTGGGTGAGTCCCAATATGAAAACTTTGTTTCATGTATATACAGCACTTGCACTATCACCTGTATATACAATAGTCTAAGGGGTACTTCGGTCTGTCTGTCTGCCTTTCTGTCAGCAACTTCCGTCACGAAAATCCCGTGTCGCTGATTGGTCTCGCCAGCTGCCTGTCATGGCTGTCGCGACCAATCAGCGATGGGCACAGTCCGATTAGTCCCTCCCTACTCCCCTGCAGTCAGTGCCCGGCGCCCGCATACTCCCCTCCAGTCACCACTCACACAGGGTTAATACCAGCGGTAACGGACCGCGTTATGCCATGGGTAACGCACTCCGTAACCGCTGCTATTAACCCTGTGTGACCAAGTTTTTACTATTGATGCTGCCTATGCAGCATCAATAGTAAAAAGATCTAATGTTAAAAATAATATAAAAAACCATAAAAACCTGCTATTCTCACCTTCCATAGTCCAACGATGCGCTCGCGCCTGCTGCCAGCTTCCGTTCCCAGAGATGTATTGTGAAATTACATAGAAGACTTAGCGGTCTTGCTAAGTCATCTGGGTAAGTTCGCAATGCATCCTGGGAACGAAAGATGGCGGCAGCCGCGCGCGCATCGCCAGAGCTTCACTGGATCCCGCCGGCGGGTGAGTATATAACTATTTTTTATTTTAATTATTTTTTTTTAACAGAGATATGGTGCCCACACTGCTATATACTACGTGGGCTGTGTTAGATACCGCGTGGCTGCTATATACTACCTGGCTAGTGTTAGATACTATGTGGGCTGTGTTCTATACTGCGTGGGCTGTGTTATATGCTACATGGCTGCTATATACTATGTGAGCAGTGTTATATACTATGTGGGCAGTGTTATATACTACGTGGCTGTGCTATATACTATGTGGGCTGTGTTCTATACTGCGTGCTATATACCACGTGGCTACTGTTAGATACTATGTGGACTGTATAAATTACATGGGCTGTGTTATATATTACGTGGTCAGTGTTACATACTACGTGGGCTGTGTTATATACTACCTGGGCAGTGTTATTTACTGTGTGGCCTATATTCATGCATTGGGTATTCTACAATATGTATGTATATATATAGCATACTCCTATATACTACGTGGCCTGTGCTATATACTATGTGGCTGCTATATACATATATACACATTCTAGAATACCCAATGCATTAAAATTGGGCCACCATCTAGTATATATATATATTTATACAGTGCCTTGCGAAAGTATTCAGCCCCCTGGAACTTTTCAACGTTTTCCCACATATCATGCTTCAAACATGAAGATACCAAATGTAAATTTTTGGTGAAGAATCAACAACAAGTGGAACACAATTGTGAATTTGAACGAAATTTATTGGTAATTTAAAATTTTTGAGGAAATTCAAAAATTAAAAGTGGGGCATGCAATATTCTTCGGCCCCTTTACCTTAATACTTTGTTGCGCCATCTTTTGCTGCAATTACAGCTGCAAGTCGCTTGGGGTATGTCTCTATCAGTTTTGTACATTGAGAAACTGAAATTCTTGCCCATCCTTCCTTGGCAAACAGCTTGAGCTCAGTGAGGTTTGATGGAGATCGTTTGTGAACAGCAGTTTTCAGCTCTTTCCACAGATTCTCGATTGGATTGAGGTCTGGACTTTGACTTGGCCATTCTAACACCTGGATATGTTTATTTGTGAACCAATCCATTGTAGATTTTGCTTTATGTTTGGGATCATTGTCTTGTTGGAAGACAAATCTCCGTCCCCAGTCTCAGGTCTTTTGGAAACTCCAACAGTTTTCTTCAAGAGTGGTCCTGTATTTGGCTCCATCCATGTTCCCATCAATTTGAACCATCTTCCCTGTCCCTGCTGAACAAAAGCAGGCCCAAACCATGATGCTGCCACCACCATGTTTGACAGCGGGGATGTTGTGTTCAGGGTGTCGAGCTGTGTTGCCTTTACGCCAAACATATCATTTGGCAGTGTTGCCAAAAGTTTGTGTGACGCCCAGGAGACCGGGATACCCAGCACCGGACCAATGGAGTCTGTCTCTTGAGGGGGATGTCACGGGTGGCTTGACCCGGTGCTGTGGCCTCAGGCAATGCACAGTGTAAGGGGTATCATGAGGGGACAGGCACTTACTTGATCAGCAGCAGGTTCTCCCAGCGGTGACGATCTCGATCCTGGATAGATGGCTATTGTCCAAATGAAAGACTGAGGCACTGAAACGTTTAACCAGTTTACTTTAACATAAAAGGATTTACAACCAGTCCTGTCACCGGAGTCTGTATGGGAACTCTGAGTTACTTTGACCCTGCCGGGGTCTTCGCCTCTTATTGTGCGCAATTTCTGTGTGGCCCTGCTGCTGTATGTGAACTGGCTGCCGGCCCAATCTGTCCCCTCCGGGTCCTGGTTCGACGGGCAACCCGAGTCCTTTTATCGGTTTACCCCCTCTGGGAGTACCGCTGAACTCTGTGTCTGTTGCTGCATCCGACCCTAGTGAAGCTGATATCACCTCACGTTTTTCCGGTTGCTGTATTATATATAATGAATACAGCCACGGATCCGGTATCCGTCTTTGCGCCTGTTCTGGGTAGTGATTAATGCTACCCGGTTCTCACAATGTCCTTTTTCTCTATCCCTCTTCTCCTCAGGCCGGTGATTTAGGCCTGGTAACAGTCACAGGGCTGTTAGAGATTCAACTGTATGACCTCTCACTATCAGCTCCTTGGCCCAACTGCCATTTCTTCTCTCAGACCAGAATGGATCAAGGGGAGTCTCTGGAGCTCCCCCTTCTGGCCGGAGGTGGTAGTGCAGTCTTGCTATTTTAGTATTTGTACTTACTGTCAGTAACTATTTTTGTGGCAAATACCCCTAGGGTGCCACATTCCCCCTTAGTTAAGAACAGTACTCCGGGACTGTGGGACAATAACATTTTGAAATAACAATTAATATGTACAGAGTCTTAAAAATGAAAAGTTACAAAAACCACTCAAGGAAACAAAAATAGAGTTCTGTAAAAAGTCACTTCAAATAGCGTCCATTAATACAGTTCTATCCTTGAAGGTATTAGGAACGGCACTGTACTTAGTGTCCAGGAATTTAGTTCCATTTTTCCAACGGAGTTATCAATATAAAGTCTAAAGAAAGTTCAAAAAGAGCAAAAAGCAAAGTTCAAAAAGCAGTCTTTCCGGAGCTTTGATTTAGTGCCTCCGGGCTGATAAAAAGTTCAAGAATATGCAATAAGTTCATACAGACAAGTCTCTGTAGGCACTGGGCTTAAACGTTGCAGACTGATAGCAATGACTATACTACATTTTCTGTTTAACTATATACGGCATAACATATATACAATTCACATTATGAGCTTTATAGTTGGTAATCTGCATACCTGACCGGTAATTGACCCTGGGTACTACGCTGTGATCTACGTAATAGCCGTGTCTCTTCATGTGGTGTACTACTGTCTACTGCGGATGTAGTATCTGCCCGCTCTGCTAAAGATAATTCCACGACTATGGAGTTGGCAAGTCCACCGTGAATGGGATTACTCTGACCAGGAATCTGTTCTTCCTGGCCTGGAACCTCCTGTAGTACGGGGTCAGCCTCTTCCTGTCTTGGGACTTCTGGTATTGGGTTCGGTGTTGGGTAAAAGGCCACCATGGGAACCACTACTGCACCATGGTATGTTAGTAGGGTTTTGGGAAAGTCTCCTATACAGGTGTGATACACTTCCTCTTCTTTTTCCTTTACTGGTTGAACCTGTATGGGTTGAATAACTTCTGGTTCTGGCTGGACAACGTCTGGCTCTTTCAATGCTTCCGGACATAATTTAAGATTGTCTCTTGACACTAGTACAGATGTTAAGCCTCCGTTTTTGCTAATGAGACACATTTTAGGATTATCCACTCTTGTTGGTAAAACTGTGTAGGGTACGGCTTCCCACTGATTGTCCAGTTTATTGGTTCGACGATTTCTCTTGAGCACTTGGTCACCCGGTCTTAATGGGGTCGCTAGAGCATTCTGGTTGAAAGTTCGCTCTTGTCTTTCTCTAGTTTGCTGAAGGCTTCTTTCCACACTCTCTTGCACTTGGCGATACTGCTTTTGCCGTATGATATCCCAATTGGAGTCTTGAACTTCTGCGTCTGGTTTCAGAATTCCCATTTCTAGATCGATTGGTAATTGGCCGGGTCTTGCACGCATAAGGTAAGCTGGGGTGCAGTTGGTGGAGCTCACCGGGACATGATTATACAGATCCACCAAGTCAGGCAATTTCTCTGGCCATTGATTCCTTTCTGTCTCAGGTAAAGTCTTTAGTAGGTCTATTACAATATGGTTCATCTTCTCGCACAAACCGTTTGTTTGTGGATGATAGGCCGTCGTCCGGATCTTTTTGCAACCATACATATTACAGAATTCTCTGAAGATCTCTGATTCAAAGGCTGTACCTTGGTCGGTGAGAACCTGTTCCGGATATCCATGGGGTCTACAAAAGTACGTTTGGAACGCTTTGGCTGCTGTTTTTGCTGTCAGATCTTTTAGGGGTACTACTACCAAGAAACGTGAATAATGGTCCACGATGGTCAAGGCATAGACATAGCCGGACCGGCTTGGTGTCAACTTCACGTGGTCCATGGCTACAAGTTCAAGTGGTTGTTTGGTGATTATGGGCTGCAGTGGTGCTCTTTGGTTCTTTTGATCGTTTCTTCTGAGGTTGCACGGGCCACAATTTCTGCACCACTGTTCGATTGATTTTCTCATCCCGACCCAATAAAATCTTTCTCTTAGAAGTACTTCTAACTTTTTCCAACCGAAGTGACCAGCACCATTATGGTAAGCTTCGAGGACTATCTTCACATCTTGTTTAGTCACAATAATCTGCCAAACCAATTCATGTGTTTTCGGATTGGTGTATCTTCTACAGAGCTTCCCTTGATACAGGAACATTTTGCCTCTCTCTTTCCAGAGTTGATGCGTCTCTTCTGGGGCATCCTCATAGGGATATGCACTTTGCTCAGTCAACAGTTCCTTCACCAACTTCACAGCCGGATTGCTGTCTTGGGTGTCAGCCCATCTATGGTGTGCTAACGGATTAAAATTCACCTCTTGTTGTTTCTGATAGGTACTTGACTGATGATGTTTTGCCTTGGGACGATGGAAGGCTGGTAGTTCAATTTCTTCAAGCTCCCCCGTTTCCTCTTCTACATCTCTCAAGTGTGACATCCGGGATAGGGCATCGGCATTTCCATTCTTGCGACCTGCTCGATACTTGATTATAAAGTTGTAATTAGATAACCGGGCTATCCATCGCTGTTCTAACGCACCTAATTTGGCTGTGTCCAGGTGGGTCAACGGATTGTTGTCAGTATAGACAATAAATTCTGCAGCGGCCAGATAGTGTTTGAAACGCTCCGTCACAGCCCAAACTACTGCCAGTAGTTCCAATTTGAAGGAGCTGTAATTTTCTGAATTTCTTTCAGTAGGCCGGAGCTTTCTACTTGCAAAGGCGATGACTTTCTCCCGACCTTCTTGCTTTTGTGACAGCACCGCTCCTAGTCCCACATTACTGGCATCGGTGTAGAGGATGAAAGGTTTATGGTAATCTGGGTATGCCAGAACCTCTTCTCCGGTTAGTGCCTTCTTTAGTTGTTCAAAGGAGTCTTCCCTTTCGTCGTTCCACTGAAAAGGAGGGTTTCGGTTTGAAGGTTTCTTCGTCTGCCCTACCAAGGTGTCTTGCAAGGGTGCTGCCAACTTGGTAAATCCTTTTATAAATCTGCGATAGTAACCCACCAATCCCAGGAATTGTCTCACTTCTTTTGCGCTGGTAGGTCTTGGCCAATCCCTTATGGCGCTTATTTTCTCGGGATCTGGTGCTACTCCCTCCGAACTCACGATGTGTCCCAGGTACTGTACCTTTGGCTTGAGAAGGTGACATTTGGATGGCTTGACTTTCATGCCATACCTGGATAAGGCTTTGAACACTTCTGCCAGGTCTATTAAGTGTTGTTCGTAAGTCTTTGAGTAGACGATCACATCATCTAGGTACAGGAGGACGGTCTCGAAGTTCTTGTGTCCGAGGCAGCATTCCATCAGCCGCTGGAAGGTACCGGATGCGTTGCAGAGTCCAAACGGCATGCGATTAAATTCACATAGACCCATTGGTGTGGTGAATGCCGTCTTTTCCTTATCTCTCTCAGCCACAGGGACTTGCCAATACCCGCTTGTTAAGTCTAAGGTGGAAAAATAATTAGCAGATTTCAAAGCAGTTAAGGACTCTTCTATCCTAGGCAAGGGGTAGGCATCTTTATGGGTGATGTTATTAATCTTCCGGTAGTCTACGCACATTCTCATGGTTCCGTCCTTTTTTTTGACAATCACTAGAGGGGCCGCCCAGGGGCTACAGCTGTCTCTTATTACCCCGGCCTGTTTCATTTCCCTCAGCATATCTTTTGCACATTGATAGTGAGCGGGCGGTATGGGTCTATATCTTTCTTTTATTGGGGGATGGTCACCTGTGGGGATTGTGTGTTCTACCCCTTCTATCCGTCCGAAGTCCAATGGGTGTTTACTGAAGACTTGTTCATATTCCGTCACTAGCCTATACACCCCTTGTTTTTGATGGGTAGGTGTTGAATTTATGCCCACGTGTAGCTGTTGGCACCAATCCTCCATTTCTCCATCTGAGCCATTGCCTTCCACCTGACAGGTTGGTTCTAAGGGCTCAATGGTTGTGATGGCATTGTTGTCAACAGTATATAGCTTTGCCATTGTAGCATACCTTGGCAAAGTGACCTCTTCCTCTCCACAGTTCAAAAGTCGTACCGGCACTCGTCCCCGGTGTACCTCGACTATCCCTCGTGCTGTGAGTATAGTGGGCCTGCTGTCGGTGTACACTGGTTCTATTAAGGCTTGATAATCTCGTCCCTTAGTACCAATGGCTGCTCTACACCATACCAGCATTTCTGTTTTTGGTGGGATTACAATAGACGATCACTTACCCTCACACTGCCGATTTCTCCACCTGCAACTTCTACCTGTTGCCTTAACATCAATACTTTTATTTCCCTCCGGAGAACTCTCTGCTGGCAGGATTGGGCAGTTTCAGCAATTTGCTGTAAGACAGAAATGACTTCGGAAAAGCAGTTCTCTAACACATTCATTCCTATCAATACAGTTGGTTCACAGTTCCGCCGGTCAACATCAACAACAATTATACCCTGTTTCTTCAGTTCTACTTTACCAATCTTTATGGTCATCTCCCTGAATCCTAGTTTCGGTACCAACTTACCATTACTGGCCCATATATCTAGTTCAACATCAGAGGGCCCTTTATCAATATCTGCATCAGCCCAGTACCTCTTATAAAGGATATACGGTATAGATGAAATCTGGGAACCTGTGTCCAGCAAAGCGTTGAGGGGAATTCCGTCCAGCACGATAGGGATAATGGGTCGTCCTCCGATGTACCTGTCGTGCCAGGGTGTTGGGCCTTGAAAGTTCATTCCTGCGAAGCGGCCCGCATTCCCAGGGGATTCCCGTTTAAATCACAATCTCGTGCAAAGTGGCCCGGCTGCTGGCAACGGCGGCAAATGGGCTGTCCATCCGGTTGGTAGCGGTCGCGGGGTCGTCCTCTCCATGTCGGGTATCTCCGGGGTCTCATCCATGGAACATCCTCTCTACAGTTTGCCAACTCCATCTTGTGTCCTCTCATCTCCTGCATGGTTTTAGCCATTGAAGCAACAACATCAGCTAAAGAGTCAAGCTTTTGTTGAAGAGCCTCATTAGTACTGGGCCCCAGGGGCTTAGCAATGGCCCCAGACATAGCTGATGTCACTGGCACTCCCTGTTGTTGAGGTGCCTCTGCCATGGGTTGCGCAGGATCCTGATCCCGAGGTGCCTCTGCCAGCTGGAGACGTATAGCGCTCTCCTTTAATTGGGCAAATGTCAATTCAGGGTTCTTAAAAACAAGCATGCTCACATGCCCCCGGTGAGAAGGGGTGTAGAGTCCCTCAATAAATTGATCTCTTAGCAGTTTATCCGCTCCGGTGTTAAAAATGGGTTCAGCCAGTGTAAGTGATTTAAGGGCTTCCTGCAGGTTTAAGGCAAAGTCTCTCACGCCCTCATTAGCTTTTTGTTTGCAACTAAAGAATCGTATTTTAGCTTTGCTGCTGGCCGTGGTTTCAAATGTAGCTTTTAATCCAGCAAATATGCGTTCAACAGTGCCTTTTAGATCAGCTGCCCATGCTGTGACTTCTCGCTTAGCATGGCCACTTAACTGCATCATCAGGAGACTAACACGCTGAACTTCACCCACAGGGAACATGTCAAAATGGGCCAGCATCTTTTCTCTGAAATCGTCAAGGGTATTAGGCTCACCTTCATACATTGGAAGCCATGGGCCACCCGGGGTATATGGCATCAGCACCGGCATGATGGGCGCCACTCCTTGCACCGCTGCGCTGCCGGACTCTCTATTGACACTCTGTCTTTCAGCTGCATTAGCGTTGCCGAGTGCTGCGGCGTCTCCGTGCTGCGACATACTGTGCCCCCTTAGTTAATCCGGACCCTTCCGGTCCTCCGCTTCCGTCGGGATAGTGTAGATTCGTTCCGCTGTGCAGCAGGATCGATTTTCCCCTTGCTCTGATGTCAGAGCGCTCAGCTTGGTGCCGCCCACAATGACACGCCCCCTGCTGCTCCCACCCACCGCGCTCTGTAATGGCGGATTCTGAAGTTTTTCAGTTAGACTGGGGCTCAGGTGATGGCGTAGCTCAATTAACAGTCTCGTGCCTAACGGTTATGAAGTGATTACCTCAGGGGATGGCGGCCATCTTTACTCCATTATAACCAATGGGGAAAAGTCACTTTCAATAGTTTTCAATGGGGAATGGATTTTTCTTTAATAAAGTCAATTTTCAAGATTTTTCATCCCAGTTTTCACAGTTTTGGGCTCCAATCACGGCACACAATACCCGGTATACGGGCTGGCTAGATCCTGTTCGTGACGCCAATTGTGACGCCCAGGATACCCAGCACCGGACCAATGGGGTCTGTCTCTTGAGGGGGATGTCACGGGTGGCTTGACCCGGTGCTGTGGCCTCAGGCAATGCACAGTGTAAGGGGTATCGTGAGGGGACAGGCACTTACTTGATCAGCAGCAGGTTCTCCCAGCGGTGACGATCCCGATCCTGGATAGATGGCTATTGTCCAAATGAAAGACTGAGGCACTGAAACGTTTAACCAGTTTACTTTAACATAAAAGGATTTACAACCAGTCCTGTCACCGGAGTCTGTATGGGAACTCTGAGTTACTTTGACCCTGCCGGGGTCTTCGCCTCTTATTGTGCGCAATTTCTGTGTGGCCCTGCTGCTGTATGTGAACTGGCTGCCGGCCCAATCTGTCCCCTCCGGGTCCTGGTTCGACGGGCAACCCGAGTCCTTTTATCGGTTTACCCCCTCTGGGAGTACCGCTGAACTCTGTGTCTGTTGCTGCATCCGACCCTAGTGAAGCTGATATCACCTCACGTTTTTCCGGTTGCTGTATTATATATAATGAATACAGCCACGGATCCGGTATCCGTCTTTGCGCCTGTTCTGGGTAGTGATTAATGCTACCCGGTTCTCACAATGTCCTTTTTCTCTATCCCTCTTCTCTTCAGGCCGGTGATTTAGGCCTGGTAACAGTCACAGGGCTGTTAGAGATTCAACTGTATGACCTCTCACTATCAGCTCCTTGGCCCAACTGCCATTTCTTCTCTCAGACCAGAATGGATCAAGGGGAGTCTCTGGAGCTCCCCCTTCTGGCCGGAGGTGGTAGTGCAGTCTTGCTATTTTAGTATTTGTACTTACTGTCAGTAACTATTTTTGTGGCAAATACCCCTAGGGGTGCCACATTTGATTTTGGTTTCATCTGACCAGAGCACCTTCTTCTACATGTTTGGTGTGTTTCCCAGGTGGCTTGTTGCAAACTTAAAACGACACTTCCTATGGATATCTTTGAGAAATGGCTTTCTTCTTGCCACTCTTCCATAAAGGCCAGATTTGTGCAGTGTACGACTGATTGTTGTCCTGTGGACAGACTGTCCCACCTCAGCTGTAAATCTCTGCAGTTCATCCAGAGTGATCATGGGCCTCTTGGCTGCATCTCTGATCAGTCTTCTTCTTGTTTGAGATGAAAGTTTAGAGGGACTGCCAGATCTTGGTAGATTTGCAGTGGTATGATACTCTTTCCATTTCAATATGATCGCTTGCACAGTGCTCCTTGGGATGTTTAAAGTTTTGGAAATCATTTTGTATCCAAATCCGGCTTTAAACTTCTCCACAACAGTATTACGGACCTGCCTGTTGTGTTCCTTGGTCTTCATGATGCTCTCTGTGCTTCAAACAGAACCAGAGAGAGACTATAACAGAGCAGGTGCATTTATACGTAGACTTGATTACACACAGGTGGATTATATTTATCATCATCATTAGGCATTTAGGACAACATTGGATCAGTCAGAGATCCACAATGAACTTCTGGAGTGAATTTGCTGCACTGAAAGTAAAGGGGCCGAATAATATTGCATACCCCACTTTTCAGTTTTTGATTTTCCACAAAAATGTAAAATAATCAATAAATTTGGTTCAACTTCTGAATTGAGTTCCACTTGTTGTTGATTATTCACCAAAAATTTACATTGAAAAGTTCCAGGGGCCGAATACTTTCACAGGGCACTGTATATTTATATATATATATATATATATATATATATATATATATATATATATATATATATATATATATATTTATATATATATATATAATGCACAGATGTGTATATAGTATGTTGCTGTGTATATAGTATGGAACCCACAGTATATGCACTGCCTAATCTCTACACTATATACACAGCTCCACTCTATATATTGTGGAGCTGTGTATACTTCTCCTGTCCTGTATACACGGTGTAATTCTCAGTATCTGCTCTTATTATGTGAGTATATGCGTGTGTGTATGCAGTTATATGAAAAAGTTTGGGCACCCCTATTAATCTTAAGCTTAATGTTTTATAAAAATTGTTTTTTCTGCAACAGCTATTTCAGTTTCATATATCTAATAACTGTTGAATACAGTAATGTTTCTGCCTTGAAATGAGGTTTATTGTACTAACAGAAAATGTGCATTAAAACTAAATTTGACAGGTGCATAAGTATGGGCACCCTTATCATTTTCTTGTTTTAAATACTCCTACCTTCTTTTTACTGACATACTAAAGCACTTTTTTTGGTTTTCTAACTTCATTGAGATTTGAACTTCATAGCCAGGTGTATGCAATCATGAGAAAAGCTACTTAACCCCTTAACGACCACCGATACGCCTTTTAACGGCGGCCGCTAAGGGTACTTAAACCACTTAATTAACGGCGCTGTGGAAAAAGTAAATAGCGCCCCCCAGAGTCCGATTTTCTCCGGGGTCTCGGCTGCCGGGGGTAGCCGAGACCCCACAGAACATGATTCGGGTCGGTTTTTACCGACCCCGCTTTTGCGATCGCCGGTAATTAACCGTTTACCGGCGATCGCAAAAAAAAAGTGATTTCTTTTTAATCTAATGTGTGATCACATCGGAGGACAGAGAAATGGGGTCCCAGGTAGCCCCCCAATACTTACCTGTCTCCCCCGGTGCTCCTCGTGGCTCCCGACGGGTGCCGCCATCTTTTTCCGGCAAAAAAAAAAAAATGGCGGGCGCATGCGCAGTGCGCCCGCCGGCCGGCAAGGGAGAATCTTTGGGATCTCGGCTGCCGAGGGTAGCCGAGACCCCAAAGAACATGATCGGGGTCGGTTTTACCAACCTCTGTTTTGCGATCGCCGGTAATTAACTGTTTACCGGCGACCGCAAAAAAAAAAAAAAAAAAGCAAAGTGTAATTCTCTGTCCTCTGATGTGATCGCACATCAGAGGACAGAGAAATAGGGGGATTCGGGGACCCTGCCATACTTACCGGTGTCCCTGGGTCCTCCTGCTGCTCCTCCTGGCCGCCGGCGTCTTCAGGCAAAAGAAAATGGCGGGCGCATGCGCAGTGCGCCCGCCATCTGTCTCCATCTGCTGGCCGGCAGGAGAAGAGCAGTTGGGGCTAAAATTAGGGTTAGGGTTAGGGCTAGAGTTAGGTTTAGGGTTACAGCTAGGGTTAGGGCTAGGGCTAGGGCTAGGGTTAGGGCTAGGGTTAGGGCTATGGTTAGGGCTAGGGTTAGGCCTAGGGTTAGGGCTAGGGTTAGGGCTAGGGTTAGGGCTAGGTTTAGGGCTAGGGTTAGGGCTAGGGTTAGGGTTAGGGCTAGGGTTGGGGCTAAATTTAGGGTTAGGGTTGGGGCTAAATTTAGGGTTAGGGTTGGGGCTAAATTTAGGGTTAGGGTTGGGGCTAAATTTAGGGTTAGGCTTCTTTCACACTTACGTTGGTACGGGGCCGTCGCAATGCGTCGGCCCGACATACCGACGCACGTTGTGAAAATTGTGCACAACGTGGGCAGCGGATGTAGTTTTTCAATGCATCCGCTGCCCAATCTATGTCCTGGGGAGGAGAGGGCGGAGTTACGGCCACGCATGCGCGGTCAGAAATGGCAGACGCGACGTACAAAAAAAGTTATATTGAACGTTTTTTGTGCTGACGGTCCGCCAAAACACAACTGATCCAGTGCACGACGGACGCGACGTGTGGCCATCCGTCGCGATCCGTCGGCAATCCAAGTCTATGGGCAAAAAACGCATCCTGAGGGCACATTTGCAGGATCCGTTTTTTGTCCAAAATGACGGATTGCGACGGATGCCAAACGCAAGTGTGAAAGTAGCCTTAGGGCTAGGGTTAGGGTTGAGGCTAAAGTTAGGGCTAGGGTTGCGGCTAAAGTTAGGGTTAGAGTTGGGATTAGGGTTAGGGTTTGGATTAGGGTTGGTATTAGGGTTAGGGTTGGCATTAGGGTTACGCTTGGGATTAGGGTTAGATTTGGGATTAGGGTTAAGGTTAGGGTTGTGAATAGGGGTGTATTGGGATTAGGGTTAGGTTTGAGGTTAGGGTTGAGATTAGGATTAGGGGTGTGTTGGATTTAGGGTTTTTATTAGGGTTATGGTTAGGGTTGACATTAGGGTTGTTTTGGGGTAAGGGTTGTGATTATCGTTACGGTTAGTGATTAGGATTATGGATCGGGTTGGGATTAGGGATAGGGGTGTGTTGGGGTTAGGGTTGGAGCTAGAATTGGGGGGTTTCCACTGTTTAGGTACATCAGGGGGTCTCCAAACACGACAGCCAATTTTGCGCTCAAAAAGTCAAATGGTGCTCCCTCCCTTCTGAGCTCTGCCGTGCGCCCAAACAGTGGGTTACCCCCACATATGGGGCATCAGCGTACTCGGGATAAATTGGACAACAACTTTTGGGGTCCAATTTCTCCTGTTACCCTTGTGAAAATAAAAACTTGGGGGCTACAAAAATTTTTTGTGGAAAAAAAAAATATTTTTTATTTTCATGACTCTGCATTATACACTTCTGTGAAGCACTTAGGCATTCAAAGTTCTCACCACACATCTAGATAAGTTCCTTGGGGGTCTAGTTTCCAAAACTGGGTCACTTGTGGGGGTTACTACTGTTTAGGTACATCAGGGGCTCTGCAAACGCAACATAACACCCACAGACCATTCTATCTAAGTCTGCATTCCAAAACGGCGCTCCTTCCCTTCCGAGCTCTGCCGTGCGCCCAAACAGTGGTTTACCCCCACATATGGGGCATAAGCGTACTCGGGATAAATTGGACAACAACTTTAGTGGTCCAATTTCTCCTGTTACCCTTGTGAAAATAAAAACTTGGGGACTACAAAATCTTTTTTGTGGAAAAAAAAATATTTTTTTATTTTCACGACTCTGCATGCTAAACTTCTGTGAAGCACTTGGGCATTCAAAGTTCTCACCACACATCTAGATAAGTTCCTTGGGGGGTCTAGTTTCCAAAACGGGGTCACTTGTGGGGGGTTACTACTGTTTAGGTGCATCAGGGGCTCTGCAATCACAACTTAACGCCCACAGACCACTCTATCAAAGTCTGCATTCCAAAACGGCGCTCCTTCCCTTCCGAGCTCTGCCGTGCGCCCAAACAGTGGTTTACCCCCACATATGGCACATCAGTGTACTCGGGATAAATTGGACAACAACTATTGTGGTCCAATTTTTCCTGTTACTCTTGTGAAAATAAAAACTTGGGGGCTAAAAAATCTTTTTTGTGAAAAAAAAAATATTTTTTATTTTCACGGCTCTACGTTATAAACTTCTGTGAAGCACCTGGGGGTTTAAAGTGCTCACCACACATCTAAATAAGTTCCTTAAGGGGTCTAGTTTCCAAAATGGGGTCACTTGTGGGGGGTTTCCACTGTTTAGGCATATCAGGGGCTCTCCAAACGCGACATGGCGTCCGATCTCAATTCCAGACAATTCTACATTGAAAAAGTAAAACGGCACTTCTCTTCCAAGCTCTGTGGTGCGCCCAAACAGTGGTTTACCCCCCACATATTGGGTATCGACGTACTCAGGAGAAATTGCACTACAACTTTTGTGGTCTAATTTCTCCTGTTACCCTCGTGAAAATAAAAATTTGGGGGCAAAAATTCATTTTTGTAGAAAAAATGCGATTTTTTATTTTCACGGCTCAACGTTATAAACTTCTGTGAAGCACATGGGGGTTCAAAGTGCTCACCACACATCTAGATAAGTTCCTTAAGGGGTCTAGTTTCCAAAATGGTGTCACTTGTGGGGGTTTCCACTGTTTAGGCACATCAGGGGCTCTCCAAACGCGACATGGCGTCCAATCTCAATTCCAGCCAATTCTACATTGAAAAAGTAAAACGGCGCTCCTTCACTTCCAAGTTCTGCGGTGCGCCCAAAAAGTGGTTTACCCCCACATATGGGGTATTGGCATATTTAGGAGAAATTACATAACAAAATTTATGGTTACATTTTTGTTTTTACACTTGTGAAAATAAAAAAAATGCTTCTGAATTAAAATGTTTGCAAAAAAAAGTTAAATGTTCATTTTTTCCTTCCACATTGTTTCAGTTCCTGTGAAGCACGTAAAGGGTTAATAAACTTCTTGAATGTGGTTTTGAGAACCATAAGGGGTGTAGTTTTTAGAATGGTGTCATACTTCGTTATTTTCTATCATATAGACCCCTCAAAATCACTTCAAATGTGATGTGGTCCCTAAAAAAAATGGTGTTGTAAAAATGAGAAATTGCTGTTCAACTTTTAACCCTTATAACTCCCTAACAAAAAAAAATTTGTTTCCAAAATTGTGCTAATGTAAAGTAGACATGTGGGAAATGTTATTTATTAACTATTTTTCTTGACATATCTCTCTGATTTAAGGGCATAAAAATACAAAGTTTGAAAATTGCAAAATTTTAAAAATTTTCGCCATATTTCCATTTTTTTCATAAATAATCGCAAGTAATATCGAAGAAATGTTACCACTAACATGAAGTACAATATGTCATGAAAAAACAATCTCAGAATCAGCGGGATCCGTTGAAGCGTTCCAGAGTTATAACCTCATAAAGTGACAGTGGTCAGAATTGTAAAAATTGGCTCGGTCATTAAGTACCAAATTGGCTCTGTCACTAAGGGGTTAAAGTGGCCACTTGCAAGTTGTTCTCTTGTTTAAATCTTCTCTGAAGAGTGGCATCATGGGCTCCTCAAAACAACTGTCTAATGATCTGAAAACAAAGATTATTCAACATAGTTGTTCAGGGGAAGGATACAAAAAGCTGTCTCAGAGATTTAACCTGTCAATTTCCACTGTGAGGAACATTGTAAGGAAATGGAAGAACACAGGTACAGTTCTTGTTAAGGCCAGAAGTGGCAGGCCAAGAAAAACATCAGAAAGGCAGAGAAGAAGAATGGTGAGATCAGTCAAGGACAATCCTCAGACCACCTCCAGAGAGCTGCAGCATCAACTTGCGGCAGATGGCGTCACTGTGCATCGGTCAACTATACAACGCAGTTTGCACAAGGAAAAGCTGTATGGGAGAGTGATGCGAAAGAAGCCGTTTCTGTAAGCACGCCACACACAGAGTCGACTGAGGTATGCAAAAGCACATTTGGAGAAGCCAATTTCTTTTTGGAAGAAGGTCCTGTGGACTGATGAAACCAAGATTGAGTTGTTTGGTCATACAAAAAGGCGTTATGCATGAAAAACACAGCATTCCAAGAAAAACACTTGCTACCCACAGGAAAATTTGGTGGAGGTTCCATCATGCTTTGGGGCTGTGTGGCCAATGCCGGCACCAGGAATCTTGTTAAAGTTGAGAGACGCATGGATTCCTCTCAGTATCAACAGATTCTTGACAATGATGTTCATGAATCAGTGACAAAGTTGAAGTTACGCAGGGGATGGATCTTTCAGCAAGACAATGATCCAAAACACCGCTCCAAATCTACCAAAATCTACTCAGGCATTCATGCAGAGGAACAATTACACTGTTCTGAAATGGCCAGCCCAGTCCCCAGACCTGAATATCATTGAACATCTGTGCGATCATTTGAAGAGGGCTGTCCATGCTCGGCGACCATCAAACTTAAATGAACTGGAATTGTTTTGTAAAGAGGAATGGTCAAAAATACCTTCATCCAGGATCCAGGAACTCATTAAAAGCTACAGGAAGCGAATAGAGGCTGTTATTTTTGCAAAAGGAGGATCTACTAAATATTAATGTTACTTTTCTGGTGAGGTGCCCATACTTATGCACCTGTCAAATTTTGTATGAATGCAGATTGCACATTTTCTGTTAGTACAATAAACCTCATTTCAAAGCAGAAGCATTACTGTGTCCAACAGTTATTAGATATATGAAACTGAAATAGCTGTTGCAAAAAAAAAACTATTTTTTTTATAAAACATTAAGCTTAAGATTAATAGGGGTGCCCAAACTTTTTCATATAACTGTATGTAGTATGTTGTATGTGTGTAGTATGTTGTATGTATGTAGTATGTTGTATGTATGTAGTATGTTGCATATTGCATGTATGTAGTATGTTGCATATTGCATGTATGTAGTATGTTGCATGTTGCATGCATGTAGTATGTTGCATGTAAGTAGTATGTTGCATGTATGTAGTGTGTTGCATGTTGTATGTATGTTGCATGTTGTATGTATGTTGCATGTTGTATGTATGTTGCATGTTGTATGTATGTTGCATGTTGTATGTATGCAGTATGTTGTATGTATGTAGTCTGTTGTATGTATGAAGTATGTTGTATGTATGTAGTATGTTGTATGTAGTGTGTTGTATGTAGTATGTAGTATGCAGTATGTATGTAGTTTGTTGTATGCATGTAGTATGTTGTACGTATGTAGTATGTTGCATGTATGTAGTTTTTTTATACATTCAACACATTAGCCGGATGATGGGACTACTACATTAGTCATCATTGGCTAATGTGTAAATCACTGTCACTATAGCAGTCATAGCCCAATGGGACTTGTAGTCCCATTGGACGATGCCTGCACACACCCACATGCACACACACTCACAGTGCCACACACACCCGGACAGCCAGCAGACCCCAAGGACAGGCCGCAGACCCCCCGGACCGGCCGCAGACCACCCAGACAGCCCGCAGACCACCCGAACAGCCAGCAGACCTGGCACGGAGAGACGACAGACCCCCGGACAGCCCGCAGACCACCCGGACAGCCAGCAGACCTGGCACGGAGAGCTCGCAGACCCCGCCGGCACACACGCACACACTCCCCCTGCAGTGTGGGCTAATATAGGGTGCCAACCTCCGCAGTCAGGCAGGCATACAGACCAGGGTTCATCTATAGGATTTATGCAGTGTGCACTTTTCATGTGTGGCGTCTGTAATTGTTGTGTGTCCTGTTTTTAAAGGTTTATATTAAAAGTTATATTTTATCTTATTTTTTTTTTTCTCATCACTTATTCTAATACCCCCTATATCTAGACTTTACTATTCTGAAAATAAAGTGCCAAACATGCTGGGTGGTTCACTCGAATATACCGAGGTGAACACCTAGTTATTCGCCGAGTAACAAATAGCCCGAATACCTTACTGTTCCTGCGAGTAATGAAAAGTCGTGAATGTATTCGCTCATCATTGTTCATGACTCCACCATGAGAAAAAGACTGGGCGAAAATGGCCTGCATGGTAAAGTTCCCAGATGAAAACCACTGCTAAGCATGCAGAACATAAAGGCTCATCTCCATTTTGACAGAAAACATCTTGATGATCCCCAAGACTTTTGAGAGAATACTCTGTAGACTGGTGAGACAAAAGTTGATTTTTTTTGGAAAAAGAACATCATATCAACAGTAAAATATGGTGGTAGTAGTGTGATGGTCTGGGTCTCTTCTGTTGCTTCAGGACCTGGAAGATTTGCTGTAGTAAATGGATCCATGAATTCTGCTGTCTACCAAAAAATTGTGAAGGAGAATGTTCAGCCATCTGTGCATGACTTCAATCTGAAGTGCACTTGGGTTATGCAGCAGTACAATGGTTCAAAACACACCAGCAAGTCCATCAGAAAAAATAAGACTCTAGAGTGGTCTAGTGAAAGTCCTGACCTTAATCCGATTGACATGCTGTGGCATGACCTTAAAATGGTGGCTCATGCTCAAAAACCCTCCAATGTGGCTGAATTACAGCAATTCTGCAAAAATGAGTGAGCCAAAATTCCCTCAGAGCGTTGTAAAAGACTCATTGCCAGTTATCGCAAACGCTTGATTGCGATTGTTTCTGCTAAGGGTGGCCCAGCAGTTATTTGGTTCAGGGTGCAATCACTTTTTCACACTACTTTCACATTATTTTTGTCAGATTTAAGTAATTTCCTTGTCCACTGTGGGTTTTTCGGTACCAACAATTTTGACCACGTGTGTAAGTGTGACAAACAAAAGTAGGAAATCAGGAAGGGGCAAACATTTTTTCACACAACTGTATCCCATGTGTTGTACCTATTCCTGTAAATAGAGCATAGTCTCTAATTAGGTAATAACTGGTATTGAAATCACAAGCTCCTGCATTCTAGACAGAAAATATATGGAGCTGGTCATACTTGTCTTCAGCTTTCTCCATTTAGTTCTATACAAATTTTGAAAATTGCTTAGATAGGGTCAAATCCTAAGAGTATAATCCACATCCATCAGACATTAAAGGCATATCTATTGGGTGGAAATGACAATTTAACTGTCACAAATATATGAAATTATAATATTGTCTGTGGGTAGCTTATGCTACAAGTTATAGACAATTACATAATTGTATATTTTGTCTCTCATACATACTGTAGTTCTGTCCTTAGCTGAACACCAAATCTGATCTATGTTAATTGCATTGAGGATCATTATGTTTGTAACAGATCTGCCTGAAAAAAGTTTACATTGCACATACAAATATACCAATGACTCAGTTTAATGCTTCGTGTAATAGCCTGTGTCTACTTCTATACAAGTGTAGAAAACATTTTATTGTTTTAAGCTTTTTAGAATTTCTCTAAGCTTAGGTAAATGTGATACCTTGAATATTGCTCAAGTTTCCATAAATAATAAGTGGATGGTATCAAATGCACAGAAAAACAAAGCAGCAAAGTGCTCACTTTAGTGAAGATAATTAATTTTTCATTGACTTCTAATGTAACATTGCCCAATCAATTGAGCATTGTGTTTACAGACTTGTAGCAAGAAAGGAGACTGAGACTTCATTTGTCTACTTGACTGACCCATTCTGTCTGTTAAATGATCCTATGGGGATTATAAATAATATGAGTAGGGTTTTGTAAGTACATTTACTTTTAATTACAGACAGAACAGTGAGTGCTTGAAGAACAACCTTCACATATGCACCAAAGGGTAAGTCCTGTTCATTAAGAGCAAGGAACGGATGCAACGAACAGAGCAAGATTTTATTTTGGGAATTTTAATTGAACACTTTGTCTTCTGGGATTGCACATTTGTCCTATGGTAAGAAAAAGGATATTCCACATCACCAAGACCTCCGATACACTGCTTGACTCTATGTTTATGTTCTTTAAGTACTTGTAACTTAATGTGATTAGTGTCATGATGAGTGGTGAAGAAGAAAAAAAATGTTGCTGCTATGTTGTTTTAGCTCCAGATTTGACATTTTCACAATGGAAAATAGGCAAAACTGACCACATACTTTGTAGCACAATTTCGCGTGAACGTGGCAATACCCCATTGACTCAAGGAGAAGAAATTTTCGTAAAATAGTTTGCGGACTCCATGTACAGAGCCCCTGGTGAGGCAGCGTGACACACCGTACCTGTCACTCTGAAACAGTCCCACAGAGACACTTACCCTCGCATAGTCAGATATAATTTTTCATTTATTTATATATTGTATTGGGTAGTATATAGATTAGTGGTGGCTTTGATGGATCTTGTAAACAGGGCAAAATGTTTATTATATACAATACCATTCAAAAGTTTAGGGTCACCCAGAAAATGTTATGTTTTCCATGAAAAGTCATACTTTTATTAATCAAATAAGTTGCCAAATGAATTGAAAATCTAGTCCAGTCATTGACAAGGTTCGAAAAAAATATTTTTATTTGAAATAATATTTTTCTCCTTCAAACTTTGCTTTCGTCAAAGAATGCTCCCTTTGCAGCAATTACAGCATTGCAGACCTTTTGTATTCTAGCAGTTAATTTGCCACAGATTCTAATATACTTGTCTTGTTGCTCAATTGTGCAGCAGGGCCTCCCACTTCTCTTTCTACTCTGGTTAGAGCCTGTTTGTGCTCTCCTCTGAAGGGAGTAGTACACACCATTGTAGGAAATCTTCAGTTTCTTGGCAATTTCTCACATGGAATAGCCTTCATTTCTAAGAACAAGAATAGACTGGCGAGTTTCACAAGAAAGTTCTTTTTTTTCTGGCCATTTTGAGAGTTTAATGGAACCAACAAATGTAATGCTCCAGATTCTCAACAAGCTCAAAAGAAGGTCAGGTTTATAGGTTCTCTAATCAGCCAAACTGTTCTCAGCTGTGCTAACATACTTGCACAAGGGTTTTCAAGGGTATTCTAACCATCCATTAGCCTTCTTACACAGTTAGCAAACACAAAGTACCATTAGAACACTGGAGTGATAGTTGTTGGAAATGGGCCTCTATACACCTATGAAGATATAGCATTAAAACCAGACGTTTGCAGCTACAATAGTGATTTACCACATTAACAATGTATAGAGTGTATTTCTGAATCATTTAATGTTAGCTTAATTGGAAAAAAAATTGCGCTTTTCTTTCAACAATAGGGAAATTTCTAAGTGACCCTAAACTTTTGAACAGTAGTGTAGGTAGGAAAGATGTTATGCACTGGCAAAGTACTACTATTCATACCTATAGAGATTCACTTATACATTCAGGTGTGTGATGTCCCCCAGGGGTATTCCTTTTTCTACATGATTTAAACAAAAATATTGTATAACCTGTCTTAATAAATTTGAAAAGCTGTTACTATATCATAGATCTCTTTTTTTGCTTTGGGATATGGTTTATCACAAATTTATTTGGTTCCTATAAATTTTCTGGAGAGCTATCGATTACAATGGGACCTTTTCCCACATATCAAGCTTCAAACATAAAGATACCAAATGTAAATTTTTGGTGAAGAATCAACAACAAGTGGAATACAATTGTGAAATTGAAAGAAATTTAATGGTTATTTTAAATTTTTGTTGAAATTCAAAAACTGAAAAGTGGGGCGTGCAATATTATTCTGCCCCTTTACTTTTAGTGCAATAAACTCACTCCAGAAGTTCATTGTGGATCTCTGAATAATCCAATGTTGTCCTAAATGCCTAATGATGATAAATACAATCCACCTGTGTGTAATCACGTCTCTGTATAAATGCCCCTGCTCTGTGATAGTCTCAGGGTTCTGTTTGAAGCACAGAGATCATCATGAAGACCAAGGAACACAACATTTGGATACAAAATCATTTCCAAAACTTTAAACATCCCAAGAAGCACTGTGCAAGCGATCATATTGAAATGGAAGGAGTATCATACCACTGCAAATCTACCAAGACCCGACCGTCCCTCTAAAGTGTCATCAAGAAGAAAGCCATTTCCATATCCATAAGAAGTGTCATTTTAAGTTTGCAACAAGCCACCTGGGAGACTCACCAAACATGTGGAAGAAGGTGCTCTGGTCAGATGAAACCAAAATCAAACTTTTTGGCAACAATGCCAAATGATATGTTTTGCGGAAAGGCAACACAGCTCATCACCCTGAACACAACATCCCCACTGTCAAACATGGTGGTGGTAGCATCATGGTTTGGGCCTGCTTTTCTTCAGCAGGGACAGGGAAGATGGTTCAAATTAATGGGAAGATGGATGGAGCCAAATACAGGACTACTCTTGAAGAAAAACTGATGGAGTCTCCAAAAGAACTGAGACTTGGACGGAAATTTGTCTTCCAACAAGACAATGATCCCAAACATAAAGCAAAATCTACAATGGAATGGTTCACAAATAAACATATCCAGGTGTTAGAATGGCCAAGTCAAAGTCCAGACCTCAATCCAATCGAGAATTTGTGGAAAGAGCTGAAAACTGCTGTTCACAAACGATCTCCATCAAACCTCACTGAGCTCGAGCTGTTTGCCAAGGAAGAATGGGCAAGAATTTCAGTCTCTCGATGTACAAAACTGATAGAGACATACCCCAAGCGACTTGCAGCTGTAATCGCAGCAAAAGGTGGCGCAACAAAGTATTAAGGTAAAGGGGCCGAATAATATTGCACGCACCACTTTTCACTTTTTGAATTTCCTCAAAAATTTAAAATAACCAATACATTTTGTTCAACTTCACAATTGTGTCCCACTTGTTGTTGATTCTTCACCAAAAATTTTCATTTGGTATCTTTATGTTAGAAGCATGATATGTGGGAAAAGGTTGAAAAGTTCCATGGGGGCGAATACTTTCGCAAGGGACTGTATATGTCAAAATAACATCCACATGAATTTTAAGATCCTAGCAAATCAATGGTCAGAGTATCATGATACCTATACCACCCTGTCTTCTTCCCATACTTCATTCTGGTGACGTCTTTTACCCAGGTGACATATGTGAACCTGCTTGCTCATATTATGTAAAGAAAAAAATACATATCCAGACTGGGCTACCTTTTTTCCATGCTTTGTGGTCCAATTCTGATGCTCACTTACTCTCTGTGACTGATTTTAGATGTCGACATCAGTGCTCTAGCAGATTTCAACTAGGCAGATCCATACAAATAAAGGTGCAATCTCTCAAGCAAGTATGAATACTGTCACTATTGCACATGGGTGAAGCATTTCTTGTGTATTCTATGTAAAATTCACAGTTTTACTCAGTAACATATAGTAGTGATGTCCATTATACACAGGAGAAATATTACCCCTTAGACCTCAGTCCATTGACTCTCACACCTAGCCAAATCAGATCTCATACTTTGCACTGATGAGGGGCAATATCCCAAAATACTGGGCCTGAAAATTGAGATTTTGATTTGGCTTTTATCCCAAGTCATATTGCAAGATTCGTTAAAGGGTCTATAGTGACTTGTAGGATTGCTGCTGCCAACAGTTTAAGTTTTCGTATGCTCTGAAGAGGCACTTTGCACATTTTACAAATAGTAATAAAGAAAAGTATGTTATTCACCAATTGCATAACGTCTTTTTTTTAATGAATAAAATTGTGCCACAAGCTGAGGACAACTTAAGACTTGCTCTAATTGCTGGGCGGCTTCACTTTGCCAAGTGCCAAATGAGCAAGTGATGTTGCTTCATGTGCTGAAAAAGAGCACATAGTTCTAATCTAGAAACGCTTATTTTCCTCCTGAAGCTCCAAGAATCTTATGGTGGCTACATGCAAAAGAACTCTCTATACGAGAAGCCCAAGCGCATGGCTTTCCACTACCTCAACAAGACCTTTCAGGCACTGTAGAACATCCTCCACTAACAACACATTGTCTGCTACAGTGATGCCCACAGGAAAAGCTAATTTATCCTTACAGGACGTTTTGATGTATGTTACCTGCACTGTGTTTATGACTGATGCCAGCAACCTCCTCTTCTGATGACCTCAGCTGCCAGCTACCCCTATATTGTTCCCAGGTTTTGTTCAAAACAGAATGTCATCATCATCATCTATGATTGTCACCTGATTACCACCATGATGTTTGCCCTGGAAAATGAATTGGCATTAGAATTGTGCTGCTCTTCGTTTCTGGCTACACGCCTTTAGAGAATACAGGCTGATTGTTCATGTTTTCCAAACTAACAACTGTAAGAATTTTTTCTAGTGTAGCACGCTCTTTAACCCACAGAATGTTGTGGGTTAGGCGACTTTGGAACAGAACAGTATGGCTACTTTCACACTGGCGTTTTTTGCTATTCGTCGCAATGCGTCGTTTAGGGGAAAAAACGCATCCTGCAAAGTTGTATGCAGGATGCGTTTTTGCCCCATAGATTAACATTTGCGATTTGCGCCGTGTTGTGGCAGACCGCCGGGAGCAAAAAACGTTAAATGTAACGTTTTTTGCTGCCGACGGACCGCTTTTTCCGACTGCGCATGCGCGGCTGGAACTCCGCCCCCACCTCCCCGCACCTCACAATGGGGCAGCGGATGCGCCGGAGAAATGCATCCGCTGTACCCGTTGTGCGGCGCATCAAACGCTAGCGTCGGAATCTCGGCCCGACGCACTGCGTTAAAAATAAAAAAAGTATTAAAAAAAATACACATTTTTGTATCCATGCATAAATGGCTGATCTATCAAAGTATAAAATAAATTAATCCAATCAGTAAAAAGCATACCAAGCAAAAAATCTAAACACCAGTTATGTTTTTTTGGCCACTACAACATTTCAATTAAATGCAATAAAAAGTGATCAAAATATTTTTTCTACCTCAAAATACTATCAGTAAAAGCATGAGCTCAGGGTACAAAAGTAAGCCCTCACACAGCCCCATAGTCCGAAAAATGAAAACATAAGCTAAATGTATTTTTCTTACAAATTTCCCAAAAAATGTTCACCACTTAAATAAAAAAAAACCTATACATGTTTGGAATCTGCATCCTCCAATTGACCTGTAGAATCATATTGCCAAATCAGTTTTACCATATAATGAACATGGTAAATAAAAAAAGTTTTTTTTTTTTTTTTTATTTCAATGCTCTTTGAATTTTTTTTACCCCTTTTAAGTGCATCATATGATAAAATTAATGGTGTCTTTCAAAAGTACAACTCTTCCCACAAAAAAACAAGCCCTATATGGCTATAGGGACAAAAAAGTTTATTTAAAAAAAAAAGGCTCTTGGAATAAGGGGAGGAAAAAACAAAAGCTAAAAAAAAGGAAAATATCAAGGTCATGAAGGGGTTAATATATTGCAGTCATCATGTTATGCAGCACTGTGTACTTAGAATTGCTCATTTTGCCCTTCTACACAATTACCCTAATTCTTCTCTTTTCCATTAGGTCTATGATCTCACATGATTAAAAGTTGACCAGCTGAATCCTCCTGAGCTCTATGTTGAAACAGGAGGCATCAAAGTCCCTGGTTTGGGGGAAGGAGCAGAACAGCTTGGTCATGTGTTGAATAGGGGGATGACTGCTGCCAGACACTACAATTTCTTATACATCTTATGATAAAGCATTGCTGGTTTTTATTACCCTGTATGAATTACAACTACTTTGGCATAGGATATTTTAGAAAAATTTGACTTGTTTTCAAACTCATTTTTCAAAATATATGGAAGTCAGCAAGTGACATATTTCCTATACTCTTCAGTCTATTTGTGTGACCCGTGGTAAAGATTCAATTATAATCTCAAACCCGACAAATTGTAATCTTTCCCATCTGAGTAAGAGTAGCAAATGTTTGAAAATACAATATTTTCTTCTGTCATTGATTCACTTGTAATCTCTATCCTGACAAATTATTTCCCTCAAATACAGATGAGCAAATTCTAAGGATTAACAAGGTGATTTATAGTGAAATATGCAAATTACACAAATTCTGTTAATTATTGAACCCAGCAAACGTAATCAATAATTCTTAGTGGTAATGCACAGTCAATGGAGCTAGTCACGTAACTTGTAGTAGGGCAAAAAAATGTGTAAAAGTTAATCCAATATGACACTAACTTGAAAACAGGCTAAATGAGCACAATCCATGTTCTTCAAACTCAAGAAATGGGCTACAGGACTTTATAAATGACTGCCATATAATGTGAAAGGTGCAAATTGGAACATTAGGGCAGAGACAGACTGCCGTATTTCTCATGCGAGAATCTCGCATCGCACTGCACGGACTGGCCGGCACCTCTCCTGACCTGAGCATGGCAGCGTGATGGATTACTATGCAGCTGTCAAGCTCAGGTCAGGAGAGCGGACAGCCAGTACCAGGTTTAAGATGTAATTCTTGCACTTGCATGAGAAATACGGCAGTTTGTCTCTGCCCTTACAATAGTATCCTGCTGAACCATTGTTTATGTAAGTCGTGAAACTGAAATGGTTCAGCCCTACCATGGCTTCAAAGAAATGTAAATACTATTAAACACTGCTGCTTAATTAGTTCATTATGTTACATAGTAATTATAGGAAAATTGTAGAGATGCATAAATTAAAATCCTCCAGCTAATGAAAGGTGGAAGGAAAAGTGTCATCATTTCCACCTGTGATTCTTAACTACACGGACAAAATTGTGCCATATTTAGTTAATAAAGCTGGGTAAGGTTTTCATGTGCTGTTCTACGCATTGTGGGCATTGTTGAAATTCCAGTTGAAGGAGCCAAACTCTTGTGCTTCATTATCCAGGCATAAGGTCTCTAAGATTTCTAGTGGGAATACATCATAAATGAGATTTCTTATAGTGAAATACTTCATTAAATTCAACAGCACCATGATTCCAAAGAATAAAACACCTTTATATTGATGTAACGCAATGTGAATTTAGATGTAATCCTGAATCATATTATGCTTTATGATGCAGATGAAAGGTAAATCTGGCTATTCTCTTGCTATAAACCATTCACAAATTAAGGTTCTACATAAACACTTATGTTAGCCCCAAAAGAACAATTTTGTTGTAAGAGATCCTGGCGTAGGGTCAAAAAAGTGATTTCTATATTCCTTTACTTTTTTATTTTACATCACCTAGTTGGCATGTAAATTCTTTATACGAGTGCACAACTCGCTTTCAGCATTTTTCTTACATAAATAACTCTAACTAGCCATTTATAAGATGATTAGAATACTAAAAAATACACTCTTGTTTCCTATAGCTGGTTTATTCTGCAAAGGCACAAAACAAATGTAACATTTAAGATGAAGTCTGTCCTAAAATCCACTGATTAAATTTGCATAACCTGTTCCCATTAAAGTTTTCACTTTCCTTACCTGGCCAAATTTTCCAAATCTGACATGTGTCACCTTGTTCAGGAGATGATGTAAAGGGAAAGTGCACACAATAGGGTGACTCTAATTGAGGAGAAAAAAATTGAAATAAATGGTATTGATCACCTAAGAGGTTGTGGAGTAACCACTGAAGCACGTTGTCACTGCTACCTTGTGACTGGGGGAGATTCCCCAGATAAGTTTCACCAGTAGGGGGAAAAAGCACTTTGAAATTAGGTTGTGTGTCTGGAGGAAAACAGTTCTTGATGCTGTCAGTGTAGAAACATTTTTTATACTAAACAACGCGTTTCAATGCCAAACTGGCATCTTTTTCAAGTTAAAAAACCAACTGTTTTTTAACTTGAAGGAGATACATGAAGGCTTTTAAAGCCTTAAATGGGTACTATGTGACATGGGACATGCCCATTTGGTTGTTATAAAGAAGGGGATGGGGCTGTATGGTATAACATTGCCATGATTAATGGAAACGATATTTAAATAGGAAGAAAGGTTAAACTAAGAAAGCATGTCCTAGGTCAAGGATGAATGAAGGGAAAGGAAGTAAAGACTCATTTAAAAAATATAGGTGCAATGGATAGGGATAGAACTGGAGTAAGAAGAATAAAAAATGGAAAGAGGAAGCGTTAGCTGTGCTAACAGGTGAAAGTCGAGTGTCCGGGGTAGAAAAATGTTTGAATCGAGAGGTAGATATGGAATAGAGTTAGAGGAATGATGGCAAAACTAGAGGAAAAATGTAGACCAGAGAATTAAGGAGGAAGACAGAGGAGTGGGGAAAAAAAAGAAAAAGGGAGTAAGGAGAGCAGGTGAATGCGGTTTTGCTTTGAGGATTAAAATCCTTTTTTATGGGAGCAAGCGCACATAGAAAAATACTTTATATGGTAATAATTATGGAGTGCTTCTACATGTCCCAGTGATTCTAATAATGTTTTTTCATGACATGTAATTTAAGTAATTGGTAAATTTGGGTCGATTTAATTTGCATTTTTTTATAAAAATATCTGAAATGTGCTGAAAATTTAGAAAAATTCCACACACTCACAAAGTATAAATGATCTTAGCGCTCATCAGACAGGACCTTGCGGGCCAATCCAGAGTCAGCACAGGACCTGAGCAGCTGATGGCTGACCACCAATGAGAGGTCGGCACCTCACGAGCATGCTTAGTAGAGCAAATCCTGGACTAAGTCTCAGGAGTATCAGCTCGCTGCTGTCAATTATTAGTTACCATAGCTGAACCTGAAGAGGCAGCGGTAACAATGCGTACAGCCCGAATCTGAGCAAGATGCTGAGACCGATGACAACATAATTTTACACTTTTATATGTTTTACATTAAATATGTTTTAGCTCAAAATTTATTTTCAAAAGAGATAATAGGAAAAAAGTATGAGCAAAATTGGTAATTCAATTTAACTATATTTTATATGTATAACACGTATCCCTATAATTCAATAATAAAGCCTCAAAAAATATGAAAAAAACACAATTCCCATATATGAACATGGAAAAAATAAAGGCAAAACGAAGAAAATAAAATATAATATTTTATTACATCAAACAAACAGTAATTTTTGAACATGACCACAACAACTATAATAAACAAGGTGAATCTCCATAAAAACAATGGAGGCGGCTACAGGGCGATAATAGATGAACACCAAATATGTCTAAACAAGGTTTTGCTCAGGAAATTGAAAAAAAGTATATGTATATCTAGTGCCAAATAATAATGAATGCACAAAAAAGGTGCCGAAAAACAGGCTACCATTGATGAAAAATAATAGGGCAGCAAATATAAGGAGCCACCCATACAGAGACTATTAGTAAGGTGCAAAAGTGCTAAAGACACATAGCCATATGAAGGCTAAATGGCCACCAAAACGTTAAGCTCTCTGTGCATGCTCCTACAAAAACAGCCCCACAATACACTGCTGTGCAAACATTAATGCAATGAAGACACTAACAAGGCAAGAAATGAAGCATAAAAATCCAAATGACACTTACATAGTAAAAGGCTCTATATACCGCCCGTGCCACCACATATTTTATATGTGGTCAGAAGCTAGTTTTTGGGCACAGTGCAAAGCTGATAAGTGAAGTAGCAGCCCCCTCATTTTACAAACTACAGCCCTCAATAAATTCATTTAGTGGTATGATGAGCATCTGGACACTACAGTTTGATAAAATGTTATACTGTTGGGACATGAAGATAAATAAATTGAACATTAAAATGTTGTTTTAGCCCAATATTTTTCATTTTCACCAGAGGTAATAGGTGTAAGATGAACCCCACAATTTGTTATTAAATTACTTCCAAATTTATCAATACTCTATACTGTATGTTGACAAAATGTTCGGGCTAGCGGAACGCACCAAATAATAAGACAGATAGAGTATGGTGCGTTCGCAGCCCGTGGTCCACCGTGCAGAGATGGAACCTGCTGCCAAGTAATGACGGACTATATGGCGGTACAAAGTGAATACACACATGGGCTAACCTCACCCTGTGTGAAGGAAGCGAACCCTGTTACGTCACAGGGCCGTGGTACCGCACCAAGAGCGCAAGCAACGAGTCTCAGAACTCAATCCCAAGACACAGGATGTGAGTACATAGACCTCATGCGCTCGACACCGCTACTGAGGTGTCAGAGTGACAGCAATAGAAGCATGAGAGTGCATGCAGTGCCGCACTGGCGAACGCCACTAACCACCCAGGCTTGGGTCAGGAAAGCGCTGTGAAAGCACAAGGCGCCGCACTGGCGGTCACAGCAATAAGACGCTGTATTGTGTGTTTACGTGCTGATGGCTAAGTCGGGCGCTAGATAGCAAACATACACCTTCCGCGAACAGTCATCCAATAGGGAGGGTTATTTAAAGAGCGACTATCACTCACAACACACACACATTTACAAATGTACACTAGCGCATGGCCGTGCGGTCATGCGCAGCTTATATAGTTGCAGCACGTTCAGGACCTTCCAATAAAGGACCAATGGGAAGCTGCTACCAAAGTTTTGCCCTTTCAGGACCTTCCTGGAGGACCAATGGGATGTGCTGCAGTACCTGAGCATGTGACCCTCGATCTCCAATGGGAGATCTTGCCCTGGGCATGCTCAGAAAGAGAAAAGCAGGACTTAGCCCCAAAAGCATCTGCTCGCCGCTGCCCAACACTGACTTCAATGGCAGAAGCAGGAAAAGCAGCAGTAAATCTTTGTACAGAGTGAGACTGAGCAAGACGCTGGGACCGACGTCTCTGCTGAGCAGACTCCACTGCGGCTGGATAAGAATGGGAGACCGCAGCAGAGATGGCTCGAGATTCCCCTTGTGCAGAAGCGGGAACTCGACACCTAACACAAAAACTGTTGAAATTAAGGCCAGGCCTTGAAGGAAAGAGTGCTATTTGACTGTTGGAGTGGAACTATGTTTCTGTAACCACATATTCTGTAAATTCGGGCAGCATTGCAGCTCAGTAGATAGCATTGCAGCGCTGGAGTCCTGGGTTCAAATCCCACCAAGTACAACATCTGCAAGGAGTTTGTATGTTCTCCCCGTGTTTGCGTGGATTTCCTCCCACATTCCAAAGACAAACTGATAGGGAATTTAGATTGTGAGCCCCATTGATGATGATGTGGGCAAACTGTAAAGCGCTGTGGAATACGTTAGCGTTATATAAAATAAAGATTATTATTAAATTCTTGTGCAGTGTTGAGCGATGCCTTCCGATATCCAGAAGTATCGGATTGGATCGGCCGATATTCAAAAAAAAATATCGGATATCCCCGATACCAATGCAAGTCAATGGGACAAAAATATCGGAATTAAAATAAACCCTTTCTCTCCTTGTAGGTTCATTCTACATGAAGGAAAACAACTAAGAATAATGTAGGATGTATTGGGGGAGGTGGAGGAGACATTAACGGCATAGAGGTTTAGCCCAATCAAATGGAATAGCAGGAATTTTTTTTTTTAAAGACATTCGGAGTTACAAAGCTATTGACTATGTTAAGATTTTTTATATTTTGTCAGATATTTATGTTTCACTACTTCCATGCTCTTCACCTTCTTTACTTCTCCCACACTTTCTTCTTCATCATCCTCAGCAGCAGCATCTTTTTCATTAACTTCTCCTTCACCTTATTCATCTTCTTCTTCACCTTCTTCCTATTATTTTTTTTTACATTCTTCATATTCTTTTTATTCAACTATTATTTTTCTTCATATTCAACTTCTTAATCATCTTCATATTCTTCTTCTTCTTCATCATATTCTTATTTGTGACAGGCCTTCCTGTAGTTGTTATATATAAAAGTTTGAAGATTACACCTTCCGTTCTGCCTGTCACAAAAGATTTATTACAGGATTTGTCCGCGTTCAGTTTGGCCTGCAGCAGCAGGTTTTTTCCAGGGGCACCACTAGGAGGAACGGACTCACCCCCATACACTGCTTTGTCTTCTTCTGCTTATAATTTAGATAATATCTTTTGCTCTGATTTTTAGTCTTATGCTTAAAGGGAAGGTGCCATCAAAAAAAAATTTTTTTCAGAAATTGTAAAAATGTAAAGAATTAATGATTACATTTTCTTAAAAAATATTATCATTTGTTTATAATTTAGTAAAATATGAAAAATAATTTGAAAAGTTTTGGAATTTCCACTTTTCAACACTAGGGGGAGCAGCTGCTGAAATTTCAGAAAAACCTAGTGTACAACTAGCTCACATTACTGCACTGCAGTAATTATGGGCGGAGTCTGCTGACGTGTGTGATGTCTCCTCTCCTCTCCTTATGGGTGTTTGCTAAGGGATTAGAGAGGATGATATTCAGGAACCAAATGAGCAGCAATTTTGTTGGTGACTGCAGAGTATGGCTGCCGTCACACTAGCAGTATTTGGTCAGTATTTTACCTCAGTATTTGTAGCCAAAACCAGGAGTGGAACAATTAGAGGAAAAGTATAATAGAAACATATGCACCACTTCTGCATTTATCACCCACTCCTGGTTTTAGCTACAAATACTGATGTAAAATACTGACCAAATACTGATAGTGGACGGCAGCCTTAGGCTACTTTCACACTAGCGTTGTTGGCTGTACATGGCCATGCGTTGTTCAGGAGAAAAAACACATCCTGCAAAGTTGTCTGCAGGATGCGTTTTTTCCCCATAGACTAACATTACCGACGCATTGTGACGTATTGCCACACGTCGTAACTGCCGTGCGACGGTTGTGTCATGTTTTGGTGGACCGCCGCCACAAAAAAAGTCCAGTCCACCATTTTCGACCGCGCATGCACGGCAGAAACTCCGCCCCATCCTCCCCAGACCTTACAATGGGGCAGCGGAAGCGTCGTAAGACTGCTTCTGCTGCCCACGTCGGACATTTCTTTCACAGCATGCGTCGGTACATCGGCCCGACACTGCGACGGGCCCGTACCGACGCTAGTGTGAAAGCAGCCTTATACTGACAAGTAGACAGTCACCGAGGATGGCAGGCAGCAAGGATTCTGGGAGA
This sequence comes from Ranitomeya imitator, assembly GCF_032444005.1. Taxonomy (NCBI): domain Eukaryota; kingdom Metazoa; phylum Chordata; class Amphibia; order Anura; family Dendrobatidae; genus Ranitomeya; species Ranitomeya imitator. Next base: position 882,566,791 of record NC_091282.1, on the reverse strand, counting down.
TATGTGGTGGAGGGAGCAGGGTGACAGCAGCACAGAGTATTTCAGGAGAGCAGTGTGCTGGTCTATAGGGGCCCCATGTTTGGTGCGCAGAGCAGCCAGGGATTGTACATAGGGCGCTGTCTTTTATACACATAAAACATTTCTGCGGATTGATGGCCTGGTCTGATCCAGACTTTGCATACAGACCCCATTCCCCTCCTCAGATCCTGTCTTCCCCATCCTGTCCTGGCGATGTGTGAAAGCGAGGCGACAGGCGCAGTCGGGGTGACGCTGGGAAGGAAATGTAGCCATATAGTAACGATAAAAATGAGACCCCTCTCTTCAGCTACCTCACCAGCCTTCCCCTGACTGCACCTAAGTGGAGGTCACGCTGCCCCCTCTATTACCCCAGACCTGCGTGCAGGTGCTCAGCCAGAACCACCATAGAATGGGTCCGCTTTCTGAAGATAATACTGCCATAGTGTTCTCACATAATACCGCCATATAGATCACACATAATACTGCCAGTGTTCGCACATAATACCGCCATATAGATCACACATAATACTGCCATAGTGTTCTCACATAATACCGCCATATAGATCACACATAATACTGCCAGTGTTCTCACATAATACCGCCATATAGATCACACAATACCACCAGTGTTCTCACATACCACCATATAGATCACACATAATACCACCAGTGTTCACATACCGCCATATAGATCACACATAATACTGCCAGTGTTTTCACAATACCGCCATATAGATCACACACACAATACCACCATATAATTCTCACAATACTGATCAAGCATAATACCACCATACAGATCACATAATACCGTCATATAGATCTCACATAATGCCATAATACAGCATGACGCCCGCAGCTCCTGTTATCGCACGCATTGAGTTGTGTGTGCAATGGGGAAAGATATGCAGGGGGGAGAGGAGTGCATAGGAGAGGATTAGATACACGGTTCACCAGACAGTATCACACAAGAGAGGATTAGATACACGGCTCAGCATAATATCACACAGTATAGGATTAGATACACGGCTCAGCAGACAGTATCACACAGGAGAGGATTAGATACACGGCTCAGCATAATATCACAGGAGAGGATTAGATACACGGCTCAGCAGACAGTATCACACAGGAGAGGATTAGATACACGGCTCAGCAGACAGTATCACACAGAAGATTAGATACACGGCTCAGCATAATATCACACAGTATAGGATTAGATGCATGGCTCAGCATAGTATCACATAGGAGAGGATTAGATGCATGGCTCAGCAGACAGTATCACACAGGAGAGGATTAGATACACGGCTCAGCAGACAGTATCACACAGGAGAGGATTAGATACACGGCTCAGCAGACACTATCACACAGGAGAGGATTAGATACACGGCTCAGTATAATATCACACAGTATAGGATTAGATGCATGGCTCAGCATAGTATCACACAGGAGAGGATTAGATGCATGGCTCAGCATAGTATCACACAGGAGAGGATTAGATACATGGCTCAGTATAATATCACACAGTATAGGATTAGATGCATGGCTCAGCATAATATCACACAGGAGAGGATTAGATGCATGGCTCAGCAGACAGTATCACACAGGAGAGGATTAGATACAGGGGCCAGCAGACAGTATTACACAGGAGAGGATTAGATACATGGCTCAGCACAGTATAGTGAGAGATGCACGGTCTGATGTCCTGTGAGGAGCTACAGTGAGGCAGGGTCGGAGCAGCACAGAGCCCCCCATCCCCCTCTGTTACCTCTCTGCAGCTCCAGATAGAGGACATCAGACTGCAGCACTCCTTCACCCTCTCTAGGGATTACAGCCACACACCAGAGGACAGGGAACGCCGCTGAGTGTGAGGGGAGACAGATGGAGCTGCCCCTCTAACAGCACGGCTCTCAGTCACAGTGGAGCTCACAGGTACACTCCACTGTAGGCTGAAGCAAGATGGCGCCGATCTCCTGCCTCTGCTGTGATGTGGAGACAGCCCAGGGGGCGTAGCCACATCAGAGCAGAGAGAAGCTGAGCTTATAATTGTAGCTATGGGGTCGCCTCCCAACCACAGCCTCCTATGTCCAGGGCTGCCGTATTTTGCACAGTGTGTCGTGCTGGGACTCTTACACTGCTGCAAAGCAAAATGGCGGCGCCCAGTGGCTGCAAAAATAATTAATAATAAAAAATATATTAAAGTAAAAAAAAATAATTTTGTATTAAAAATAATTGTTTATATAAACAATTATTTTTAATACAAAAACAAAATTGCGGCACCTTCCCTTTAATGTTCTTCTGCATTTTGTTCTGCAGCTTCTTGTTCTTCAGCTTCTCGGTCTTCAGGGTCGTCGTCTCCAGGGTTGTCATCTCCGGGGTCGTCGTCTTCTTTGGGGTGGTCTTCAGGGTCGTCGTCTCCAGAATCGTCGTCTCAGGGGTCGTCATCTCCGGGGTCGTCGTCGTCTTTGGGGTGGTCTTCAGGGTCGTCGTCTTTAGGGTCTTGAACTTGGAAATGTAGCAGAAGGTACAAGAAGGCTGAGGAACTGCCGAGAAGTAGCTGATAGTACTGGAACCCGAATGGCTACCCGAAGGTACAAGAGCCAATGGAACTACCGAGGACTAGCTGATGGTACTGGAACCCGGTTACTAAGAAGGAGGTACCCGTGCCAGAAAGCACTACCAAGGACCACCAGATGTTGGTGGAACTCGGATACCCAGAAGGAGGCACCTAAGCCAAAGGCTCTGCCTGGAACCAGCTGACGGTACTGGAACCAGGATGGGGGCAAAAGGTACAAGAGCCAAAGACACTGCCGAGAACCAGCTGAAGGTACTGGAACCCGGATTGGTATCCGAAGGTACAAGAGCCAATGGAACTACCGAGGACCAGCTGACGGTACTGGAACCCGGTTACTAAGCAGGAGGTACCCATGCCAGAAAGCACTACCAAGGACCACCAGACGTTGGTGAAACTTGGATACCCAGAAGGAGGCACCTAAGCCAAAGGCTATGCCTGGAACCTGCTGACGGTACTGGAACCAGGATGGGGAGCATAAGGTACAAGAGCAAAAGACACTGCCAAGAACCAGCTGACGGTACTGGAACCCGGATGGGTAGCCGAAGGTACAAGAGCCAATGGAACTACCGAGGACCAGCTGACGGTACTGGAACCCGGTTACTAATCAGGAGGTACCCGTGCCAGAAAGCACTACCAACGACCACCAGACGTTGGTGGAACTCGGATACCCAGAAGGAGGCACCTAAGCTAAAGGCACTGCCTGGAACCAGCTGACGGTACTGGAACCAGGATGGGGAGCAGAAGGTACAAGAGCCAAAGACACTGCCGAGAACCAGCTGACGGTACTGGAACCCGGATTGGTAGCCGAAGGTACAAGAGCCAATGGAACTACCGAGGACCAGCTGACGGTACTGGAACCCAGTTACTAAGCAGGAGGTACCCGTGCCAGAAAGCACTACCAAGGACCACCAGATGTTGGTGGAACTCGGATACCCAGAAGGAGACACCTAAGCCAAAGGCTCTGCCTGGAACCAGCTGACGGTACTGGAACCAGGGGAACCTATTCAAGATTGTCTTACTAAGAACCAGCTATTGGTGCTGGAACTCAGATAGGCAGCAGAAAGTCCACAGAAAAAAAATTGCTAGGCTGTGAGCCAGCCGTAGTTACCGAAAACCCACAGTCCTACAGGGGGATCTTGTCCTATTGGCACTACGGAACCAGCCTTGATTGCCAGTTCCCGCAACCCACATAGGAAGCACCTAAACTGCAGGCACCATAGAGTTGGCTAACCCGACCGCAACACGACAGGACAACATATTGGAGGCAAAGTAACCTTGACACTACCCGGAAACAGCTGGCGTGCTGGAACCGGGCTGGGCAGGAGGGAGTACCCATGCCAAAGACACTTCTGAGCAGCAACTGGCGGTGTTGGAGCCCAGGGATTACATGAGAAACAGAGTGTAGGCTGATGCCTAATTGGAGCAAGTTGAAAGGGAACCTTTAACCCCCCAGGCGCTTGTAACTAAAAGAGCCACCTTGTGCAGCACTAATGCTGCACAAGGAAATGGTGGCTCTTTTACTTATGCTCCTTGCACACGCTGAAGATAACACTTATAAAATGTGCCCCCTCATACCGTGAAACCGTCCCGGAGGCGGGACTTTCCTTCTTAATGAGATGCAGCACAGCCATCATTCATACCCCCTTGGTGCCGGGCGCCGCCTCCTCAGCGTTGTTTGAATCTGTCCCAGAGCCTGCGCTGTTATGTTATCCCTTGGGCATGCGCAGTTAACTCTGCCCGTTTTCTGACATCATTTGTTGTCAGGTTGACTGCGCCTGTGCGGCCGCCCTGACCAGGATCCCGCCCTGCAGTGTCTACTGTTTTATTCACACTGCGGGGCTGGGATTCATGGGCATGCGCTGTGCATATCTTCGCTTCTCACTCATCTCCTTCCGCCTTCTTCAGACTGTGCGGTGTCAGCTAATCCCTAAGCGGTTTCATGGTATGAGGGGACATTTATAATTATAAGTAATTATAATAATTTTATAAGTGCTTAGTTCAGCGTGTGCAAGGAGCATAGCTAAAAGAGCCACCTTTTCCTTGTGCAGCATTAGTGCTGCACAAGCTGGCTCTTTTAGTTACAAACGCCTGTGGGGGGACAGGTTCCCTTTAATTTCTGTAGTAGTGTGAGTGCGGAGGTAGCAGGATCAATTGCCGACTACACAGCAGGGGAGCAGCTGACGTTACTGAACCCCACTAACACAGGAGTGAGTGTTTTTCTCTGTGCAGACGGCACTTCCAAGCAGCAACTGGCGGTGTTGGAGCCCAGGGTCAATCAGGGTGTAGGCCGAGGCCTAATTGGAGCAAGTTTAATATCTGAAGTAGTGGAGGTAGCAGGAGCAATTGCCGGATACACAGCAGGGGAGCAGCTGACGTTACTGAAACCCAATAACACGGCAACAAGTGTTGACTGTGCAGACGGCACTTCTGAGTAGCAACTGGTGGTGTTGGAGCCCTGGGAATCCAGGAGAAACAGAGTGTAGGCTGAGGCCTACATTCAAGGCAGTTTAATATCTGTTGTAGTTTGAGTGTGGACGGAGCAGGAGAAATTGCCGGATACACAGCTGACTTTACTGAACCCCAATAACAGAGGAGCGACTGTTGACTGTGCAGACAACACTTCCGTGCAACAACTGGCGGTGTTGTAGCCCAGGGAAAGCAGGAGGAGCAGACTTTAGTTATTGCCGCACACACAGCAGGGTAACAGCTGATGTTACTGAACCCCAATAAAAGAGGAGAGACTGTTGACTGTGCAGACAGCACTTCCGTGCAACAACTGGCGGTGTTGAAGCCCAGGGAAAGCAGGAGGAGCAGACTTTAGTTATTGCCGCACACACAGCAGGGTAACAGCTGATGTTACTGAACCCCAATAACAGAGGAGAGACTGTTGACTGTGCAGACAGCACTTCCGTGCAACAACTGGCGGTGTTGAAGCCCAGGGAAAGCAGGAGAAGCAGACTTTAGTTATTGCCGCACACACAGCAGGAGATCAGCTGACGTTACTGAAACCCAATAACACTGGGTCATGTGTTGACTGTGCAGACGGCACTTCTGAGCAGCAACTGGCGGTGTTGAAGCCCAGGGATTATATTTCAGGTGGTAGAAACATGAACACAACAGGAGACCTTGATACTGTTGCCAACCAATTATTTAATCTGGAAGAGGAGTGGCAAATTCCTGCGAGATCCAGGCCTTGTTCATTTTCAGAAAAGTAAGCCGGTCAACTTTATCGGAGGATAGTCGCATGCGACAGTCTGCTAGTACACCACCTGCGGCACTAAAGACGCGTTCCGATAATACACTAGCAGCAGGGCAAGCCAGCACCTCCAATGCATGCTAACTAAGCTCTGGCCATGTATCCAGCTTAGAGACCCAAAACTTGAAGGGGAGAAAGCGGTCTGGGAGTACAGTGAGAGGGCAAGACATGTAGTATGTCACCATCTGACGGAAACGTTGCCTCCTGCTGACTGGAGCCGTCTGTGATGGTGTAGACATTTGTGGCGGGCACACAAAACTTTACCACAGTTGGGCCATACTGGTCTTGCCTTGTGCTGAGACACTGCTTCTGCTCCCTCTTTGTGCAGAGCTTCCTCCACTGCTTCGATGCACTGAGCTGCTTTGTAAAGCAATAGCAGCACTGCTCTCAATTGGACTGGAGAAGATGATGGACTGCACCAGTGTGTCTTGGTACTCCTGCATTTTACGCTCCTGCTTCAAAGGTGTTATGAGGCTTTGAAAGTTGTCCTGGTAGCGAGGATCTAGGAGGGTGCACACTCAATAATCAGCCGTGTTGAGAATGTGGACGATGTGGCAGTCATTTCTCAGGCACTGCAGCATTAAATCAACCATGTGCTGTAGACTGCCAACTGGCCAAGAAACGCTGTCCCCTGCTTGAGGCGTGATCTCTACCTGCTCTGCATCACCCCACCCTCGCTCTACATATTGACTACTGGAGAATTGTGTAACTCCCTCCTCTGGACAGATGTCTTCCTCCTCCATTGACTCCTCCTCATCCTCCTCACAAAGTGTCCCCTGCCTAGGCCTTTGTGAGGAACCACGTTGCGCAGACTGTCCAGAAGCAGATGGCATTTGTGACTCCTCATCCTCCACCTCTTCCACAACCTCATCCCTTAGCGCTTGCAGTGTTTTTTCAAGCAGGCAGATAAGGGGGATAGTCATGCTGACTAGTGCATCATCTGCACTCCATGTGGAATCATCGAAGGCACGCAAAACCTGGCAGATGTCCTTCATAGTGGCCCACTCAGTGGTTGTGAAGTCTGAACGGTACGCAGTGCGACTTCTTTGTGCCTGATGCAGCTGGTACTCCATTACTGCTGGCTGCTGCTCACACAACTGCTCCAACATATGTAACATTGAGTTTCACATGGTGGGTAGGTCACATATGATACGATGTTCCAGAAGGCGGAATCGGGGCTGCAGAGCTGCAATGCGCGATCTTGCCATGCTGGAACGCCACAAGTGAGCACACTCTAGGCGGACTTTGTGCAGCAGTGCATCAAGATCCGGACAGTCCCTCAAAAAACTCTGCATGACCAAGTTGAGCACATGTGCCAGACATGGGATGTGAGTGAGGTTGCCTAGGCCCAGAGTTGCCACCAGATTTTGGCCATTGTCACACACTACCATGCCTGGCTGGAGATTCGCTGGCACAAACCACACTTTGCTCTCCTGCTTGATGGCATTCCAGAGCTCCTGCGCTGTGTGGCTTCGATTCCCCAAAGAAATTAATTTCAATACGGCCTGTTGACGTTTGGCCACGGCTGTGCTCATATCGGTCGTAACAGGTAAGCGTTCACGGGTCCATGTGGAGGTGGACTGTGACGGCTCCTGCAGCGCTGATTGAGAGGAACTGGAGTATGAGGAGGAGTCAAAGTGTACAGATTGGATTCCTGCAATCCTTGGAGTTGGCAGAACACGTACAGCACCACTCTCACGATCACAACTTTTACCCAATGGCAGTGAGGGAAAGGTATCGTCCCTGACCATGGTGACTGGTCCACGCATCGGTGGGGAGGTGGACCTTGCTACTGATGGTGTTTAGTAGCGCATGTTTAATGTTTCCCTCCACATGCTTTTGCAGGGCAGGGACGGCTTGCGTGCTGAAATAAAAGCTGCTGGGCACGTTGTATTGTGGGACTGCCAATGCCATCAAGTTACGGAAGATGTCAGTCTCCACCAGCCTGAATGACAGCATTTCAAGGGCCAGTAGTTTTGCAATGCCAGCATTCAGAGCCTGCGCTCAGGGGTGGTTTGCCGAGAATGGCCGCCTTTTATCCCATGCCTGTGCTACCGATGGCTTTAGACTGGGCTGGGAGTGTGAGGATGACACTGAACATGGTGCTGTGGGTGGAATTACACTGGGTCTCTGGACAACAGTGCCAGAGGTTCTTCCATGGCGATCCTGTGAGGAAGCCAAACCAGCTGTGTGTGAGCTGGAGGAAGAGGCTACCACACGAGCTGAAGAGGTGTTAGGTGCGGCTGTAGGTTGGCCTAGGTCTTCAGTGTGTTTTTGTAACTCCACCGCGTGCTTGGTCCACACATGTTTTCCCATATTTCTAGTATTGAGGTTGCTGACACTTTTCTCTCGTTTGACTTTCTGATTACACAGCTTGCATTTGACAAAGCAAATGTCATCTGCAACTGTGTCAAAAAAGGACCAGGCACTGCAAGTCTTGGGAGCACCCATTTTGGCTTTTGGAAGAGGCATACTCCTAATGGGTGCTGAAGTAGAGGCTACAGGCAATGCAGTCTTCCCCCTCCCTCTCTCTCTTTGGGCCGTTTGGGGAATCTCTTCCTCAAAGCAGCTCCCACCACCTTCCTGTACCTCATGCCATGATGGGTCAAGGACCTCATCATCTACATTACCCTCTTCCAACAACTGCTTCTCCTGGGTAGTCTCGGTAGCACAGTACACACCAGAAAGTGGCACCTGAGTCTCATCATCAGATGCGTACTTAGGTGTGCTGACCGGAGGCACTAGCCTACTTGCCTCCTCAGATTCAGAGAATCAAAGCTGTTGGGCATCACTGCATACTGCCTCTTCTTCCATTTCTCCAATGCTGCTTGGCTAGCCCCCTCTTTCCAAGCTAAGAGATTCAGAGAACAGAAGTACAGATGGCTCCTGTCCTGGGCTCTCAATTGCCGGCTTTTGCTAACTCCTTACCAAACTCGACAGGATATGAGACATGGTTTACATACAGTAACCCATTTCATATCCGTTATATTTTTACATATTCCTCATATTCCTGTTTTTAGCCAGGGGAGGCCAATAACCATGGTCCCTCTCTAGGCTATTAATATCTGCCCTCAGTCACTGGCTTTCCAACTCTGGTGAAGAAAATTGCGTGGGAGCCACGCCAGTTTTTTCTGTGATTTAACCCTTTGTTTTAACACCTAGAGCTCCAAAATTTTGCACACACAAACTACTAACATCATTAGTGAGGAATATGTAAAAATATAACAGATATGAAATGGTTTACTTTATGTAAACCATGTCTTATATCCTGTCAGGTTTGGTAAGGAGTTAGTAAAAGCTGGCAATTGAATTACCGGCTTTTACGCTATCTAGCTCTGTATTAAATATAAATATATATGTGTCTCACACTGATATATATATATATATATATATATATATATATACTAGCTGAAGAGCCCGGCGTTGCCTGGGCATAGTAAATATCTGTGGTTAGTTATAGCACCTCACTTCTCTTATTTTCCCATCACGCCTCTCATTTTCCCAATCACATCTTTCATTTTCCCCCTCACATCTCTCATTTTCTCTCTCACACCTCTCATTTTCTCCCTCACTCCTCTCATTCCCCCCTAACACTTGTCATTTCGACCTCACATCTGTCATTTTCCGATCACTCCACTATTTTCCCTCACTCCTCTCATTTTGCACTCACACCTTTTCATTTTCACCTCACACCTCTCATTTTCACCTCAGTATATACATGTTTGTCATCTCCCTTATATATAGTATACACCTGTATGTCATCTCATGTATATAGTATATACCTGTATGTCATCTCCCCTGTATATAGTATATACCTGCTGTGTGTCATCTCCCCTGTATATAGTATATACCTGTATGTCATCTCCTCCTATATATAGTATATACCTGTATGTCATCTCCTCCTGTATATAGTATATACCTGTGTGTCATCTCCCCTGTATATAGTATATATATCTATGTGTCATTTCCTCCTGTATATAGTATATACCTGTATGTCATCTTCTATATATAGCATATACCTGTATGTCATCTCCTCCTGTATATAGTATATACCTGTAGGTCATCTGCTCCTGTATATAGTATATACCTGTGTGTCATCTCCTCCTGTATATAGTATATACCTGTATGTCATCTCCTCCTGTATATAGTATGTACCTGTATGTAATCTCCTCCTCTATATAGTATATACCTGTGTGTCATTTCTCCTGTATATAGTATATATCTGTGTGTCATCTCCCCTGTATATAGTATATACCTGTGTGTCATCTCCTCCTGTATTAGACCTCATTCACACGTTATTTGCTCAGTATTTTTACCTCAGTATTTGTAAGCTAAATTGGCAGCCTGATAAATCCTCAGCCAACAGGAAGCCCTCCCCCTGGCAGTATATATTAGCTCACACAGACACATAATAGACAGGTCATGTGACTGACAGCTGCCGTATTTCCTATATGGTACATTTGTTGCTCTTGTAGTTTGTCTGCTTATTAATCAGATTTTTATTTTTGAAAGATAATACCAGACTTGTGTGTGTTTTAGGGCGAGTTTCGTTTGTCAAGTTGTGTGTGTTGAGTTGCGTGTGGCGACATGCATGTAGCGACTTTTGTGAGATGAGTTTTGGGTGGCAACATGCGTGTAGCAACTTTTTGTGTGTCGAGTTGCATGTGACAGGTTAGTGTAGCAAGTTGTGTGCAGCAAGTTTTGCGCATGGCGAGTTTTGCGCGTGGCGAGTTTTATGTGTGGTGCCTTTTGAGTATGTGCAAGTTTTGTGTGAGGCAACTTTTGCATGTGTTGCAACTTTTGTGCATGTGGCAATTTTTCCGAGGGTGCAAGTTTTGCACATGGCGAGTTTTCCATGAGGTGAGTTTTGCACTTGTGGCGAGTTTTGCGTGAGCCTAGTTTTTGCATGTGACGAGTTTTGCGCGTGGCGAATTTTGAGCGGCGACTTTTGTTTTTCGACTTTTATGTAGCGAGGTTGGTTTATGTGTGGTGAAATGTGTCCTGAGGGTGGTATATGTGTTCAAGCACGTGGTAGTTTGTGGCGCATTTTGTGTGTGTGTTCATATCCCCGTGTGTTGTGAGTATCCCATGTCGGGGCCCCACCTTAGCAACTGTACGGTATATACCCTTTGGCGCCATCGCTCTCATTCTTTAAGTCCTCCTTGTTCACATCTGGCAGCTGTCAATTTGCCTCCAACACTATTCCTTTCACTTTTCCCCATTATGTAGATAGGGGCAAAATTGTTTGGTGAATTGGAAAGCGCAGGGTTAAAATTTCAACTCACAACATAGCCTATGACGCTCTCGGGGTCCAGACGTGTGACTGTGCAAAATTTTGTGGCTGTAGCTGCGACGCCTCCAACACTTGTCCTTTCACTTTTTCCCCATTATGTAGATAGGGGCAAAATTGTTTGGTGAATTGGAACGCGCGGGGTTAAAATTTCGCCTCACAACATAGCCTATGACGCTCTAGGGGTCCAGATGTGAGACTGTACAAAATTTTGTGGCTGTAGCTGCGACGGTGCAGATGCCAATCCCGGACATACATACACACACACATACACACATTCAGCTTTATATATTAGATATACTGTATATATATATATAGACTGCATATATGTTTTCACAAATATTTGAGCCCATGTATTCATTATATGTCCATTTTGCAAGCCGGCAAGAAAATATCGCCATACAGATGCCATACGGATGACACACGGATACTTTTTGGAGAAAAAAAAATCGCACCCTCACATTGAATACTGTTCAGGAAGTTTTCTGCTTTTCTTGGCCGTAAAAAAACATATTTTTATATGTTAGGTCTGATCCCGGCCTTAGTCTTTGTAAATCAATGACTTGGCAACATGACTAAATTAATTTTGCAGCTCATTAAATCCTTGATGTAAAGAGTGCATGTTCTGCTGACAAAGTACATTTTGGGTAGGGGAACAAAAAATATTAAAGATCACTCTCTATCAGTCTATGTAAGAGGGCCTTAAATGAGCACTATTTAACTTGTTATAATGTCAGTCACAGATCGCTATGGCCAGTAATATCCCCAGGAATCGAAACTTGATGTTGTTATTATCTTGACAAATATATAATTTTTTTCAAATAAATTGACATATTAAAGATATATTACTGCAAGTCCCGCCTTCAGTCATATACCGCATTTCATTGTGAGGTATTCAAATGCATTAAATGTGTACAATTATATAAAAACTATTTAATACTTAAATAAGAAATTCTGTTTCCTTTTTTCATTTACATGTTAAATGCATCCGCTCAAATACATACATATATATATATATATCTAATATATAATTGCCTAGAATACTACTTCCTGCAATTTGTGCCAACTTCCTGTCCGGAGCTAATGTCCGGAGCTAATGTCCGGAGATAAGTGACGTCAACAGTGTCCAGTGTCTGATTGGTTGCCGCCTGCTGCGAGCGACCAATCAGAAACGTGCCGTACTGTGACACACTCCGCCCGCCATTTTGGTGTGATTTTTGAATTTTTACCTCACAGCAAGTTTCTACTGCGTGGAGGCGGGCCCAGTGACGTTGCTCTTCAAGCTCCTGCCGAATTTCGTCAAAAAAATGATAATACCATTTACCAAAACTATATATATTTAGTTGTGAAGTGGTTCAGTGACATTTTCACACCAATTTTGAACTTTTGTTTGGTGTTTTCTCCATATACTGCCTATTATTTTTGTTCTTTCTTACTATTATTTATTAATTGTATTATTCTTACATTTGAATAAATAAAGTATATATGGATTCTAGACTCCCGATTCTTTAGAATCGGGCTGCCATCTAGTATATATATATATATCTCCACAGCTATTCAGTAGGTTGCACAAGAGAACACAATGCAATGAGAATGCCCCACAGTCATCCTTCATGAGATTTTTATTTGTAACAAGACAAAAATAAGTTGTCAACTTGACAACTGAAATATGTTCTCTTATCACATATAAATGGTGCCAGACATATCTTTGCCCTTAGCACTAGAGTAGATCATTTGAACCGTTAGTAGGTCTAAGTGGCATTTCTTCTTTAGGTCTATCAGAAAGCACAAGTTTATAATCAGCTGTAGGCAATCCAAGTGTGCTGTTTTCCTGAAACATGAAAATATAAAGAATATAAAGAAATATTTCACCAGCTAAATATGTCTGATATGTCTTGCAAAATCTGTAATCAAACTGTATAAAAGTATTCTGATTTGTGAGTTTATACAGATATAACACACAGGTAGACATTTATCAACTTAAATGCACCAGACTTAGATAAAAGGGGGCATAGCCTAACATGTAACAGTGTTCATCAAAAAGCACAAAGTAAGCCAATAGGTGGTGTAAACTCAAACTACTGTGATAAATTTGACACATTTTAAGACTATCTAGTCTAAATTTGCATTAAGAGAAAGACAATATTGATAAATATGCCACCATGTGTTCAGAATTCATCACTTTCCAAAAATAATTTGGGTAAAAAGTCACACAGGTTAAGACTTACATGAATTATGAAGAGTGGCATGAAAAAGTTTGGGCACCTCTGGTCAAAATTACTATTGCTATTGTGAACAGTTAAGAAAGTTGAAGATGAAATGATCTCTAAAAGATCTAAAGTTAAAGATGTCACATTTCCTTTTGCATTTTAGGCAACCAAATATAGATTTTCATCTTTTACATTTGAAAAAGTTTAGTCATCCTGCATGGTTAGTATCTAGTAGCACCCCCTTTTGAAAGTTTCAGTTTGTAAACGCGTTTTGGAGCCAGCAAGAGTCTTTCAATTCTTGTTTGAGGGATATTCATCCATTCTTCCTTTGGAACATTCAAGTTCTGTGAGATTCCTGGGTTGTCTTGCATACACTGCTATTTTGAGATCTAGCCACAGGTTTTCAATGATGTTGAGATCAGGGGACTTTGAAGGCCATTGTAAAATCTTAAGCTGAGCCTTTTGAGGTAGTCTATTGTGGATTTTTACGGGTATTTAAGACCAATATTCATTTGTAGAAGGAATTCTCTCTTCAACTTCAGCTTTTTTTCCATATGGTGTTATGTTTGCATTAAGAATTTGATGAATCAATTATTTCCTCTACCTGTGAAACATTCCCAGTGCTATTTGGCTCTAACATAGCCCCAAACCATGATTGATCCACTCAAATGCTTAATCGTTGTTGAGATGTTCTTTTCCTGAAATGTTGTGCCCTCTTTTTCTCCACACATATCTTAAATCATTGTGATCAAATAGTTCTATTTTAACCTCATCAGTCCACATGACTTGTTTTGAACATGCAGCAGGCTTATGTAGATGTTCTTTTGCATACTTCTGATGCAGAAATTTATGGTGAGGACACAGAAGAGCTTTTCTCCTGAAGGCTCTTCCATGAAGGCCACACTTTGTGCTGTTATCTCTGAACAGTAGAACAGTGCAGCACGACTCTAGAGTCTGCTAAATGTTTCTGAAGGTCTATTGCAGCCAGGCTGGGGTTCTGATTTGCCTCTCAAGCCATACTAGGAGCACCTCTCATAGAATTTGTGCTTGGTCATCACGACCTTAATTTGATCTCCACTGTTCCTGTTAACTGCCATTTCTTAATTACATTTCAAACTGAGGAAGGGGCAACTTGAAAACTCTGAGCTATATTCTTATAATCTTCTCCTGTTTTATAGGCTTCAACCATTTTCATTTTCAAAGTGCTAGGCAGCTACTTAGAAGAACCCATGGCTGCTGCTTTTTGACACAAGGTTAGAGAAGGCTGGGTTTTTATAAAGCTGTAAAATTTGCATCACATGGCCTTTCCTAATGATAATGAACATGCCATAACCCTACCAGGCTAATTTAGGTCTGAAACCTTGGTCAAAGTAATCCAAGCACACATATTTCCAAGGGTGCACATACCATTGCATTGGCCCATTTTCCTTTTTGTAATATTTAACATGAAAAAAATGACTCATTTAGCTCATTTAGCTGCTCCTCGAGGTAGACACAGGCACTCGTGCGGTTAAAGTCTCTGAGTAGTTTATTGCATCATAAACCAAAAACTCAAAATGGTAACAGAAAAACAGCCTGTCCGGCTCAAATTAAAATAGAACATTCATATACAGTCCTGTCAGGTCCTCTGTGACAACACATACGACAGCTCTCACAGGTGCTAGCAGTCAGAAGGCTTCCTACCTCCCACAACACAGAGGAAAAGAAACTGGCTGGACATTTATTTCCCTAGCCACTCCCTAGAGGTAGAGATATGGTAAGTAGGTGTCTCATCCATCTCTTTACCTACTCACCTAAAAACCCACCCATAACATGGTTGCTTAACTCCTATAGCACATAGCATGCATAAAAGAAACTTATGGGTTTCTGGGTCAGAGAGGAAAGCAACCTCCATGACACATATCTGCCATCACATACAGTGCCAGTGACCCTGTCACAATATACATATATATATATATATATACATATATATATATATATATATATATACATATTAGTCCATAAATAGATCAAAAGAACACATTCGAATATGATAAACACAAAGACCTCCCAAAGAATTTAAGACAGGCCACAATGAATCTACGGTTCAAAAAGTATACAATTTATTTATATTACAACTATTAAAAGCCTGAAGCTAGTATACCCCTCCGTCACATACAACTGATCTGACAGGCGCTTCCCTTTTACTTTCATTTCTCCTTCCTCACCAGATTGTGAGGAAACCCCCTCCCTCCAGGTAGTCTACTGTCTCTTGAAGGTCTGTGAAACCTGATATCACAGTTGGATTTCAGAGCTTCAGGGGAGAGGATATAGCTGCACAGATCTCTCAGGCTCATTGTATGTGAATACGTCACATTCAGTAAGGTTGGTATTTTATGTTTTTATTCATCACAATAGTTTATTTAGCTTGTTTTATGAATGTATAGCACAAAATGTGAGGATATTTCATAGAAATAAGGAAGATTTTATAAAAGAAAGTGTGCTGCTCAGGCATATACAGTAGTTCCCTAACATATTCCTTCTCTTGCTTCAGATTATCTGCTGAAATGGAGAGGAAAATGTACAATTTATCCAAACAACTTGATGTTGAGGAAGTAACAAACATGCTGTTAGATGATAGAGACCTCACACTGAATGAGGATTTAGGAGAGTAAAGTGAGATTGATTCTCATGATGAGGTGGAAGAATGTGTCCTGGATTCTGAAACAGAGCAAGATGGTGACAGTGGTGAGGATGAAGAAGTTGGATCATATTATATTGGAAAAGATAAAAATACTAAATGGAACAAGAACTAGTACTTGGAGAGCTACGCAGGAGAAGCGTGAAAACAATCGGTATCCCCTCTCGCCTTCAAGTTCAGCTCAAAAGGTTCCGCCCAGAAGATGATGGTGAAAAGTCACCATCTGCACCACCTCACAAAAGGAGATGCACCACCTGCCAAACGGAAAGTGGAACCAGAAGGCTTTCAAATTATGAATGTCTCAAATGTCATAAAGCAATTTGCCTGACACATGCAAAAATGGTGTGTAATTCTTGCTATTTGCTCTGCAAGTGTGACTTTTTTGGGGAAACCTCAGCATCTACATCTGATTGAATATGTTTTTAATAGTACTTAAGGTACCTTAAAATTAAGTTTGTGTTCAAAAATTTTCTTTGTACATTTTTTTGAGAGAGTCGAACTGGGGACTATTTGGCGGGAGTTTTGAAAAGTTTGTATTTCATAGTTATTAGTTTTATGTTAAGTAAAAATTTTTTTTGCAACTGATTATGTGTAGTCTCTTTTATTACATCCCTATGAAGGTCACTGATCACTTTTAGAGCACTGAAATTGCAAACATTAGATATTATAGGTATTTTTCCAGCAGGCGCCTGACAGGCACATTGTATGTGAACTCGTTAGTCCGAATATTGTATGTGACGGAGGGATACACAATCCAAATATGATGAAAAACAAGTGCCTCCGATCATAAAATTCAAGTCACGTGCAAACCATAAGTATAGAATGGGCGAATCACTGGCTCCGTATAATCTAAATCCACTTGGTGGTAATGGGTATATGTATGAAAAAACCTACAAGGGAACCTCCCATATGAACAGTGCTGAATGTATAAATATACCAAGCCCGCATGCAATAGGACTATTTAAAGGGCTACAGGTAGTAGTACCAGGTGCTTCACCCTGCATATGGTACTTAAATCCTGAAGGAATACCCGGATAATGTACATGGAGCAATGCGGATTAATTTATAAAACATGGAGAAACTCAATACATATTTACCACAAAGGAGAGCATGAGACCTATATATATACAGTACAGACCAAAAGTTTGGACACACCTTCTCATTTAAAGGTTTTTCTCCATTTTGATGACTATAAAAATTGTAAATTCACACAGAAGGCATCAAAACTATGAAATAACACATGTGGAATTATATACTTAACAAAAAGTGTGAAACAACTGAAAATATGTCTTATATTTTAGGTTCTTCAAAGTAGCCACCTTTTGCTTTGATGACTGCTTTGCACACTCTTGGCATTCTCTTGATGAGCTTCAAGAGGTAGTCACCGGGAATGGTCTTCCAACAATCTTGAAGGAGTTCCCAGAGATGCTTGTTGACCCTTTTGCCTTCACTCTGTGGTCCAGATCGATTGGGTTCAGGTCTGGTGACTATGGAGGCCAGGTCATCTGGCGTAGCACCCCATCACTCTCCTTCTTGGTCAAATAGCCCTTACACAGCCTGGAGGTGTGTTTGGGGTCATTGTCCTGTTGAAAAATAAATGATGGTCCAACTAAACGCAAACTGGATGGAATAGCATGCCGCTGCAAGATGCTGTGGTAGCCATGCTGGTTCAGTATGCCTTCAATTTTGAATAAATCCCCAACAGTGTCACCAGCAAAGCACCCCCACACTATTACTCCTCCTCCATGCTTCACGGTGGAAACCAGGCAAGTAGAGTCCATCCGTTCACCTTTTCTGCGTCACACAAAGACACAGTAGTTGGAACCAAAGATCTCAAATTTGGACTCATCAGACCAAAGCACAGATTTCCACAGGTCTAATGTCCATTCCTTGTGTTCTTTAGCCCAAACAAGTTTCTTCTGCTTGTTGCCTGTCCTTAGCAGTGGTTTCCTAGCAGCTATTTTACCTTGAAGGCCTGCTGCATAAAGTCTCCTCTTAACACAGACATGTGTCTGCTGTTAGAACTCTGTGTGGCATTAATCTGGTCTCTAATCTGAGCTGCTGTTAACCTGCGATTTCTGAGGCTGGTGACTTGGATAAACTTATCCACAGAAGCAGAGGCGACTCTTGGTCTTCCTTTCCTGGGGTGGTCCTCATGTGAATGTGTGAATGTACAATTTTCATTGTCATGAAAATACAGAAAAATCTTTAAATGAGAAGGTGTGTCCAAACTTTTGGTCTGTACTGTATATACACATATATAAATATATATTTTTATATATATATATATATATATATATATATATATATACACACACACACACACACATTTTTTGCCTTAAATACAAAGAAAATGTCATCTTCAAATTGCTTAACTGTTCACAACAGCAGTAATTTTCACCAGGTTTGCCCACACTTTTACATGCCACAAGGGAATTGAATTCTACTCAAATGCTACAAAAATTCGTATTCTCCAAAATGCAGACTTTTTGTAATAAGCTTGTGTGTGGATTCAGAGACATGGCAGCCGCTTGCTGCCATTTATCTGAACCATAAAGGGCTGTCAAAAATTAAATCAAATTTATTCTCATGTAAGGGAAATCATAACTACTGTCAAGTAAAATCAGATTAAGTCTGTCATTCACATAAGTGACACTACATAAAGGGCATAACCTCTATGCACTCTTATTACTGGAACTCAGAACCAAGGGGAGTATCCCTGAGACTACAGAGGATGTAATTCCTGACATTTCCTTTGAAATATAGGGAGGGGGAGTGGTTAGAAGAAGCAAGGTATTTAATATGCAAGGTGTCCTTCCTTAGTTAGCCCACAGTCCATTTGCAGACCAGCGATATCAATTTTACATTACAAGCCTTTCTGAAAACTTGAGTCCACGACCACGCATATAAAAGTTGGGTTAAAGAATGGAAAAGTGATCATCACATGTGGAGGGTCAGCTTAAGCTGGGTGTGATCAATAAATACTTTTTCCTACCCTCAAACTAACAGAATGCTAACTTTAGATGGAAGCGATTATCTGGGGGAGTATATTTAGGTGGCTCTGTATTATTACCCTGTAAGCAACAGCTCTTAAATATAGTACTTAATAAAACGGCCAGTATTTCTGGAAACATATGGCAAATTTTCAAAAAGAATATACTGAAATCCTCAGAGAAGTAGTGGGAACAAAATATGGCCGAAAACTCTTTGCTTTTGACGAGTTCTCTTTAGGACCATTTCAACAATACTGTTATTTTGCTAATATGCTTTCATTACTTACAGTTTCTTATTTGCCTAATGCAGATTGCACTATCCAGATCTCTTTGCGCTCCCACTGATGTCGTGTTCCGATGTTCCTTGATTCTAAGCACCATCCTAACACAAAATCATTAACCCCTTCATGACCCAGCCTATTTTGACCTTAAAGACCTTGCCGTTTTTTGCAATTCTGACCAGTGTCCCTTTATGAGGTAATAACTCGGGAACGCTTCAATAAATCCTAGCAGTTCTGAGACTGTTTTTTCGTGACATATTGGGCTTCATGTTAGTGGTAAATTTAGGTCAATAAATTCTGTGTTTATTTGTGATAAAAACGGAAATTTGGCGAAAATTTTGAAAATTTCGCAATTTTCACATTTTGAATTTTTATTCTGTTAAACCAGAGAGTTATGTGACACAAAATAGTTAATAAATAACATTTCCCACATGTCTACCTTACATCAGCACAATTTTGGAAACAAAATTTTTTTTTGCTAGGAAGTTATAAGGGTTAATATTTGACCAGCGATTTCTCATTTTTACAACGAAATTTACAAAACCATTTTTTTTAGGGACCACCTCACATTTGAAGTCAGTTTGAGGGGTCTATGTGGCTGAAAATACCCAAAAGTTACACCATTCTAAAAACTGCACCCCTCAAGGTGCACAAAACCACATTCAAGAAGTTTATTAACCCTTCAGGTGCTTCACAGCAGCAGAAGCAACATGGAAGGAAAAAACTAACATTTAACTTTTTAGTCACAAAAATGATTTTTCAGCAACAATTTTTTTATTTTCCCAATGGTAAAAGGAGAAACTGAACCACGAAAGTTGTTGTCCAATTTGTCCTGAGTACGCTGATAACTCATATGTGGGGGTAAACCACTGTTTGGGCGCACGGCAGGGCTTGGAAGGGAAGGAGCCCAATTTGACTTTTTGAATGAAAAATTGGCTGCACTCTTTAGCGGACACCATGTCACGTTTGGAGAGCCCCCGTGTGCCTAAAAATTGGAGCACCCCCACAAGTGACCCCATTTTGGAAACTAGACACCCCAAGGAACTTATCTACATGCATAGTGAGCCCTTTAAACCCCCAGGTGCTTCACAAATTGATCCGTAAAAATGAAAAAGTACTTTTTTTTCACAAAAAAATTCTTTTAGCCTCAATTTTTTCATTTTCACATGGACAACAGGATAAAATGGATCCTAAAATTTGTTGGGCAATTTCTCCTGAGTACACTGATACCTCACATGTGGAGGTAAACCACTGTTTGGGCACATGGTAAGGCTCGGAAGGGAAGGCGTGCCTTTTGACTTTTTGAATGGAAAATTAGCTCCAATTGTTAGCGGACACCATGTCGCGTTTGGAGAGCCCCTGTGTGCCTATGCATTGGAGCTCCCCCACAAGTGACCCCATTTTGGAAACTAGACCCCCCAAGGAACTTATCTAGATGCATACTGAGCACTTTAAACCCCCAGGTGCTTCACAGAAGTTTATAATGCAGAGCCATGAAAATAAAAAATAATTTTTCTTTTCTCAAAAATGATTTTTTAGCCTGGAATTTCCTATTTTGCCAATGGTAATAGGAGAAATTGGACCACAAATGTTGTTGTCCAGTTTGTCCTGAGTACGCAGATACCCCATATGTGGGGGTAAACCACTGTTTGGGCGCACGGCAGGGCTCAGAAGGGAAGGCACGCCATTTGGCTTTTTAAATGGAAAATTAGCTCCAATCATTAGCGGACACAATGTCGCGTTTGGAGAGCCCCTGTGTGCCTAAACATTGGAGATCCCCCACAAATGACCCCATTTTGGAAACTAGACCCCCAAAGGAACTAATCTAGATGTGTGGTGAGCACTTTGAACCCTCAAGTGCTTCACAGAAGTTTATAACGCAGAGCCATGAAAATTTTAAAAAAAAATTCTTTTCTCAAAAATGATTTTTTAGCCCGCAATTTTTTATTTTCCCAAGGGTAACAGGAGAAATTTGACCCCAAAAGTTGTTGTCCAGTTTCTCCTGAGTACGATGATACCCCATATGTGGGGGTAAATCACTGTTTAGGCACATGCTGGGGCTCGGAAGTGAAGTAGTGACGTTTTGAAATGCAGACTTTGATGGAACGGTCTGCGGACGTCACGTTGCGTTTGCAGAGCCCCTGGTGTGCCTAAACAGTAGAAACCCCCCACAAGTGACCCCATTTTGGAAACTAGACCCCCCCAAGGAACTTATCTAGATATGTAGTGAGCACTTTGAACCCCCAAGTGCTTCACAGACGTTTACAACGCAGAGCCGTGAAAATAAAAAATAATTTTTCTTTCCTCAAAAATGATGTTTTAGCAAGCATTTTTTTATTTTCACAAGGGTAACAGGAGAAATTGGACCCCAGTAATTGTTGCGCAGTTTGTCCTGAGTATGCTGGTACCCCATATGTGGGGGTAAACCACTGTTTGGGCACACGTCGGGGCTCGGAAGTGAGGGAGCACCATTTGACTTTATGAATACAAGATTGGCTGGAATCAATGGTGGCGCCATGTTGCGTTTGGAGACCCCTGATGTGCCTAAACAGTGGAAACCCCTCAATTCTACCTCCAACACTAACCCCAACACACCCCTAACCCTAATCCCAACTGTAGCCATAACCCTAATCACACCCCTAACCACAACCCTAATTCCAACCCTAACCCTAAGGCTATGTGCCCACATTGCGGATTCGTGTGAGATTTTTCAGCATCATTTTTGAAAAATCCGCGGGTAAAGGGCACTGCGTTTTACCTGCGGATTTACCGTGGATTTCCAGTGTTTTTTGTGCGGATTTCACCTGTGGATTCCTATTGAGGAACAGGTGTAAAACGCTGCGGAATCCGCACAAAGAATTGACATGCTGCAGAAAATACAACGCAGCATTTCCGCGTGGTATTTTCCGCACCATGGGCACAGCGGATTTGGTTTTCCATATGTTTACATGGAACTGTAAACCTGATGGAACTCTGCTGCGGATCCGCAACGGCCAATCCGCTGCGGATCCGCAGCCAAATCAGCACTGTGTGCACATAGCCTAAATCTAAAGGTATGTGCACACGCTGCGGAAAACGCTGCGGATCCGCAGCAGTTTCCCATGAGTTTACAGTTCAATGTAAACCTATGGGAAACAAAAATCGCTGTACACATGCTGCGGAAAAACTGCACGGAAACGCAGCGGTTTACATTCCGCAGCATGTCACTTCTTTCTGCGGATTCCGCAGCGGTTTTACAACTGCTCCAATAGAAAATCGCAGTTGTAAAACCGCAGTGAAATGCGCAGAAAAACCGCGGTAAATCCACAGCGGTTTAGCACTGCGGATTTATCAAATCCGCAGCGGAAAAATCCGCAGAGGAACAGAATACGTGTGCACATACCGAAACCCTAACCCTAACCCTACCCCTAGTTCTTACCCCAACCTTAGTGGAAAAAAAAATATATATATATATTTTTTTTTATTGTCCCTACCTATGGGGGTGACAAGGGGGGGGGGGGTCATTTACTATTTTTTTTATTTTGATCACTGAGATGTAACCTATCTCAGTGATCAAAACTCACTTTGGAAGATGGCGGCGCCCAGGAAAGAAGACGGACGGATCTCGGGAGGCTAGGTAAGTATAAGGGGGGGGGGGAGGAGATCAGGGCACGGGGGGGCGTCGGAGCACGGGGGGGTGGATCGGAGCACGGGGGGGTGGATCGGAACACGGGGGGGTGGATCGCTGTGCAGGGGGGTGGATCGGAGCACGTGGGGGATCGCTGTGCGGGGGGGTGATCGGAGTGCGGGGGGAGCGGACAGGAGGACGGGGGAGCGGAGCACAGGACGGAGGGGAGCGGACCACAGATCGGAGGGCTGGGGGGGGCGATCGGTGGGGTGGGGTGGGTGCACATAAGTGTTTCCAGCCATGGCCGATGATATTGCAGCATCGGCCATGGCTGGATTGTAATATTTCACCAGTTTTTTAGGTGAAATATTACAAATCGCTCTGATTGGCAGTTTCACTTTCAACAGCCAATCAGAGCGATCGTAGCCACGGGGGGGGTGAAGCCACCCCCCCTGGGCTAAACTACCACTCCCCCTGTCCCTGCAGGCCGGGTGAAATTGGAGTTAACCCTTTCACCCGGCCTGCAGGGACGCGATCTTTCTGTGACACAGCATATGCGTCACAGGTCGGATTGGCACCGACTTTCATGACGCATACGCTGTGTCACAGGTCGGGAAGGGGTTAATTACATCTTCTCTCTTGTCTGGAATCTATGTTGGAAGTTTCAAGCATCTTGCATAGATCACAATAGCAAGAGGGCTACACTAAACTTTACATGCTTAAATCCAACTAAGAAAGTTGTCTGTCCTGTGATTTAACAGAGAAGTCTCTGCTTTGCCCAAAATATAAATTAAAGTGGGGGTAAAACTTGCAGTATAGCAGTATACATAAAACATAGCATTAGCAATATATAACTATTTGGGTAAAGTATGCCAAACAACATATCAAATGAGTACTTTATGATGTACATACTTTACATTCTGAATGATAGAGAGAAAAACATGTAGCTTCCAGCTACAAACTTACCTGTCCCAACTGTTTTGCAGGTTGCATTCACTGTGCATATCTTAACAAGCAGCCAGTTTCTCTTGAGTGCTCTCGCCACTAGATGGTAACATGAGTGCTCTATAAAACATGCTAATCAAAGTTCTGTACAAACTAATGGAACAATGAAAGTAGGGGGTTGGTGGAATATAGGAATATGGTGCCATATTTAAATGTCTATAGTTACCCCTTTCACTTAATTTCTTAATTGAATATACTCCTTAAACCCCTTTCTGACCTGAGACGTACTATCCCGTCGAGGTGACCTGGGCCTATCTGACCCTCGACGGGATAGTACGTCATAGCGATCGGCCGCGCTCACGGGGGGAGCGCGGCTGATCGCGGCCGGGTGTCAGCTGCCTATCGCAGCTGACATCCGGCTCTATGTGCCAGGAGCGGTCACGGACCGCCCCCGGCACATTAACCCCTGGCACACTGCGATTAAACATGATTGCAGTGTGCCAGCGGTATAGGAAAGCATCGCGCACGGAGGGGGCTCCCTGCAGGCTTCCCTGAGACCCCAGCAGCAACGCGATGTGATCGCGTTGCTGCGAGGGTCTCTTACCTCCTCCTCCTTGAAGGCCCGGATCCAAGATGGCTGCGGCATCCGAATCCTGGAGGGAGGTGGCTTCACTGTGCCTGCTCACAGCTGGTGCCGGGAAGCATAGGAAAAGTGCAAGTCAGATCGCCGATCTGACACAGTGCACAGCAAAGTGTCAGATCAGCGATCTTACACTATAACATGATGCCTCCCCTGGGGCAATGCTATAGTGTAAAAAAAAATATTCTAAAGTGTAAAAAAAATTAAAAAAATTCCCCCCCCAAAAAAAATATATACCGGTATATTGTTCCTATAAATACATTTCTTTATCTAAATAAAAAAACAAAACAATAAAAGTTCACACATTTAGTATCGCCGCGTCCGTAATGACCCCACCTATAAAACTATATCACTACTTAACCCTTTCAGTGAACACCGTAAAAAAACAATGCTTTATTCTCATACCGCCAAACAAAAAGTGGAATAAAACGCGATCAAAAAGACGGGTATAAATAACCATGGTACGACCGAAAACGTCATCTTGTCCCGCAAAAAACAAGCTGCCACACAGCATCATCAGCAAAAAATAAAAAAGTTATAGTCTTCAGAATAAAGCGATGCAAAAATAATTATTTTTTCTATAAAATAGTTTTTATCGTATAAAAGCGCCAAAACATAAAAAAAGAAATAAATGAGGTATTGCTGTAATCGTACTGACCCGAAGAATAAAACTGCTTCATCAATTTTACCAAACTCGGAACGCTATAAACGCCTCCCCCAAAAGAAATTCATGAATAGCTGGTTTTTGGTCATTCTGCCTCACAAAAATCGGAATAAAAAGCGATCAAAAAATGTCACGTGCCCAAAAATGTTACCAATAAAAACGTCAACTCGTCCCGCAAAACACAAGACCTCACATGACTCTGTGGACTCAAATATGGAAAAATTATAGCTCTCAAAATGTGGTAATGCAAAAAATATTTTTTGCAATAAATAGCGTATTTCAGTGTGTGACGGCTGCCAATCATAAAAATCCGCTAAATAACCCACTATAAAAGTAAATCAAACCCCCCTTCATCACCCCCTTAGTTAGGGAAAAATAAAAAAATTAAAAAAATGTATTTATTTCCATTTTCCTATTAGGGTTAGGGCTAGGGCTAGGGTTAGGCTTAGGGCTAGGGTTAGGGCTAGGGTTAGAGCTAGGGTTAGGGCTAGGGTTAGAGCTAGAGTTAGGGCTAGGGTTAGGGCTAGGGTTAGGGCTAGGGTTATGGTAGGGGCTAAAGTTAGGGTTAGGGTTGGGGCTAAAGTTTGGGTTAGGGTTTGGATTACATTTACAGTTGGGAATAGGGTTGGGATTAGGGTTAGGGGTGTGTCTGGTTAGAGGTGTGGTTAGGGTTACCATTGGGATTAGGGTTAGGGTGTGTTTGCATTAGGGTTTCAGTTATAATTGGGAGGTTTCCACTGTTTAGGCACATCAGGGGCTCTCCAAACGCGACATTGGGTCCGATCTCAATTCCAGCCAATTCTGCGTTGAAAAAGTAAGACAGTGCTCCTTCCCTTCCGAGCTCTCCCGTGTGCCCAAACAGGGGTTTACCTCAACATATGGGGTATCAGCATACTCAGGACAAATAGGACAACAACTTTTGGGGTCCAATTTCTCCTGTTACCCTTGGGAAAATACAAAACTGGGGGCTAAAATATAATTTTTGTGAGAAAAAAAGATTTTTTATTTTCACGGCTCTGCATTATAAACTGCAGTGAAACACTTGGGGGTCCAAAGTTCTCACAACACATCAAGATAAGTTCCTTGGGGGTCTAGTTTCCAATATGGGGTCACTTGTGGGGGGTTTCTACTGTTTCGGTACATTAGGGGCTCTGCAAACGCAATGTGATGCCTGCAGACCATTCCATCTAAGTCTGCATCCCAAATGGCACTCCTTCCGTTCCGAGCCCTCCCATGCGCACAAATGGTGGTTCCCCCCCCACATTTGGGGTATCAGAGTACTCGGGACAAATTGGACAACAACTTTTGTGGTCCAATTTCTCCTGTTACCCTTGGGAAAATACAAAACTGTGGGCTAAAAAATAATTTTGGGGGAAATTTTTCATTTTTTATTTTCACAGCTCTGCATTATAAACTGTAGTGAAACACTTGGGGGTTCAAAGTTCTCACAACACATCTAGATAAGTTCCTTGGAGGGTCTAATTTCCAATATGCGGTCACTTGTGGGGGGTTTCTACTGTTTAGGTACATTAGGGGCTCTGCAAACACAATGTGATGCATGCAGACCAATCCATCTAAGTCTGCATTCCAAATGATGCTCCTTCCCTTCCGAGCTCTGCCATGCGCTCAAACGGTGGTTCCCACCCACAAATTGGGTATCAGCATACTCAGGACAAATTGCACAACAACATTAACCATCCAATTTCTCCTGTTACCCTTGTAACAATATAAAACTGGGGGCTAAAAAATAATTTTTGTGGAAAAAAAATATTTTTTATTTGCACGGCTCTGCGTTATAGACTGTAGTGAAACACTTGGGGCTTCAAAGCTCTCACAACACATCTAGATGAGTTCCTTAGGAGGTCTACTTTCCAAAATGGTGTCACTTGTGGAGGGTTTCTACTGTTTAGGTACATTAGGGGCTCTGCAAACGCAATGTGACTCCTGAAGACCATTCCATCTAAGTCTGCATTCCAAATGACGCTCCTTCCCTTCCGAGCCCTCCCATGCGCCCAAACAGTGGTTCCCCCTCACATATGGGGTATCATCGTACTCAGGACAAATTGGACAACAATTGTTGTGGTCCAATTTCTCCTGTTACCCTTGGGAAAATACAAAACTGGGGGCTAAAAAATAATTTTTGTGTGAAAAAATTTTTGTTTTATTTTTATGGCTCTGCATTATAAACTTCTGTGAAGCCCTTGGTGGGTTAACGTGCTCACCACACATTTAGATAAGTTCCTTAGGGGGTCTACTTTCCAAATTGGTGTCACTTGTGGGGGGTTTCAATGTTTAGGTACATCAGTGGCTCTCCAAATGCAACATGGCGCCCCATCTCAATTCCTGTCAATTTTGCATTGAAAAGTCAAACTGCGCTCCTTCCCTTCCGAGCTCTCCCATGCGCCCAAACAGTGGTTTACCCCCACATATGGGGTATCAGCGTACTCAGGACAAATTGTACAACAACTTTTGGGGTCCAATTTCTTCTCTTACCCTTGGAAAAATAAAAAATTGAGAGCGAAAAAAAAAATTTTGTGAAAAAATATGATTTGTTATTTTTACGGTTCTGCATTATAAACTTCTGTGAAGCACTTGGTGGGTAAAAGTGCTCACCACACCTCTAGATAAGTTCCGTAGGGGGTCTACTTTCCAAAATGGTGTCACTTGTTGGGGGTTTCAATGTTTAGGCACATCAGTGGCTCTCCAAACGCAACATGGCGTCCCATCTCAATTCCAGTCAATTTTGCATTGAAAAGTCAAATGGCGCTCCCTCACTTCCGAGCTCTGTCATGCGCCCAAACAGTGGTTCACCCCCACATATGGGGTATTGGCATACTCAGGACAAATAGTACAACAACTTTTGGGGTCCATTTTCTCCTGTTACCCTTGGTAAAATAAAACAAATTGGAGCTGAACTAAATTTTTTGTGAAAAAAAGTTAAATGTTCATTTTTTTTAAACATTCCAAAAATTCCTGTGAAACATCTGAAGGGTTAATAAACTTCTGGTATGTAGTTTTGAGCACCTTGAGGGGTGCAGTTTTTAGAATGGTGTCACACTTGGGTATTTTCTATCATATAGACCCCTCAAAATGACTTGAAATGAGATGTGGTCCCTAAAAAAATGGTGTTGTAAAAATGAGAAATTGCTGGTCAACTTTTATCCCTTATAACTCCCTGACAAAAAAAATTTTGGTTCCATAATTGTGCTGATGTAAAGTAGACATGTGGGAAATGTTACTTATTAAGTATTTTGTGTGACATATCTCTGTGATTTAATTGCATAAAAATTCAAAGTTTGAAAATTGCGAAATTTTCAAAATTTTCGCCAAATTTCTGTTTTTTCACAAATAAATGCAGGTAATATCAAAGAAATTTTACCACTATCATGAAGTACAATATGTCACGAGAAAACAATGTCAGAATCACTGGGATCTGTTGTAGCGTTCCAGAATTATAACCTCATAAACGGACAGTGGTCAGAATTGTAAAAATTGGCCTGGTCATTAACGTGCAAACCACCCTTGGGGGTAAAGGGGTTAACCCTTATATTTTTAACCAATAGGATGTCTTTCTACATTCTGTCTGAACATCTTAATTTGACCTTGGATATCCTCAGACTGCATCTTTGGTACATCTGTCACTGTTCCTACCTCTCTAGCGAACATGCATTACCGAGACCTTGGGTGTAGGCCGCAGGCTGGGATGAGAGACTGTCCGGGTATCTGGCGGTTGCTGGTCGGTGCTGTGGGTGTCTTTGTTGCCCAGTGGTGCTGCATGGGTGTCTGGTGCTGCCCGGGGCTCAGCCTACATTTTGCAAAAGAACAGAGCCCCAGCACTTCCACGGTTCCATGTGTCGTGGTCTCCGGGAATATGGCCACCGCTTGGGACCAAGATCTCAAAAGATGGGATCTCAGCTCCCTCGGTGGTGGTCATATTCCCAGAGACCACCGCACATGGAACCATGGAAGTACCGGGACTCTGGCCTGTTGTTTCTGGTAGCGCTGGACTCCCATGCAGCACCGCTGGGCACCGGAGACACCCGCAGCACCGGCCAGCAACCGCCAGGCACCCAAAGACACCCAGCAGCAGCACAAGACCCCCACAGCAGCACAAGACCCCCGCAGCAGTGCGCTGCACATCGGAGTCCCCCTGCCTGTGGCACGCAGCATCACCCCACTCCTGCCTCATCCTCCAGCGACCTTGGGACCCTGCTTCACTGCAGCCACCACCCTCGGTAAGCAATAAGATGCAAGGATTATAAGGAGCACTATCATTTTATTAAAAAATAATTTTTTCTTATAATTCTCCTCAAAATTTGTGGTGCGTCTTATAATCCGGAGCGTCCGGAGTTTTTTGAAATTTATAATTCGGAGCTTCTTATAATCCGAAAAATATGGTAATTATATATTAATGGTGGGTGCACATCTGTATTCTGCTGCGTAATGTATAAGAAAGGGAAAAGTGGGAAATGTGCTCTGGAAGCGATAATCTAGGTAACTATGTATTTTATGTAGAGATGAGTCCTGGCTGGAAGAAGTGATGGAAGTCTGCGCTGCATGAAAAAGAAGAGCAAAGATGAAGGACTTCAACTAGATACTTCACTGGTGTGTCAGTGGGTTACCTGTACACTGACATTATACACTATAT
Organism: Ranitomeya imitator; assembly: GCF_032444005.1. Taxonomy (NCBI): domain Eukaryota; kingdom Metazoa; phylum Chordata; class Amphibia; order Anura; family Dendrobatidae; genus Ranitomeya; species Ranitomeya imitator. The sequence continues at coordinate 882,536,987 of NC_091282.1, read as the reverse complement.
ACTATATACAGAGCTCTTGTGTATAATGTGAATGGTAATCACTGTGTTACCTGTACACTGGCACAATATACCGAGCTCCTGGGTAAAATGTCAATGATGATCACTGTATTACCTGTACACTGACCATAAATACAGAGCTCCTGTGTAAATTGGCACTTAGTATTGTGTTTTATTAAATAATGATCAGTACTACTATTATTATTATTATTATTATTATTATTATTATTAATGACCAGTATTCCAGTATTGTAGTTTTCGGTCACTAAGTGGTGGTAATAATATGTGGTCTGGTCATGCTATGGCAGTATTTGTTCATCATATATGGTGTTATTCAGTCTCTATGTGGTGGTGATATGTGGACTGGTCATGGTGTGGCAGTATTTGTTCCTTGTATGTGGTATTATTTGGTCTCTATGTTATGGTTGCATGTAGTGATGAGCGAGTGTACTCGTTGCTCGGGTTTTCCCGAGCACGCTCGGGTGGTCTCTGAGTATTTATGACTGCTCGGAGATTAAGTTTTCATCGCCTCAGCAGCATGATTTATAGCTATTAGCTATTAGCCAGCTTGATTAGATTTGGGGATTACCTAGCAACCATGCAACCCCCACATGTACTCAGCCTGGCTAATAGCTGGAAATCATTCAGCTGCCGTGATGAAAACTAAATCTCTCAACAAATACTCGGAGGTCACCCGAGCGTGCTCAGGAAAACCCGAACAATTAGTATATTCGCTCATCACTAGTTACATGTCATCTGGTCATTGTGCAATGGTATTTGTCCCTTGTATGTGGTATTAATAATCATTTTAAAAAAATGTAAACCAAAAAGAAAAGGGAAGCAAATGCAATAAAATTTCAAAATTTATCATAAGATATCAGTTAAAACATGATTAAAAAATAATAATGCAGGGACTCAAATACAACAAATGCCAAGGGAATACACTGTATGGAAAGCAGAATATCAATAATAGAAATTCACCAATGTTATTCAGCTCATTTCAGGCTCTAAATAGGCTTGTAAAAGGAATATAGTGTATGCAGGGGCGGACACTAACAGCTTGGGGCCCCTGTGCAAGAAATGTGTCTGGGCCCCCTTCCCTGCCCGGTATGCTGCTGTAGGCCAGCGTCAGATGAGCGTATTGCATCAGATGCGATATGCTAATGACCCTCGGCTCCTGCTCTGCTGCGAGCAAGAGCCGAGTGTCATGCGTCTGTGCTCCGAGCCTCTCGCACAGAGCTCCGGAGGAAGCGGAGAAATGACTTTCTCCATCTCCTCCATTGCCGGGGTCAGCGTATAACGCACAGCACTCGGATGATATCCAAGTGATGTGCATTGTCTCACTTACACCTATAGGCTTATATGGGTGCGAGTGAGCCGAGCCTCGGCCGAGTGTCCGTGACAATCGCAGCATGCTACGATTTCACTCACACACTGAATACAGATACACATACATATACCGTACATACATACATACATACATACAACTTACATAAATATACCGATATACCATACATACACAGATACGCATACCGTGCATACATACACCTTACATACATATACCGATATACCGTACATACACAGATACACATACATATACCGTACATACACAGATACACATACATATACCGTACATACATACACCTTACATACATATACCGATATACCGTACATACACACACACATATACCGTACATACATACACTTTAGATACATATACCGTGCTTCATGTGCGTATACACAGGTCTGCCACCTGCGTCTTTGTACGCATAATGGGGATGGAATTTCATAGAATCCCCCAATATGCTGTAACATCTGCCGCTGTGGATGAACGCAGTGTCCAATCCGCAGCAAATCCGCCATGTGGAAACACACCCTTATGGTCTATGTGAGATTGCAGCGGACAAAGACCAGGCTGGTGCTGTCACTATCGGGCCACTGTGCACTGAATATGAGGATATGTCACTTTCCTTAGGTCTCCGGCATTAGTGAAGAGTGAACGTCCCCAGATAAGGCATTATCCGAACATGCTTGTGTGCGGAGTGTTTTTGGCATGCTTGAATAATATTTATTTTCGACTCCCCACCGCTTCATGTGGGCTGTTCCACACATGCAGGGGTTGCCTAACAAACAGGGAATCATTCCTGCTTGTGTTGCGGATGTCAAAAAGCCACGAATCGTGCAGCAGCGGAAACTCGAACATAAGGCTATGTTCACACATTGCGGTTTTTACCGCAGAACCGCAGTGATTTCAGCAGTTTCCATAGCGTTTACAGTAACATGTAAACCCTATGGAAACCGCAAACCGCTGTGCACATGCTGCGGGAAAAACCGCGCGGGAACGCAGCAGTTTACAACCCGCAGCATGTCACTTCTTTGTGCAGAATCGCAGCGATTCTGCACCCATAGAAATGCATTGATCCGCTTACTTCTCGCATGGGGCTGTGCACACCATGCGGGAAGTAAGCGGATAATGTGCGGGTGGTACCCGGGGTGGAGGAGAGGAGACTCTCCTCCAGGCCCCGGGAACCATATTTGAGTAAAAAAAAAAGAATTAAAATAAAAAATAATGCTATGCTCACCTCTCAGCGCTGCACGCGGCCGTCCGGTCTCAGGTTTGCTATGCGACCAGGACCTGCGGTGACGTCGCAGTCACATGACCGTGACGTCACAAAGGTCCTGGTCGCACAGCATCTTTGGAACCGGACCGCCGCCTGCAGCGCCGAGGAGATCGGGACATCAGAGGCTGAGTATATCATGATTTTATTATTTTTAACATTACTATTGATGCTGCATATTGCTGAATATGCAGCATCAATAGTAGGAGTAAAATCCCGCAGCGGAACCCGCAGGACAAGCCGCGATAAATCTGCAGGGATAACCGCAGCGGGTTTGCCCTGCAGATTTATCAAATCCGCTGCGGGAAAACCCGCAGGGACCCGACGCTATGTGTGAACATGGCCTAAGACCACGCCGAAGATGCTCCTTTAGCACTTTAGCATGCTCAGATAACGCCTTATCCAAACATGCTCGCTTATGACTTGATCACTACTCCCAACATGGTTCAAATATGTATTGTTGTTTCTTTATTTTTCAAAACAAAACTGTATACTTACAACATTTCCACCAGGCAGCAAAGATCCTGTCAGCCTGGTCCACACTCGTCCTCTGCACTGAGTCTGCAGCAGCTTCCCGCTCCAAGCTGCGGACTCCAGAGCACAGACAGGTAATGATGCACAGATGTCACTGTGCACTCCATGTAATCTTAGACATTGCACCAGAGGATCCCCATCCCATCCCCCTATATAGTGGATCATTTTAGTACTTGTATTCCCGGCCCTTCTCCTACCTAACCTTGTGATCCCTCCTCAGTCCCTCTCCCCCCATTCTCATGTATCCCAGTCCCGAGGGATCACTGAGTGCGCACAGCAGCAGCATGGACTCACAAACAGAGCGGAAGCTTCAGTGACTCACCGACACTCCCCCTTCCTCCTCTCTTCCAGCGTCTGCCGTCACCATGGATACCGCACCAGTGACTGCCGGACAGCAGCACAATGAATGAATACTAACAGGTGAGGTCAGTAGGGGGCCCTTTTGAACTTCATATCACGTGTGTGCAGCAGAGCGGCCCCCTGCTTCTCCTGTTAGCTTTCATTCACCGCCCTGCTTTCTCAGTCCTTCGGGGCCCCCTCCCGCTCCGGGCCCCGGTGCAGTTGCACAGGTTGAACCGGCGGTATGTCCGCCCATGAGTGTATGTATATAGAGTTACTACAAACTTCCAAAAATAAAGAGTTCAAAAGAATAAAATATCCTTGTACATGAAATCCTATGCACAATGTTCTTCCCAATGGTTGGTAAAAGCCCCAAAAGGAGCAATCACTACTTTCTGTAAATATGCATGGAGTGTTTTATCATCTAAGGGATGGGTGCTAAGTTTAACCAATGCCTAAAAAAATTGAATACAAAAATATGCTTCCTAAAGAAGAGTGCACTTCAGAAATAAATGTAGTTATATACTCAGGATTTTTTTAATTTCGTGGTCTAAAGTAACAATAATAAAACATTGTTTTTCAACTTACATGTTGCAATTTCAAGAAAGAAGCCGAATAAATATCATGTGCAACAATCAAGGCACCCCTAATTAATACTTGTTTGCACATCCTTTGGCATTGATGACAGCCTCCAAACGTTTCTTTTAGCCATCTATAAGCTACTTGCACGTCCCAACTGGTATTTCCTCCAATTCTTCCTTTGCAGGTTGTTGAAGCTCTTGATTCTTTGCAGGGTTCTTTTTCCCAATGGCAGATTTCAGCTCACCCCAAAGATTTTGAATGGGATTAAAGTCAGGACTCATTGATAGCCAATTTAAAACAGTCCATTTTATCTTTTTTCAACCATTCTTGTTTACTTTTTTTATGTGTGCTTCTGGTCATTGTCTTGCTAGAGAACCCATGATCTTCGATTCATATCAAGTTTTCTTACACTGGGTATGACATTTCAGATTTCTAAAATCTCTTAATAATGCTCTGATTTCATGAGTCCTGTGATATGGTCAAGGCATCAAGTACCAGGTGCAGCAATGCAACCCCACAGCATTATGGATCTTCCACAATGCTTATCTGTTGGTAGGGTGTTGTTTTTCCTTCATTGTGCCATTTTCCAACAAACTGTTGCTTTGCATTGCCAAAAAGCCCTATTTTTGTTTTATCTGTCCACAGAACATTTTCCCAGAATGATTGTGGTTTGTCATGGTACTCTTTGTCAAAGAATAGTCTTCTTTTTTATGTCTTTTTTTCAGCAATTTTTTCTTCCCTGGCCTTCGCCCATAAAGTTTTGCAAGGTTTAGTGTGCAGCATATAGTACTTATTGAAACCATAACCCCCGAATGTTTCAGGTTGGCCTTCAGGTCTTTGGATGTTTGACGTGGTGTTTTTTCCACCATTTGCACCAACCTTTGAAGACATCTCTTGTCAATTTTCCTCTTTTCCCCAAGTCCAAAGAGGTTCTTGAGGCTTTCATGCTTGGCAAACTTTTAAATAACATTGCAAATTGTTGAAACTGGATTACCTAGGTCTTTGGAGATGGCCTTACAATCTTTGGAAGTCTTGTGTTTGCTAGTAGTAGCAGTTCTGACGTCTTCAGAAAGCTCCTTTGCCTTCACCATTATAACAAAATTATAGAGTCTACCATGTGGCTTTTTAAATCACTGAAGTCATCATTCATTGGCTAATTCATGTCACATGGTCACTGACAATTAATCACAGGTGATTATCATTTGTGATTTATCACAGACAAGTCAAAATGTGTTTCCATACAAATTTAATGTAAAGGGTGTTAATACCAGAGTCACAGCAAGCTCCCATTGTTTTATGCTTTAAATTATAGTTTATTATTCGTTATTTTGTATTTAACATGAGTGCGCTACACAAAAAACTTACTTGATTCATTTTTTTCAGGAGATATTCAACATTATGTACTTAATCTCCATGGCTGCCAATAGCAATGAGCAGGACTGTTTGTAGTGTTTTCAAGGAGGTTTTTGTCCCAAAGCATTTTTTGTTTTCATTCTGTTATCATTTTCTTAAGCATTTTTTTTTATCTCGTTCCTGAAGAGTTGTTTTATAAATATTTTTAAATAATTTTTTTTATCTGTGGTCTATTTTCTCATACGTTTTTAAATCCAGTAAGCAATGCATTAGCACAATCTTTTTATGTGCTTAAAATAATTTTCAAAAAGTCTAAAAAATGTTGAAAAAGATTTTGAGGCATCTTTGTAGTGGTTTTGTAGCCTCCCTATTGACTTCTGTAAATTATGGAGGAACCTCACAACAGAAAATGACTGAAGAATTAACAGGTCACTGTTTTTGAATCATGATGCTAATCAAAGAGCAGTTGTTTTTCAAAAGAAATGATTAGGAAGAGTATTTTTTATAGATTTTTTTTCTTTGCCACAGAACCTTTCAAAAAGACTCCTCAAAAAACTTCATGCACATACCCTTAGATTATGCTGTGGCTTTTCGAGATGTAATTTTCTGTTAGCAAAAAAAATTGCTAGAAACTATTCCCTCACTGCTGAAGCTAATATTATTTTCCTCGGCCCCCCTTGTATAGTGGTGGCCAGTACCTGGGTCATCACAGATCAGCAGTTCCCAGTGGAGCACAGTTTGTACGGCTAAGTGGCTTTTCATTTCCAGAGTCTCAGGATAAGTCTCTCTTTCTGTTTCCCTTGCCTATAATGTCTGAGTTCTTTTTGTCAGAAAGGTCCTCTCACTCATATACATAGTGTAAGCTCCTATGGTCAGCAGGATTCTTTCTCACACCTATGGAGGCTAAGCTCCTATGGTCAGCAGGGTCCTCTCTCTCTTTCGCCTGTAGAGTCTAACCTCTTAAGGTACCGTCACACTAGACGATATCGCTAGCGATCCGTGACGTTGCAGCGTCCTCGCTAGCGATATCGTCCAGTGTGACAGGCAGCAGCGATCAGGCCCCTGCTGTGCTGTCGCTGGTCGGGGAAGAAAGTCCAGAACTTTATTTGGTCGCTGGACTCCCCGCAGACATCGCTGAATCGGCGTGTGTGACACCGATTCAGCGATGTCTTCACTGGTAACCAGGGTAAACATCGGGTAACTAAGCGCAGGGCCGCGCTTAGTAACCCGATGTTTACCCTGGTTACCATCCTAAAAGTAAAAAAAACAAACACTACATACTTACCTACAGCCATCTGTCCTCCAGCGCTGTGCTCTGCTCTCCTCCTGTACTGTCTGTGAGCATCGGTCAGCCGGAAAGCAGAGCGGTGACGTCACCGCTCTGCTTTCCGGCCGCTGTGCTCACACAGACAGTACAGGAGGAGTGCAGAGCACAGCGCTGGAGGACAGACGGCTGTAGGTAAGTATGTAGTGTTTGTTTTTTTTACTTTTAGGATGGTAACCAGGGTAAACATCGGGTTACTAAGCGCGGCCCTGCGCTTAGTTACCCGATGTTTACCCTGTTTACCGGCATCGTTGGTCGCTGGAGAGCGGTCTGTGTGACAGCTCTCCAGCGACCAAACAGCGACGCTGCAGCGATCCGGATCATTGTCGGTATCGCTGCAGCGTCGCTAAGTGTGACGGTACCTTTATGGTCAGCAGGATTCTCTCTCTCACCTATAGAGGGTAAGTTCCTATGGTCAGCGGGGTCCTCTCTTTCTCTCCTTTCTCCCACATTTATTTTCTGAGCAATTACAAGCATTCAAGTATTGAGATTTACTCAAATTGAATTTGGGGAGAAAATTTGGCAAATTTGAATTTCAAAAGATCCGCTCATCTGTAGAAGATACACTTAAACTGAGTGTCATGTGATTGTGCAGTGGTTAGCACAATTCTCCTAGTTTTTCTTGCAGTTTAAGAACATACACCAATATATTTATATACTACCTATTAAATTAGAGTGTGTTTCTGAGATTTAAAGAAAAAAAATTACTACTCTATATAGTAGTCCTATATAACACAAGCAGTGGGGATAGTTCAGAAAATCAGGCAGATGAATAAACCTTAGGGATGATGCACCAATAGTGTCATTATCTGGCTATTCTGTCTATGAGATAAGATGATAAGTTATTATAGATTATGAGAAATCTGCAGATCCCACAGCAAAAAATTAAATATCTGGAGATTGACTATAAAAATCATCATATGAACCTTTGTGATTTGATCAATCCAAAATAAGCCATACACGAGAAAGAAAGACCAAGTTAACATTCTTCTCATGTCTAACATTAATGATTTTTACACTTTCTTTTAACATAAGTTAAATCTTAAAAGATTATTTGTTCCACATTGGTTTTTCATATTGAATGTAAAGATCAAGCATATTGTGATATGTGTTGTATTACTTATCTCTCACCAAATGATGAAATGTTTATAATGAAGGCAAACATACAATAATTTACTAGACAAATTCGCAAGCTGCTCTTTTTGGTTTGATGTATCTGACTCTCATAGGAAGAATACAAATTAACCTTTCTACCTTCTTATCTTTACGGATGAGAGAGACCAAATCGATGAAGATGCAGTAGCCTCCAATCCTCTACCAAACCCAGTAATGACTGTATACAGAAGGTCATAAGACCCTGTAGGAAGAGATGAGATTGAGGTCATATTGAAGGTTACACTAGAATACAGATTAGTTTACTCTAAGAATATTTTTATGCTGCAATTTACTCTTATTTACCATAGCTACAAATGTTAATGGTGAGGTTTACAAAAATGTGATTTTTAATTATTAGCTGTAAAAGAAATAAATTGTTACATAAATTATGCTGAGGTTAAAGCAAGCTGTAATTATAAAGTAACCTCTTTCAATAACCGCTGTTATCAGAATAATATTAATTTACTATGACAGTAAAATGAAAGGTTGATAGGAAACCAGGGTAGTCAACCCGCCCGGCCGTTTTATCAGACGCTATGCTGGGAAACTGCTTTAGTTTTGGAAGGAACAGATTTGCTGATGAAGCAAAAAGAACGCAAAGATCACACAAACTGCAAAATAGGTAATTTTACAATAATGTTAGCAAGAAAAAGTGACAAATAGTTTGCTTTAATATATGGCTGATATGATTTATTAATCATGTTACAGTTTACAGTATTCCATCCTAAAAATTCAGAAACATCTTTTCCAATTCCTTCCCTCCTGATCCATACTATCTTTAGCTCTTATTATATATAGAACATTCTATGCTCATGGTTGGAGCCATAATGCACTTTTGTGCATGAAAATTTGCAAAGAGCTAATTTGGAACTGTTATGAATAGGTGTTAAAGGGGTTTTCCCAAGACCAAAGTACATCTTGATCAAAAAATCTTGGAATAATAAAATGTCCCACAATTTAATGTATTAAAAAATGTTCCTGTTCTGAGATAATCCTGTGCTGCCCTGTCTGTATACTCTTTTGCATCTTTCCCTGCCCGGGAGAAGTAGTGTGATCAGACTATGTCCCTGCACCATCAGACACAGCCATTACACAGTACACAGCATGGGCACATTTAGAAGATTATCTCAGCACAGGAACATTTTATTAACACATCCAATTGTGTAAATTATTATTCCAAGATTTATTAAATAAAATTTACTTTGTTGGTGGGACAACCCCTTTAACAGTTAAATACATGAAAAAATGTAAAAGGTTTGCTTCATAATGTTCGAAATATTTTATTTTAATATTATTAAAGCAGATAAACCTTAAACATCAGAATCAGACTTTTTCCATGTTAATTCTCCCAAATATCTAAGGTCAATACATGTTGAAAATCAAAAGCAGATTTAGCAGCTTCACTATTAAAAAAAAGTGTTGAGTTAGTGATGAATATGGCTAGAGCTTTGGGCCCACAAATTCGTTCAGCTTTCTGCAAAAAACAAAAATGTTTTCAAAACCCCTTCCAAATGTATTGTGAATTGCATCCGTCTTTTGGTGCGGAATTTGCACGTTAAGTTTTAGCAAATCTTTTCATATCTGAACGTACTCTAATATTCTATGTGCAATGCTCTTAATCCCTTAATCTCTCAATTCAGCCTATTTTGTATATTTTAGTGTTTTTATTCCATAGTTGTAGGCAGAGTTGTTACTTGTGGGATGTTTTACATACCGTATATAACAAATATGTTAAAATTATTTTTATGTGGGGAAATCAAAAAAAGAAAGTCTCACCAGAATTTCTAGTTTTTTTATCTTTACAGATTAAACAATAAGCATGGGGTAATGTATAAATTCCACTTTAACTATACTCAGTGGGTTATAATGGTTTATGACAATTCCAGTTAAATACGTTTTTTTTATTTTTTTTTAAGATTTTCTGCTGTTGCATAATAAAAATATTTTTGACTGAACTTTTTTGAACTGCTAACAGTGTTATTGGGGCTTATTTTGGTACCATATTGGGGTGCATATAAGTAATAATTACAAAAAAAAATTAGCAATTCTTTACTTGTTTGATATATTTGCCATATAGAATAAAATACATTTTAATCTTGTAATACAGGGTGTGCCATTTATATGGATACACCTAAATAAAATGGGAATGTGCTACTAATGTGCCACAAACAGGAAGTTGATATCACCAACCATTCCCATTTTATTTAGGTGTATCCATATAAATGGCCTACCCTGTATAAGTGGTTATTTTAGCTTTCATAATAACAAATAAATAAATAAATAGAAGAAAACACTTTTTCAGATTTTATTTTCTTATTACTTTTTTTTACATTAATTTTTTACCCTTAAAGGGAATCTGTCACCCCTTTTTTTATATGAGGTAAAAATATCATTCAATTCAGCGTCAGCTCTGCATTATAGCAGTACCTTTCATATCCCCTGATTCCCCACCTTTGATGACTAAATACCTTTGTAATCTCTCTGGCCTTGTATGTAAATTTCCTTGGTCTGGTCGCCTTCTCACCCCCGCTCCTCGCCTTGTTGGAAGTAATGAGATCTGTGAATAGCACAGATCCCATACAGCTCCCGGGCATGCACATTGAATTGGCCTCTCGCGCCTGCACAGTATGCTTTGCCCAACTTTGGTCAAAGCATAAAATTACTATTGCGCATGCGCCCGCATTTTTCATCACGTTCTATGCCCCCTTGCATGGCAAGACTTCTGGGGCACAGAAGGTAAAGTAAAATATGATTTTTATGCTTTGCCCACTGTTGGGCAAAACATACTGCGCACGCGCAAGAGGCCATTTCGATGCGCACACGCGAGAAATTAATGTGAACGCAGGAATGAAGAAAAATAAATGCGTAGAGCAAGACAGGAGGTGGGGAGAGAAGGCAAATAAGCAATGCCCATTGGAACTGACCAAGAAAATTTAACTGCAATGCCGTAGAGTTTACAAAGGTATTTAATCATCAAAGGTGGGGAATCAGGGGGTATGAAAAGTACTGCTATAATGCAGAGCTAACGCTGAATTGAACGATATTTTTACCTCATATCAAAAAAAGAGTGACAAATTCCCTTTAACAAGGGAAAATTAACATGTGATTATTTAACCAGTTATATTATACTCTGCTATAATCCAGTGTTGAAGTTTCTTTTGTCTTTCAGCCTATTAGACCCACACATAGCATACCTGGTTGTCTTTAGTAGTTCCAAGGTATTCAGCAGGTCCTCTGGGGAATGATGGCACTGGGACCACAATTGGAGCTTCTGCCTTCATTTTAACCCCTTCATGACCCAGCCTATTTTGACCTTAAAGACCTTGCCGTTTTTTGCAATTCTGACCAGTGTCCCTTCATGAGGTAATAACTTAGGAACGCTTCAATGGATCCTAGCGATTCTGAGATTGTTTTTTCGATACATATTGGGCTTCATGTTAGTGGTAAATTTAGGTCAATAAATTATGTGTTTATTTGTGATAAAAACGGAAATTTGGCGAAAATTTAGAAAATTTCGCAATTTTCACATTTTGAATTTTTATTCTGTTAAACCAGAGAGTTATGTGACATAAAATAGTTAATAAATAACATTTCCCACACATCTACTTTACATCAGCACAATTTTGGAAACAAAATTTTTTTTTGCTAGGAAGTTATAAGGGTTAAAATTTGACCAGCGATTTCTCATTTTTACAACGAAATTTACAAAACCATTTTTTTTAGGGACCACCTCACATTTGAAGTCAGTTTGAGGGGTCTATATGGCTGAAAATGCCCAAAAGTGACAACAATCTAAAAACTGCACCCCTCAAGGTACTCAAAACCACATTCAAGAAGTTTATTAACCCTTCAGGTGCTTCACAGCAGCAGAAGCAACATGGAAGGAAAAAATGAACATTTAACTTTTTAGTCACAAAAATGATATTTCAGCAACAATTTTTTTTATTTTCCCAATGGTAAAAGGAGAAACTGAACAAAGAAAGTTGTTGTCCAATTTGTCCTGAGTACGCTGATACCTCATATGTGGGGGTAAACCACTGTTTGGGCACACGGCAGGGCTTTGAAGTGAAGGAGCGCCATTTGACTTTTTGAATGAAAAATTGGCTGCACTCTTTAGCGGACACCATGTCACGTTTGGAGAGCCCCCGTGTGCCTAAAAATTGGAGCTCCTCCACAAGTGACCCCATTTTGGAAACTAGACGCCCCAAGGAACTTATCTAGATGCATAGTGAGCCCTTTAAACCCCCAGATGCTTCACAAATTGATCCGTAAAAATGAAAAAGTACTTTTTTTTCACAAAAAAATTCTTTTAGCCTCAATTTTTCATTTTCACATGGACAACAGGATAAAATGGATCCTAATATTTGTTTGGCAATTTCTCCTGAGTACACAGATACCTCACATGTGGGGGTAAACCACTTTTTGGGCACATGGTAAGGCTCGGAAGGGAAGGAGCGCCATTTGACTTTTTGAATGAAAAATTATCTCCATCGTTAGCGGACACCATGTCGCGTTTGGAGAGACCCTGTGTGCTTAAACATTGGAGCTCCCCCACAAGTGACCCCATTTTGGAAACTGGACCCCCCAAGGAACTTATCTAGATGCCTAGTGAGCACTTTAAACCCTCAGGTGCTTCACAAATTGATCCGTAAAAATGAAAAAGTACTTTTTTTTCACAAAAAATTTCTTTTCGCCTCAATTTTTTCATTTTCACATGGGCAATAGGATAAAATGGATCCTAAAATTTGTTGAGCAATTTCTCCCGAGTACGGCGATACCTCATATGTGGGGGTAAACCACTGTTTGGTCACACGGCAGGGCTCGGAAGGGAAGGCGCGCCTTTTGACTTTTTGAATGGAAAATTAGCTCCAATTGTTAGCAGACACCATGTCGCATTTGGAGAGCCCCTGTGTGCCTATGCAATGGAGCTCCCCCATAAGTGACCCCATTTTGGAAACTAGACCCCCCAAGGAACTTATCTAGATGCATACTGAGCACTTTAAACCCCCAGGTGCTTCACAGAAGTTTATAATGCAGAGCCATGAAAATAAAAAATAATTTTTCTTTTCTCAAAAATGATTTTTAGCCTGGAATTTCCTATTTTGCCAATGGTAATAGGAGAAATTGGACCACAAATGTTGTTGTCCAGTTTGTCCTGAGTACGCAGATACCCCATATGTGGGGGTAAACCACTGTTTGGGCGCACGGCAGGGCTCAGAAGGGAAGGCACGCCATTTGGCTTTTTAAATGGAAAATTAGCTCCAATCATTAGCGGACACCATGTCGCGTTTGGAGAGCCCCTGTGTGCCTAAACATTGGAGATCCCCCACAAATGACCCCATTTTTGAAACTAGACCCCCAAAGGAACTAATCTAGATGTGTGGTGAGCACTTTGAACCCTCAAGTGCTTCACAGAAGTTTATAACGCAGAGCCATGAAAAAAAAAAAAAAAATTTCTTTTCTCAAAAATGATTTTTTAGCCCGCAATTTTTTATTTTCCCAAGGGTAACAGGAGAAATTTGACCCCAAAAGTTGTTGTCCAGTTTCTCGTGAGTACGGTGATACCCCATATGTGGGGGTAAACCACTGTTTAGGCACATGCTGGGGCTCGGAAGTGAAGTAGTGACGTTTTGAAATGCAGACTTTGATGGAATGCTCTGCGGGCGTCACGTTGCGTTTGCAGAGCCCCTGATGTGGCTAAACAGTAGAAACCCCCCACAAGTGACCCCATTTTGGAAACTAGACCCCGAAAGGAACTTATCTAGATGTGAGGTGAGCACTTTGAACCCCCAAGTGCTTCACAGAAGTTCATAACACAGAGCAGTGAAAATAATAAATACATTTTCTTTCCTCAAAAATAATTTTTTAGCCCAGAATTTTTTATTTTCCCAAGGGTTACAGGAGAAATTGGACCACAAAAGTTGTTGTACAGTTTCTCCTGAGTAAGCTGATACCCCATGTGTGGGGGTAAACCACTGTTTGGGCACACGTGGGGGCTCAGAAGGGAAGTAGTGACTTTTGAAATGCAGACTTTGATGGAATGGTCTGCGGGCGTCACGTTGCGTTTGCAGAGCCCCTGGTGTGCCTAAACAGTAGAAACCCCCCACAAGTGACCCCATTTTGGAAACTAGACCCCCAAAGGAACTTATCTAGATATGTGGTGAGCACTTTCAACCCCCAAGTGCTTTACAGAAGTTTATAACGCAGAGCCGTGAAAATAATAAATACGTTTTCTTTCCTCAAAAATAAATTTTTAGCCCAGAATTTTTTATTTTCCCAAGGGTTACAGGAGAAATTGGACCCCAAAGTTGTTGTCCACTTTCTCCTGAGTACGCTGATACCCCATGTGTAGGGGTAAACCACTGTTTGGGCACACGTCGGGGCTCAGAAGGGAAGTAGTGACTTTTGAAATGCAGACTTTGATGGAATGCTCTGTGGGCGTCACGTTGCGTTTGCAGAGCCCCTGATGTGGCTAAACAGTAGAAACCCCCACAAGTGACCCCATTTTGGAAATTAGACCCCCCAAGGAACTTATCTAGATATGTGGTGAGCACTTTGAACCCCCAAGTGCTTCACAGACGTTTACAACGCAGAGCCGTGAAAATAAAAAATCATTTTTCTTTCCTCAAAAATGATGTTTTAGCAAGCAATTTTTTATTTTCTCAAGGGTAACAGGATAAATTGGACCCCAGTAATTGTTGCGCAGTTTGTCCTGAGTATGCTGGTACCCCATATGTGGGGGTAAACCACTGTTTGGGCACACGTCGGGGCTCGGAAGTGAGGGAGCACCATTTGACTTTTTGAATACAAGATTGGCTGGAATCAATGGTGGCGCCATGTTGCATTTGGAGACCCCCTGATGTGCCTAAACAGTGGAAACCCCTCAATTCTACCTCCAACACTAACCCCCCCACACCCCTAATGCTAATCCCAACTGTAGCCATAACCCCAACACAACCCTAACCCCCCCACACCCCTAACCCTAATCCCAACTGTAGCCGTAACCCTAATCAGAACCCTAACCCCAACACACCCCTAACCCTAACCACAACCCTAATTCCAACCCAACCCTAACCCTAAGGCTATGTGCCAACGTTGCGGATTCGTATGAGATTTTTCAGCACCATTTTTGAAAAATCCGCGGGTAAAAGGCACTGCATTTTACCTGCGGATTTACCGCGGATTTCCAGTGTTTTTTGTGCGGATTTCACCTGCGGATTCCTATTGAGGAACAGGTGTAAAACGCTGCGGAAACCGTACAAAGAATTGACATGCTGCGGAAAATACAACGCAGCGTTTCCGCGTGGTATTTTCCGCACCATGGGCACAGCGGATTTGGTTTTCCATATGTTTACATGGTACTGTAAACCTGATGGAACACTGCTGCGGATCCGCAGCCAAATCCGCACCGTGTGCACATAGCCTAATTCTAAAAGTATGTGCACACGCTGCGGAAAGCGCTGCGGATCCGCAGCAGTTTCCCATGAGTTTACAGTTCAATGTAAACCTATGGGAAACAAAAATCGCTGTACACATGCTGCGGAAAAACTGCACGGAAACGCAGCGGTTTACATTCTGCAGCATGTCACTTGTTTCTGCGGATTCCGCAGCGGTTTTACAACTGCTCCAATAGAAAATCGCAGTTGTAAAACCGCAGTGAAATGCGCAGAAAAACGGCGGTAAATCCACAGCGGTTTAGCACTGCGGATTTATCAAATCCTCTGCGGAAAAATCCACAGAGGAACAGAATACGTGTGCACATACCGAAACCCTAACCCTACCCCTAACCCTACCCCTAACCCTAACCCTACCCCTAACCCTACCCCTAACCCTAACCCTACCCCTAACCCTAACCCTAGTTCTTACCCCAACCTTAGTGAAAAAAAAAAAATCTTTATTTTTTTTAATTTCCCTACCTATGGGGGTGACAAAGGGGGGGGGGGGTCATTTACTATTTTCTTTATTTTGATCACTGAGATAGGTTATATCTCAGTGATCAAAATTCACTCTGGAACGAATCTGCCGGCCGGCAGATTCGGCGGGCGCACTGCACATGCGCCCACCATTTTGGAAGATGGCGGCGCCCAGGAAAGAAGACGGACGGACCCCGGGAGGCTAGGTAAGTATAAGGGGGGGAGATCAGGGCACGGGGGGGTGTCGGAGCACGGGGGGTGGATCGGAACATTGGGGGGTGGATTGGAGCACGGAGTGGGGGATCGCTGTGCGGGCGGGTGGATCGGACCACGCGGGGGGATCGCTGTGCAGGGGGGGCGGTATCGGAGTGCGGGGGGGTTTGATTGGAGCACGGGGGGTGTGATTGGAGCACGGGGGGAGCGGACAGGAGGACAGGGGAGCGGAGCACAGGACGGAGGGGAGCGGACCACAGATAGGAGGGCTGGGGGGGCGATCGGTGGGGTGGGGTGGGTGCACATAAGTGTTTCCAGCCATGGCCGATGATATTGCAGCATCGGCCATGGCTGGATTGTAATATTTCACCAGTTTTTTAGGTGAAATATTACAAATCGCTCTGATTGGCAGTTTCACTTTCAACAGGGCTAAACTACCACTCCCCCTGTCCCTGCAGATCGGGTGAAATGGGAGTTAACCCTTTCACCCGATCTGCAGGGACGCGATCATTCCATGACGCATATGCTGCGTCATGGGTCGGAATGGCACCGACTTTCATGACGCAGCGTATGCGTCAAAGGTCGGGAAGGGGTTAAACATTTGGATGCCATTCTTGATAATCTTTAAGAGGCTGTGATAAATGTTATTTCCGAATCCTGCCAGTAAACTACACTGTCAGCTGAATCTTTTTGAATGACATTAACACAATTTCAGTTGTACATTTATGGCACTTAGCACAAAAGGGGTATTCTCGTGTATTCTCTTGGATTGCCTTAAATAATTAGGCAACATGAAAATAAGCAAGATTGCAATTGACTTGCTTTTTCTATCTACTGTCATTCTTGCAATGCAAAATTTTGGCCCCAATTCATGAAAACCAGCAATCTTCACACTGGTCATGATGAGGGGGTGGAGTGGAGTGTGAGACTCCTAAATAAGAGTCGCAAACCATTTAATGAATCAGGAGTGCCTGACGAGTGGCACGAGTCTCCTTATGTGCCTTTCCACAAATTGTATTACAGTGCTTGCTGAAGTAAGAAATATGGCATAGCAAATGCCGCCACTCATCATGAATTTGATGAGCAACGGTAACCCTATCTTGCCCCAGCACTGCCCACTTTGTCAGAGTTGGGTGAAAATGGCATGAGAACACCAAAACACGCAAACATTTCGTGCACACTTGAGTTGTACCAAAATATTGCAACTTTTCAAAGCTTTTTACACCAGAATTCTGGTGTAAAAGCTTTGGTAAATTGGACCTTTTATCTTTTTTAGTTTAGATCTCATTATAGTGTAGAAACTCATGCTTGGTTAAGAGTGTACAGTAGTTACATTCCAGGAAAGGGGTTAACTCTTACCATCCCAGCCAGATTTCTCCAGTCCATTGATTTCTAGACAGTTCTTAGCTGCTCATCTTCTAAAGAGATACAGTGGGGAAAAAAGTAGTTAGTCAGCCACCAATTATGCAAGTTCTCCCACTTAAAAATATTAGAGAGGCCTGTAATTGACATCATAGGTAGACCACAACAAAAGCAGAGGCTGGAAAGGCAGCAGTAACCATTCACGCAGTATCAGCTTGAGCCAAACGCTGGGACCGGAGTCTCTGCTGAGCAGGTTCTACTGCGGCTGGAGGAGAATGGGAGACCGCAGCTAACATGGTTCAAGATTCCCTCTTTGCAGCAGTGGGAACTCGCCACCTAACACCTTGTCTGATTTGACAAGATTTATTATGGTGGAAAACAAGTATTTGGTCATCTACACCAGAGGTCCCCAACTCCAGTCCTCAAGGCCCACCAACATGTCATGTTTTCAGGATTTCCTTAGTCTTGCCCAGGTAATAATTGCATCACCTGTGCAATGCAAAGGAAATCCTGAAAACATGACCTGTTGGTGGGCCTTGAGGACTGGAGTTGGGGACCTCTGATCTACACAACATGCAAGATTTCTGGCTCTCACAGACCTCTAACTTCTTCTTTAAGAGCCTCCTCTGTCCTACACTCATTACCTGAAATAATGGTACCTGTTTGAACTTGTTATCAGTATAAAAGACACCTGTCCACAACCTCAAACAGTCACACTCCAAACTCCACTATGGTGAAGATCAAAGAGCTGTCGAAGTACAACAGAAACAAAATTGTAGCCCTGCCCCAGGCTGGGAAGATTGAATCTGCAATAGGCAAACATCTTGGTGTGATGAAATCATCTGTGGGAGCAAAGATTGCAGCTTCAAGTCCACTAAGGAATATATTGAAACAAAAAGTAAAAAAAAGTTTTTTTATATATTTAACCCCTTAGTGATAGAGCCAATTTGGTACTTAGTGACTGAGCCAATTTTTTCAATTCTGACCACTGTCCCTTTATGAGGTTATAACGCTGGAACGCTTTAATGGATCTGTGCTGATTTTGAGATTGTTTTTTCGTGACATATTGTACTTCCTGATACTGGTAACATTTCTTTGATATTACTTGCGATTATTTATGAAAAAAAATGGAAATATGGCAAAAAAATTAAAATTTTGCAATTTTCAAATTTTGAATTTTTATGCCCTTAAATCAGAGAGATATGTCGCACAAAATAGTTAATAAATACTATTTCCCACATGTCTACTTTACATCAGCACAATTTTGGAAACAACATTTTGTTTGTTAGGAAGTTTTAAGGGTTAAAAGTTGACCAGCGGTTTCTCATTTTTACAACAAAATTTACAAAATCATTTTTTTTAGGGACCATCTCACATTTAAAGTCATTTTGAGGGGTATACATGACAGAAAATACCCAAACTTGACACCATTCTAAAAACTACACCCCTCAAGGTGCTCAAAACCACATTCAAGAACTTTATTAACCCTTTATGTGCTTCACAGGAACTGAAACAATGTGGAAGGAAAAAATGAACATTTAACTTTTTTTTGCAAACATTCTAATTCAGAACCATTTTTTTTTATTTTCACAAGTGTAAAAAGAGAAATTGAACCACAAAATTTGTTGTGCAATTTCTCCTGAATACGCTGATACCCCATATGTGGGGGTAACTCACTGTTTAGGAGCACGTCAGAGCTTGGAAGAGAAGGAGCACTGTTTGACTTTTCAATGCAAATTTGGCTGGAATTGAGATCAGACGCCATGTCGCATTTGGAGAGCCCCTGATGTGCCTAAACATTAAAACCCCCCACAAGTGACACCATTTTGAAAACTAAACACTTTAAGGAACCTTTCAAGATGTGTAGTGAGAACTTTAAACTTCCAGGTGCTTCACAGAAGTTTATAACGTAGAGCCAGGGGTGGATTAAGGGTAGCCAGGGCCCTGGGGTGTTCAGACTCTGTGGGCCCCCCGGTCATGTGACGAGGTCATGCAACGGGGTCATGCAATGGGATCATGCGATTGGGTCATGCGATGGGGTCATCATATACCTGAACCAGATTATTCCAGAAAAATAGTTGCTGAGTCCACTTCTCACCTATCACACATTAACAGTTCCCATCACCAGATCACACATATAGCCGGCAGCTTTTGTTTTGGCCAAAAGATTTTTTAAGCCGCCACCATAACACAGTAGACACTTTTGGCCGGGCCCTACTCTACTGTAACCTATTAAATAAATGTTAAAATATGCAATACAATTTAGGTTCATTTATTTTTCAATTTTTAAAATGACCAATAATATCACAAACAAGGAACAAATACCGCTACACCATGTCCAGACCACATATTACCACCACATTCTGCCCCCCCATGTCCAGCATTCTGCCCCCCGTGTCCAGCATTCTGCCCCGTGTCCAGCATTCTGTCCACATGTCCAGCATTCTGCCCCTGTGTCCAGCATTCTGCCCCCATGTCCAGCATTCTGCCCCCATGTCCAGCATTCTGCCCCCGTGTCCAGCATTCTAACCCCCGTGTCCAGCATTCTGCCCCCATGTCCAGCATTCTGTCCCCTATGTCCAGCATTCTGTCCCCATGTTCAGCATTCTGTCCCCTGTGTCCAGCATTCTGCCCCCCATGTCAAGCATTCTGTCCCCCGTGTCCAGCATTCTGTCCCCTGTGTCCAGCATTCTGCCCTGTGTCCAGCATTCTGCCCCCGTGTGCAGCATTCTGCCCCCCGTGTCCAGCATTTTGCCCCCCGTATCCAGCATTATGCCCCCCGTGTCCAGCATTCAGCCTCCCGTGTCCAGCATTCTGTTCCCCGTGTCCAGTATTCTGACCACCTGTCCAGCATTCTGCCCCGTATCCCACAGTCCCCGGATCGCCGCTCTAAATAATAATAAAAAAGTTCATCTAACCTGGCCGCACTCCTGCGGCGAAGCTCCCTCCACGCAGCTGAAGCGCAGACTCGAGCGTGGTGGCTTATGTCAACTGCCAGCCTCCGATTGGCTGGTGGCTGTTAACTAATGATGTGCGGGCGTGCTTCACACGTCAATAGTATTAAACTGCTGCAGCACCGCTAAGGGCCCGGTTTAGTCTGCCGGTAGGTGCCCGGTGAGCAGATGAGATGGGGCCTGATACAAGCCCCCTCTGCCCACCGGGTCCCATACTCCAGTCAGGGCAGTAATGCCCTGATGGCGACCCTGAGGTCAATATGGGTGGTAGCCCAGGGTCCCCCCCACACTACTAGGCCCTGGGCTACTGCCCAGATTGACCTCATTATAATCCACCACTGCGTAGAGCCGTGAAAATAAAAAAATCACATTTTTAATACAAAAATGATCTTTTAGCCCCCAAATTTTTATTTTCACAAGGGTCTAAGGGGTATCATTTCTCCTTATGGAGAGTGACATACCATCTCTGGCTTGTCAAGGTAAGGAGGCTTATTCGCCGTGCAATGCTCCTCTGGGAAGTATAATATGCAAATTGCCTCTTCTGAGAAAAAGAGGACTTAAACTCTATAGCACCACCTGTTGGAAGTAGCGATCCTACAAGTCACAATCAACCCTCTAATGAGTCATGCAATATGTCATATTGCACGACTCGTTAGAGGGTTGATTGTGACTTGTAGGATCGCTGCTTCCAACAGGTGGCGCTATAGAGTTTAAGTCCTCTTTTTCTCAGAAGAGGCAATTTGCATATTATATTTTCACAAGGGTAACAGGAGAAATTAGACCATGAAAGTTGTTGAGCAATTTGTCCTGAGTATGTCGATACCCCATATGTGGGGGTAAACCACAGTTTGGGCGAATGGCAGAGCTTAGAACAGGCTGGAATTGAGATCGAACTCCATGTCGTGTTTGGAGAGCCCCTGATGTGCCTAAACAGTGGAAACCCCCCACAACTGACCCAATTTTGGAAACTAGACCCATTATGGAACTTATCTAGATGTGTGGTGAGCACTTTGAACTACCAAGTGCTTCACAGAAATTTATAACGTAGAGCCGTGAAAATAAACAATCCTTTTTTTCCACAAAAATGATTTTTTAGCTCGCAATTTTTTATTTTCTCAAGGGTAACATGACAAATTGGATCACAAAATTTATTGGGCAATTTTATCCTGAGTACGATAATACCCCATATGTGGGGGGGATCACTGTTTGGGCGCATGACAGAGCTCGGAGCGCCATTTTGGAATGCAGACTTTGATAGAATGGTCTGCAGACGTTATGTTGCGTTTGCAGAGCCCCTGATGTACCTAAACATTAGAAACCCCCTACAAGTGACCCCATTTTGTAAACATGACCCCAGAAGGAACTTATCTAGATGTGTGGTGAGCACTTTGAACACCCAAGTGCTTCACAGAAGTTTATAATGCAGAGTCATGAAAATAAAAAATATTTTTTTTTTACAAAAATGATATTTTAGCCCCTAATTTTTTATTTTCCCAAGGGTAACAGGAGAAACAGGAGAAAAGTTGTTGTCCAATTTGTCCTGAGTATGCTGATACCCCATTGCTTGGGCACACATCGGGGCTCGAAAGGGAAGTAGTGATGTTTTGAAATGCAGACTTTGATGGAATGGTCTGCGGGCGTCATGTTGCATTTGCAAAGCTCCTGATGTACCTAAACAGTAGAAACCCCCCACAAGTCACCTCATTTTGGAAACTAGACCCCCCAAATAGCTTACCTAGATGTGTGGTGAGCACCATGAACCCACAACTGCTTCACAGAAGTTTATAATGTAGAGCCATGAAAATAAAAAATCATATTTTTTTCCACAAAAATGATCTTCTCACCCCCAAATTTTTACTTTCACAAGGGTAACAGGAAAAATTGGACCCCAAAATTTATTGGGCAATTTTATCCTGAGTACGATAACAACCCATATGTGGGGGGGACCACTGTTTGGGTGCATGGCAGAGCTCGGAAGGGAAGGAGTGCCGTTTTGGAATGCAGAATTTGATAGAATGGTCTGTGGGCATTATGTTGCGTTTTCAGAGCCCCTGATGTACCTAAACAGTAGAAACCCCTACAAGTGACCGCATTTTGGAAACTAGACCCCACAAGGAACTTATCTAGATGTGTGGTGAGCATTTTGAATACCCAAGTGCTTCACAGAAGTTTAACGCAGAGCCGTCAAAAAATAAAAAATCATTTTTTTTCCACAAAAATGATTTTTTAGCCCCCAATTTTTTTTTATTTTTGCAATGTAACAGGAGAATCTGGACCACAAAAGTTGTTGTCCAACTAGTACTTAGTACGCTGATGTCCCATATGTGGGGGTAAACCACTGTTTGGGCGCACGACAGGGCTCAGAAGGGAGAGAGCGCCATTTGACTTTTTGAGGGCAAAATTGGCTGTCTCATTTGGAGACCCCCTGATGTACCTAAACAGTGGAAACCCCCCAATTCTAACTCCAACCCTAACCCCAACACACCCCTAACCCTAATCCCAACCTGATCCATAATCCTAATCAAAACCCTAAACCCAACACACCCCTAATCCTAATCTCAACCCTAACCTCAAACCTAACCCTAATCCCAATACACCCCTAATCCCAACCCTAACCTTAACACTAATCCCAAACCTAACCCTAATCCCAAACATAATCCTAATGCCAACCCTAACCCTAATACCAACCCTAACCCGAATCCAAACCCTAATCCCAACCCTAATCCCAACTCTAACCCTAACTTTAGCCCCAACCCTAGCCCTAACCCTAACTTTTGCCCCAATCCTAACCCTAACTTTAGCACCAACCCTAACCCTAGCCCTAACCCTAACTTTAGCCCCAACCCTAACCCTAGCCCTAACCCTAGCCCCAACCCTAACCCTAACTTTAGCCCCAACCCTAACCCTAGCCCTAACCATAACTTTAGCACCAACCCTAACCCTAGCCCCCACCCTTAGCCCCAACCCTAACCCTAACTTTAGCCCTAACCCTAACCCTAGCCCTAACCCTAATTGGAGAATGGAAATACATACTTTTTTATTTTATTATTTTTCCTAACTAAGGGGGTGATAAAGGGGGTTATTTACTATTTTTTTTTATTTTGATCACTGGGATAGGATCTCACAGTGACCAAAATAAACAAGAGGAAGAATCTTCCTCTGCCGGCCGGCACATCATGGCGGGGGCACTGCGCATGAGCCCACCATTTTCTTCCCGTTGGAAGATGCCGGTGGCCAGGAGAAGAAGCAAGAGGACCCAGAGACATTGGTAAGTATAACAGGGTCCCCGATCCCCCATCCCTCTGTCCTCTGTTTGATCACTTCAGAGGACAGAGAGTAAACACCGCATTTTTTTACGGTCGCCGGTAAACGGCTATTTACCGGCGATCACAAAACGGGTTGGTAAAAACCGACTTCGATCATGTTCTTTGGGGTTTCAGCTACCCCCAGCAGCCGAGACCCCAAAGAAATTCCGGGTGCTGGCCTGTGGGCGCACTGCGTATGCACCTACCAATTTTTTGCCAGAAGATGGCGGTGCCCATGGGGAACCACGAGGAGCACCATGGGAGACAGGTGAGTATCGGGGCAATCGGGGACCCCATTTCTCTGTCCTTTGATGTGCAATCACATCGGAGGACAGAGAAATTAAATGGCAAATCGCTTTTTTTTGCGACCGCCAGTAAACGGTTAATTACTGGGGATTGCAACTTGGGGGTCGGTAAAAACTGACCCGAATCATGTTCTCTGAAGTCTCGGCTACCCCCGAGACCCCAGAGAAAATCCGACTCTGGGGGGCGCTATACAGTTTTTCCACAGCGCCGTTAAATAACAGCGCTATGGTTTAAGTACCCTTAACTGCCGCCGTTAAAAGGTGTATCGGCGGTTGTTAAGGGGCTAAAAATAAAAAAGTTTTGCCCCTTTCAAAATAATATAATAAAAAAAGCATATTTGGCATCACTGAGTTCAGTATTGTCCGATCTTTCAAAATATAAAACTAATAAATCTGATCGGTAAACTGTGTATTGAGAAAAAAAATTAAAACTGCCAGAATTATGTTTTTTCAGTCACCTCAACATTGCAATACAATGCAATAACAGCCGATCAAAACAGTGTATATAGCCCAAAATTTTATTGATAATAACCCGTCACCCGGCCCCAGATCATGAAAAATCGAAACGCTTTGAATATTGAAAATGGCGCTTTCTTTAATAACAAACTAGATATTTTTTCACCACTTAAATTTAAAAAACTATACATGTTTGGTATCTTCGAACTTATAATGACCTGGAGAATCATAATGACCGGTCAGTTTTAGCATTTTGTAAACATGGTAATTTTCTCGCAATTTCATCGCATTTGTAATTTTTTTCGGCTTTCCAGTACATTAACACAGCAAATCATAGACTGTTAATACAGTCTTCAATGTAGCTGTAAGTGTAGTAGATACTTTTCTCAGTAAACTGAAAATGTGTATCAGTAAAGAAGAAAATACACTGACGAGAAATGTTATAGGATGTGATCATCTTCCATTAGCAAAAATATTATTCTGTCAAAGAATGGTCTGAAAGAGAAAGGCAGATAAGATAAAACATCTCTTCATACTGTAGAAGTGACACATTACCAAAAATGCTTTTTATTTTAATTATAAGCAGGTTTTTTTTATACAGGAATTGCTTTAAGATACATTTGAGAACTTAATGTCATGTTAAACAGCTGCATATTATATTGTCAAAATTTGCATTCTAAGCATGCATTAAGCTTCTTAAAAAAATTTCAGCAGCAGCTTAGTCACAAAATAGTTCTTAAAGCATAAGCGAATCTAGGTTTTCCTACATCCAGGGCAAATATTTTGTTTGATGTCCCCTCCGTTTCACAGGTTAAACGGTTTGAATAGTCATCATGTGACTCCCTCATATACTATATGCATACTTACAATCACATTGTGACTAGCTTTCCGTCTTGATTCTCTCAATGTTCAGTGAAAAACTACAGCTCTTGGTTTATTGAGAGAAGCATGTGGAATTCAGTTGGAATGTGACCTCACGTACGAAGCTCGCATATGATTGGTCATGTAATAACTGCTGGAAGCAAGCAGAATATTGAGGCCTCATTCACACATCAATATTTTTGATTAGTATTTCATCAGTATTTTATGCCAAAACCAGGAGTGTCTCCAAAACACAGGACAGGTGTAAATCTTTCAATTATGGTCTTTCCCTGTAAGTTACAGTCCTGTCTTTGGCATACTATCACTGATGCAAAATACTGACCAACTACTGACATGTGATTGAGGCCTAATACTGAGTATATTAAATATTGCTATGATATGACATGCTTCAGTTCTTGCTGGAAATTTGCTTAGGTCTGGAGAATCCCTTTATACTATACTTTCTGGCATATAAAGTGGGTACGGAAAGTATTCAGACCCCCTTAAATTTTTCACTCTTTGTTTCATTGCAGCCATTTGGTAAATTTAAAATAGTTCCATCTTGACTGAAAAAAACAGAAATGTAGTAATTTTTGCAAATTTATTAAAAAAGAAAAACTGAGAGATGAGTCTTCTTGGGAATGAAGCAACAAGTTTTTCACACCTTGATTTGGGGATCCTCTGCCATTCTTCCTTGCAGATCCTCTCCAGTTCCATCAGAGTGGATGGTGAACGTTGGTGGACAGCCATTTTCAGGTCTTTCCAGAGATGCTCAATTGGGTTTAGGTCAGGGCTCTGGCTTGGTCAGTCAAGAATGATGTCAGAGTTGTTCTGAAGCCACTCCTTTGTTATTTTAGCTGTGTGCTTATGGTCCTTGTCTTGTTGGAAGGTGACCTTCGGCCAAGTCTGAGGTCCAAAGCACTCTGGAAGAGGTTTACATCCAGGATATCTCTGTACTTGGCTTCATTCATGTTTCCTTCAATGACAACCAGTCGTCCTGTCCCTGCAGCTGAAAAACACCCCCATAGCATGATGCTGTCACCACCATGTTTCACTGTTGGGATTGTAATGGGCAGGTGATGAGCAGTGCCTGGTTTTCTACACACATATCACCAAAAAGGTCTATCTTCATTTCATCAGACCAGAGAATCTTATTTCCCATAGTCTGGGAGTTCTTCATGCGATTTTTAGCAAACTCTATGCATGGTTTCATATGTCTTGCACTGAGGAGATGCTTCCTTTGGGGGACTCTGCCATAAAGGCCCAACTGATGGAGGGCTGCAGTGATAGTTGACTTTGTGGAAATTTCTCCCATCTCCCTACTGCATCTCTGGAGCTCAGCCACAGTGATCTTGGGGTTCTTCTTTACCTCTTTCACAAGGCTCTTTCCCCACGATTGCTCAGTTTGGCAAGACGGCCAGGTCTAGGAAGACTTCTGGTGGTCCCAAACGTCTTCCATTTAAGGATTATGAAGGCCACTGTGTTCTTAGGAATTTTGAGTATTGCAGAAATTCTGTTGTAACCTTGGCCAGATCTATGCCTTGCCACAATTCTGTCTCTGAGCTCCTTGGCCAGTTCATTTGACCTCATGATTCTCATTTGGTCTGACATGCATTGTGAGCTGTGAGGTCTTATATAGACAGGTGTGTGCCTTTCCAAATCAAGTCCTATCAGTTTAATTAAACACAGCTGGACTCCAGTGAAGGAGTAGAACAATCTCAAGGAGTATCACAAGGAAATAGACAGCATGTGACTACAATATGTTTGTCTGAGCAAAGGGTCTGAATACTTATGACCATGTGATATTTCACATATTTCACAAATTTTTATTTTAATTTACCAAGTGGCTGCAATGAAACAAAGAGTGAAAAATTTAAAGGAGTAAAGCAGGGTTCACACTGCGTTAACAGCAGCCCGTTCAGCACATACGCTAATGGGCTGCTGTTAACGCAAGTGCCGACGTTCTATTGCACTAGCGCAGATGGAGCATCTGCTAGCTCCATCTGCGCTAGCAGTGACGGACCCGGAAACGCTGCAGCCCGCGTCTCTGGTCCGTCACTCAATGACGGCACATCGCTAGCGCACGCCCATTATGGGCGTGCGCTAGCAATGCGTCCGGCATTGCATTCAATGGCGGCATTAACGGACTATGTTACACCGCGTCATGCCATGGTGTAATGTATTCTGTTTAACGTAGTCACTGAACGCAATGTGAACCCAGCCTAATAATTTCCATTCCAAATGTATATGTCCTTTTCTTTCAGTTACCAAAACACCTCTTTCTTATATAATGTTTTTGGCCATAGAAAAATATTTCCCCCATTGTCAGCACTTTTTATCACTATGTCATCATACAACTGTGATTTTTTTAAAGCATTGTGTTGTACTGCTGTCATATCAAATCTCTGTCTAGTGGGTTCTTGTTTAACATCTTGTGTTACTAACTATGTAAAAATTTCTTCAGAAAAGCATAGCAATAAAGTGGGAAACTTTGTAGATTTTGGTACAATTGTTTAACCCCCTTTCTGACATTAGACGTACTATCCCATCGAGATGGACCCCTATGACCACCGACGGGATAGTACATCATACGCGATCGGCCGTGCTCACGCTATCGCAGCTGACATCCGGCACTATGTGCCAGGAGCGGTCACGGACCGCTCCCGGCACATTAACCCCCGGCACACCGCGATCAAACATGATCGCGATGTGCCGGCGGTACAGGGAAGCATCGCGCAGGGAGAGGGCTCCCTGCGGGCTTCCCTGAGCCCCCCGCAGCAACGCGATGTGATCGCGTTGCTGCGAGGATCTCCCTACCTCCCTCCCTGTAGCAGGCCCGGATCCAAGATGGCCGCGGCATCCGGGTCCTGCAGGGAGGGAGGTGGCTTCACAGAGTGCTGTGCAAACTGTCAGATCACCAATCTGTGATGTCCCCCTCTGGGACAAAGTAAAAAAGTTTTTAAAAAAATTCCAAATGTGTAAAAAAAAATAAATACAAAATTCCTAAATAATGAAAAAAAAAATATTATTCCCATAAATACATTTCTTTATCTAAATTAAAAAAAAACAATAAAAGTACACATATTTAGTATTGCCGCATCCGTAACGGCCCGACCTATAAAACTGGCCCACTAGTTAACCCCTTCAGTAAACACCGTAAGAAAAAAAAAAAACGAGGCAAAAAACAACGCTTTATTATCATACTGCCGAACAAAAAGTGGAATGACACGCGATCAAAAAGACAGATGTAAATAACCATGGAACTGCTGAAAACGTCATATTGTCCCGCAAAAAACGAGGCGCCATACAGCATCATCAGCAAAAAAATGAAAAAGTTATAGTCCTGAGAATAAAGCAATACAAAAATAATTATTTTTTCTATAAAATAGTTTTTATCGTATAAAAGCGCCAAAACATAAAAAAATGATATAAATTAGGTGTCGCTGTAATCATACTGACCCGAAGAATAAAACTGCTTTATCAATTTTACCAAACGCGGAATGGTATAAACGCCTCCCACAAAAGAAATTCATGAATAGCTGGTTTTTGGTAATTCTGCCTCAAAAAATTCGGAATAAAAAGCGATCAAAAAATGTCATGTGCCCGAAAATGTTACCAATAAAAACATCAACTCGTCCCGCAAAAAACAAGACCTCACATGACTCTGTGGATCAGAATATGGAAAAATTATAGCTCTCAAAATGTGGTAACGCAAAAAATATTTTTTGCACTAAAAAGTGTCTTTCAGTGTGTGACGGCTGCCAATCATAAAAATCCGCTAAAAAACCCGCTATAAAGGTAAATCAAACCCCCCTTCATCACCCCCTTAGTTAGGGAAAAATTAAAAAATGTATTTATTTCCATTTTCCCATTAGGGCTAAGGTTAGGGTTAGGGCTAGGGTTAGGGTTAGGGTTAGGACTAGGGTTAGGGTTAGGGTTAGGGCTAGGGCTAGGGTTAGGGCTAGGGTTAGGGTTAGGGCTAGGGTTAGGGCTAGGGTTAGGGTTAGGGCTAGGGCTAGGGTTAGGGTTGGGGCTAGGGTTAAGGCTACAGTTAGGGTTGGGGCTAAAGTTAGGTTTAGGGTTGGGGCTAAAGTTACGGTTAGTGTTTAGATTACATTTACAGTTGGGAATAGGGTTGGGATTAGGGTTAGAGGTGTGTCAGGGATAGAGGTGTGGTTAGGGTTACTGTTGGGATTAGGGTTAGGGGTGTCTTTGGATTAGGGTTTCAGTTATAATTGGGGGGTTTCCACTGTTTAGGCACATCAGCGGCTCTCCAAACGCGACATGGCGTCCGATCTCAATTCCAGCCAATTCTGCGTTGAAAAAGTAAAACAGTGCTCCTTCCCTTCCGAGCTCTCCCGTGTGCCCAAACAGGGGTTTACCTCAACATATGGGGTATCAGCGTACTCAGGACAAATAGGACAACAACTTTTGGGGTCCAATTTCTCCTGTTACCCTTGGGAAAATACAAAACTGGGGGCTAAAAAATAATTTTTGCGGAAAAAAAAAGATTTTTTGTTTTCACGGCTCTGCATTATAAACTGTAGTGAAACACTTGGGGGTTCAAAGTTTTCACAACACATCTATATTAGTTCCTTGGGGGTCTAGTTTCCAATATGGGGTCACTTGTGGGGGGATTCTACTGTTTAGGTACATTAGGGGCTCTGCAAACGCAATGTGACGCCTGCAGACCATTCCATCTAAGTCTGCATTCCAAATGGTACTCCTTCCCTTCCGAGCCCTCCCATGCGCCCAAATGGTGGTTCCCCCCCACATATGGGTTATCAGCGTACTCAGGACAAATTGGTCAACAACTTTTGTGGTCGAATTTCTCCTCTTACCCTCGGGAAAATACAAAACTGGGGGCTAAAAAATAATTTTGGGGGAAAGTTTTTTTAATTTTCACGGCTCTGCATTACAAACTGTAGTGAAACACTTAGGGGTTCAAAGCTCTCACAACACATCTAGATGAGTTCCTTAGGGGGTCTAGTTTCTAAAATGGTGTCACTTGTGGGGGGTTTCTACTGTTTAGGTACATTAGGGGCTCTGCAAACGCAATGTGACACCTGCAGATCATTCCATCTAAGTCTGCTTTCCAAATGGAGCTCATTCCCTTCCGAGCCCTCCCATGCGCCCAAACGGTGGTTCCCCCCCCACATATGGGGTATCAGCACACTCAGGACAAATTGGACAACAAATTTTGGGGTCCAATTTCTCCTGTTACCCTCGGGAAAATACAAAACTGAGGGCTAAAAAAATAATTTTTGTGGGAAAAAATTTTTGTTTTATTTTTACGGCTCTGCATTATAAACTTCTGTGAAGCCCTTGGTGGGTCAAAGCACCCAAAACACATCTAGATAAGTTCCTTAGGGGGTCTACTTTCCAAAATGGTGTCACTTGTGGGGGGTTTCAATGTTTAGGCACATCAGTGGCTCTCCAAATGCAACATGGCGTCCCATCTCAATTCCTGTCAATTTTGCATTGAAAAGTCAAACGGCGCTCCTTCGCTTCCAAGCTCTCCCATGCACCCAAACAGTGGTTTACCCCCACATATGGGGTATCAGCGTACTCAGGACAAATTGTACAACAACTTTTTGGGTCCAATTTCTTCTCTTACCCTTGGGAAAATAAAAAATTGGGGGCGAAAAATAATTTTTGTGAAAAAAGGTGATTTTTTATTTTTACGGTTCTCCATTATAAACTTATGTGAAGCACTTGGTGGGTCAAAGTGCTCACCACACCTCTAGATAAGTTCCTTAGGGGGTCTACTTTCCAAAATGGTGTCACTTGTGGAGGTTTCAATGTTTAGGCACATCAGGGGCTCTCCAAACGCAACATGGTGTCCCATCTCGATTCCAGTCAATTTTGCATTGAAAAGTCAAATGGCGCTCCTTCGCTTCCGAGCTCTGTCATGCGCCCAAACAGTGGTTTACCCCCACATATGGGGTATCGGTGTACTCAGGACAAATTGTAAAACAACTTTTGGAGTCCATTTTCCCCTGTTACCCTTGGTAAAATAAAATAAATTGGAGCTGAAGTAATTTTTTTGTGAAAAAAAGTTAAATGTTCATTTTTATTTAAACATTCCAAAAATTCCTGTGAAACACCTGAAGGGTTAATAAACTTCTTGAATATGGTTTTGAGCACCTTGAGGGGTGCAGTTTTTAGAATGGTGTCACACTTGGGTATTTTCTATCATATAGACCAGTCAAAATGATTTCAAATGAGATGTGGTCCCTAAAAAAAATGGTGGTGTAGAAATGAGAAATTGCTGGTCAACTTTTAACCCTTATAACTCCCTAACAAAAAAAATTTTGGTTCCAAAATTGTGCTGATGTAAAGTAGACATGTGGGAAATGTTACTTATTAAGTATATTGTGTGACATATCTCTGTGATTTAGGGTACTTTCACACTAGTGTTTTTTTAAATCCGTCACAATGCGTAGTTTTGCAGAAAAAACGCATCCTGCAAAAGTGCTTGCAGGATGCGTTTTTTCCCCATACACTTCTATTGACGACGCATTTGCGACGGATTTGCACACTTCGCATCCGTCTTGCGACGAATGCGTCGTGCTTTGGCGGACCATCGGGAGAAAAAAACCCTACATGTAACGTTTTTTTTCTCCCGACGGACCGCTTTTTCCGACCGCGCATGCGCGGCCGGAACTCCGCCCCCACCTCCCCGCACCTTACAATGGGGCAGCGGATGCGCCGGACAAATGCATCCGCTGCCTCCATTGTGCAATGCAGCAAACGCTAGCGTCGGAATCTCTCCCCGACGCATTGCGACGGGGAGATTCTGATGCTAGTGTGAAAGAAGCCTTAATTGCATAAAATTTCAAAGTTGGAAAATTGTGAAATTTTCATAATTTTCAGCAAATTTCCATTTTTTTCACAAATAAACGCAGGTACTATCAAAGAATTTTTACCACTATCATGAAGTACAACATGTCACGAGAATCAATGTCAACAATGTCAGAATCACTGGGATTCGTTGAAGCGTTCCAGAGTTATAACCTCATAAAGGGACAGTGGTCAGAATTGTAAAAATTGGCCCGGTCATTAACGTGCAAATCACCCTTGGGGGTAAAGGGGTTAAGGGAACCTACAATGGCCTTATAAGGTCTGTTCAACAAGCAAAGAATTTGTATAGCATCTTTTTCAGCTTCCGTCTTTAATGTGCTTTGTGTGGCTTCTTTATTGTAAGTTTTTTTTTAAATTAGTTTCAGTGAGAATAAATGAAGATTCTTCATGGCTGTAAATAAATCATAAGAACTAGTTGGGGAGAAAGTAAGGCCCTTTTGTAAGACTCTAATTGAGCATCTGTGAGAGTATGATTTGAAAGATTTATTACTTCAAGATTATTTTTGTTGTTTTTCCTGTTTTATTGATTACTTTGGGTAATTTTTTCATTTGTATTGTTGCTTCCCTCCATTATATCAGTATCCATTAGTCAGTTTGTTTAGTTTCAGTTGGTTGATGGTCATCATTAGAGTTCTATGAGGTTATCGGTTCCAGTTATATAAATTTTCTTGATTATGGTCATTAACCCCTTCCCGACATGTGCCGTATATATACTACTCTTGGGGAGCTATGTTCCCGCAAACTGCAGTGTATGTATGGCACCACGTTTGCGCTACCTCTATGTGAGAGCTGACACCCTGCAGCAAAGCACACAATCAGTGCTAACAACAACCGTAGGCGATTCAACAGTGACAGCAACATCGAGGAGCATCACACAGGGAGGGGGATCCCTGTGTGCTCCCATCAGAATGCGATATGATCCCAAAAGGTAGCTATGGGGTCCCTTAGGGTCCTGCAGGGAAGGTGGGTTGTGAATGCCGCATGCCTCCATCCCTGCTCGTCAGATGCTGATCTAATGCTCTGCAGTGCAGAAGCATTGCAGAGCATCAGATCAAAGATATGGTACTGAACAGTGATGTCCCATCTCGGGACAGTGCAAATAAAGAACAAAAAAACAACAAATCTTGTTGAAAGCAATCCAAAAATGTCAAGTGTCTGAAAATGGTAAAACAGAAGGAAATCCAGCTTAATGAACTTTGCAAACAAACTTCTTTCTTTAGTCACCATAAAGTGCTCAGCAGAGGGTAAAACAAAATCAGCATTGTAAGTTACATGATATGTGACATCAATGCATTTCAGGTGGCTACACACTCTTAATCATGATGTTTAACTGTTTAACAAAAAAATGTGTTCACAAAGTTCATTGAGCTGGATTTTCTTCAGTTTCATGACTGAGCCACACCTTGACACAGCATTTCCTGTGCTCCAAACATCTAAGGAGCAGCATAAAAAGTAAATAAAACCAATTGTTCACCTGCTGTTGATTTGTCCATTCTGCCTACCAAAGATCACTGTAAGGCTCAGCACACATTTTTCTGCGCCCTGCGCTGAGCGCTTCAATCAGGGTTTCCGTGTAAATCTCTGAAATACATGATTCAGTTGGCACCTCCAGAGGAGTCCCTATATTGAGGCAGATGGAGGCATTGTGAATGCCATCTGACCTGTGATCTGGTGGTGTCCGTCTTTTTAGGCGAGCATAAAAGTACAGTTGACCACAGTTTTGTGCACTTCTGGAAAGAAGGACACCACGGAGACAAGAATAACTGCCAGACAGAGACAAAAATAACTCTGTTGCCTCAATTCAGTGAAAGAATCCCTCTGGGGTTTCATCTAAATCATGTTACACAAAGATTTAGATGGAAACCTCAAAGCATGTGAAAAGGGTAGAGCGCAGGATAAATGTAATCTAAAATGTTATGTAAAATGTTCCCAATAAAACTTCAACTCAATCCACAAAAAATCAAGTCACCAATCCGGTCCATCATCTGTTAAGGGAAATATATGGGGCTTCCACGTTACTGATATCACAAAGGCTCTGGAAAAGCAAAATGGTTCCTCGCCTCTCAAAAGAAATTCTGAAAATACTGCGCTCCCAAATCTAAATGTCCCCCACCTTTCTGAGCCCCAGTATGTCTAAGCCACATATAGCATCCACATGTTTGGAATTTCTGTAGTCATGAGAGCCTGCCTAAATTACAGGTGCGGTCTCCAGAGGCATGAGCTGGGAACAATGTACTGGTCACTACAATATACTGGTCACTACAAGCGTACCAGTCACTGCAACGGCAGTTTGCAATTTTCACTCTTCAACATCCACTGCTGCTTGCTTGTGGAAAACACTCATGGAGTCATAATTGTCACTACACATGTAGATAAATTCCCAAAGGGGTATAATTTACAAAATGGGGTCACTTGAGGGGGGATTCTGCTTTTTGGTATTTAGGGGCTTTGTATATGTAGCCCACAAACTATTCTGGGAAAATCTGAGCTCCAGGAGGCAAATAGCGCTCCGTCCCTACCAAGACTCTTTGTATGGCTAGCCACATATAGGGTGTACTGTACCGCCACATATAGGGTATTTCTACATTCAGCAGAAATTGTGTGACATATTGTGATGCCATTTTTACCAATTTCCCAGTATGAAAATATAACATTTGGGGCTAACACACAATTTTAGTGGTAAAAATGTAATTTTTTTCTTCACTGCTCAATAGTATAAAAATCACCTCTGGTGTCAATATGATCACTTCACCCCTATATAAATTCATTGAGAGGTTTAGTTTGTAAAATGGTGTCACTTATAGGGGTTTTTGCTGTTTTGGCACCTCAGGGGCTTTGCCAGTGTGACATGGCACCCTCAAACCAGTGCATCAAAATGTGCACTGTAACATGGCGCTCCTTCCTTTCTGAGCTTTGACCTCTGCCTCAAAACTTGTTTTTGACCATATATATGGTATCGGTGAACTCAGAAGAAATTGCACAACAAATTTTGGGGTCCATTTTCTTCTGTTACCTTTGTGAAAACACAACATTTTGGGCCAAAAAACATTTTTGTGGGAAAATGGGATATTTGTTTTCACAGCGCAACATTATAAACTTCTGTGAAGCACTTGAGGTTTAAAAGTGCTCAATATACATCTAGATAAATTCCCTGAGGGGTCTAGTTTCCAAAATGATGTCACTTGAGGGGGTTTCCACTGGTTTAGAATGCCAGGGGCTCTCCTAATGCAACATGATGTCCGCTAATTATTCCAGCAAATTTTGCATTCAAAAAAATCATATAGCGCTCCTTCCCTTCCAAGCCCGGCCATGCACACAAACAGTGGTTTTCCCCCACATATGGGGTATTTGCATGATCAGGACAAATTGCACAACAAATTGTATGGTGCAGGTTGTCCAGTTACCCTTATGAAAAAAAATGGGTACAAAGGAAAATTTTTGTGAAAAAAGTGAAATGTTTATTTTTTCCTTCCATATTCCATTAATTCCTGTGAAGCATCTGAAGGGTTAAAATACACTTCTTGAATGTCGTTTTGACTACCTTGATGGTTGCAGTTCTTAGAATTGTGTCATGTTTAGGCATCTTTTGTCATATATGCCCCCCAAGTCACTTCAAATGTTATGTGGTCCCTAAAAAAATGCTTTTGTAAATTTTGTTGTAAAAATGAGAAATTGCTGGTTAACTTTAAACCCTTATAGCTTCCTAACAAAAAAATATGTTTCAAAAAGTGTGCTGATATAAAGTAGATATGTGTGAAATATTATTTATTAACTATTTTGTGTGACATGCCTCTGATATCAGGGTATAAAAATTAGACGTTTGAAAAATAATAAATTTTGGACAAATTTTCACAAATAAACGTAAGTCGTATCGAAGAAATTTTACCATTATCTTGATGTACAATATGTCATATAAACAATCTAAGAATTACTGTAATCCAATGAAGCCTTTCAGAGTTATAACCTCATAAATTGACAGTGGTTAGAATTGTAGAAGATGGCCTGGTAAGGAAGGTTAAAACAGGCTTTCGGTTGAAGGGGTTAATGTCCCTCTGGAACTTTTTGGCTTTGACCTCATATATTTCTTTCTCCCATTTAAATAAATAATTAAATAATGATTATCTGAAATTAATTGTCTGAAAGCTTCACCTGACAGCTTTTTAAGCATAATATACAGTTCCTTAATTTCAATTTCCACTTCAGATATAATAAATCTTTTGATTTAACTATACTAATAGGTCTAAGAAACTACTAAAACAGTTATTATACAGGTCTTCCCATTTATTTTTAAATCTTTCATTAGTGATCTCATATGCTGGAAACACTTGTATTCTCAAACCGCTTGGAATCAAGCCCTTTTGAATATCTTTCAAGGGAAGTCCTATTCCACCACACCTTCATCCTCTTATTAAGTCTTTAATCTCATTACAGAGTCTTGAACATCTTTGCTGTGGTTAATTAAAGTTGAGATAACCAAGTTTGTTCACGTGCTTTATACTCCTTATTATATCTGGAACCTGTAGTTGTGAAAAACAAAGAATACCGTATTTTTCGGACTTTAAGATGCACTTTTTTTCCTCCCAAAATGTGGAGGAAAATGGGGGGTTAGTCTTATAGTCTGGATGTATGGGCTATGGCCGTGGTGGTGAGGTGGCGGAGTGGTTTCGGCGGCACATTGGGTCACAGAAGGCTGGAGCCGGCGGCTCCAGCTAACTCTTGTGCCTGCTGCTAAAGAGAAATTAATATACACTGGATTTCACGCCCATGGGCATGGAGGGCAATGCATATTTATTTTTCTGCCATCCCTGGTATAAATGGCCCCATCTTATACTTGGAATGTTGGTCCCATCCTTTTTCTTTTATAATTGGCCCCATCCTGTTCCTGGTATGCATGGCCCCATCAGGAAAGATAAAAAAAAAACCATTATGCACTCAGCTACACTGCGCTCCCTCGCCACTTACTGCTCCGGTTCCAGCAGCTGCCTAATGCTTGTAAGCAGCGCATGGCAGGGACATCATGCGCTGCTCACAAGCAGAGCACAGCTGCTAGAATACTCACCGGGACTGTTCATCGCAGATATCGGTGAGTATCCATTCGTCTTCAGTAGCGCACACTGTCAGCCATCGGCATCCTGCTGGGTCAGCGGTCACATGTGCTGATACTTAAGAAAAATGAATGTTCAGAATATTCATTTCTCTTAAGTATCGGCCACACTTGACTGCTGGCAGCAGAAGGAAGGCTCCGGCTGACTCTGCGCGCTACTGAAGAGGAATGGATACTGGTCGCTCTCTGCGATGAACGGTACCGGTGAGAATTCAGGCAGCGGTGCTCTGCTTGAGAGTAGCGCATGATGTCCCTGCCATGCGCTGCTTACAAGCATTAAGCAGCTGCTGGCATCAGAGCAGGACGCTGTGCGGGAGGGCCATGTAGGTGAGTGTAATGGGTTTTTTCTTAATCTTTCCTGATGGGGCCATGCATATCTGGAACAGGATGGGGCCAATTATAAAAGAAAAATAATGGGCCCAATCAAACCAGGAACAGGATGGGGCCCTTTATACCAGAAAAAGGATGGGACCAATCATACTAGAAATGGGACGGGGTCAATTATAAAAGAAAAAGGATGGGGCCAATCATACCAAGACCGGAATGGGGATAATTATGCCAGAATAAGGATGGACTAATCAAACCAGGACCATGATGGGGCCAATCATACCAGGACAGGAATGGGTTCATGCATAGCAGGACCGAGATGATGCCAATCATACCAGCATAAGGATGGGGCCATGCACGCCAGGATAGTGATGAGGGGGCTATGCATAGCAGGATAGAGATGAGGGGCATATGTATCAGAATGAGGATAAGGGGACCATAAATACAAGGATAGGGGAAATTACAGTACAGAATGGACCTTTTTTTGCTTCAATTTTTTCCTAATTTCCTCCTCTAAAACCTAGGTGCGTCTTATGGTCCAAAAAATACGGTAAGTTAGAATCCCTAAATAGTACCAGATTAGCATGTTTGAAAAACATGTATTAGCTTAGCTACTTCATTGAACATATACAAAACAAGAGAAATAAGAGTTAGTTATAGATTTAAAACTACAATTTTATTTAAAATAAACATGTATACATAAATAATGTGGTTTAAAGTATGATCAGTGGTAATAAAAGTAGTGTCAAGGGTGCTACATATTGGATTCTCTCTAGCAGTTATTTGTACACACTTATGCATTTAAATTATTTATCAGAAAACATATTATTTAATATATTTTGAAATCAACAGTCATATATTCAAATATTATCTTCCATAGCATTGCTTCAGTTTGATCTGACATCTAGTATATTAGCTGCTCCTATCACATGAAAAAAGGAGGGTAAATATACATCTGTTGTTTGAGTTAAAATCATATCTAACTATAGTAATGTCACAGATATATATTTATTTTTTCATATGTATACCTTATCAGTTTCTTATGGATTAACCCCTTAGTGACGGAGCCAATTTGCAGCTTAATGACCAAGCCAATTTTTACAGTTCTGACCACTGTCATTTTAAGAGGTTATAACTCTGGAACGCTTTAATGGATCCCGCTGATTCTAAGATCAATTTTTTCATGACATATTGTACTTCATGATAGTGGTAAACTTTATTCGATATTACTTGTGTTTAATTAAGAAAAAAAAACAGAAATATGGCAAACAATTTTAAAATTTAGCAATTTTCAAAATTTGAATTTTTATGCCCTTAAATCATAGAGATATGTGACACAAAATGCTTAATAAATAACATTTCCCACATTTCTACTATACATCAGCACAATTTTGGAAATAATTTTTTTTTTAGGAAGTTATAAGGGTTACACGTTGACCAGTGATTTCTCATTTTTACAACAAAATTTACAAAACCTTTTTTTAGGGACTATCTCACATTTAAAGTCTTTTTGAAGGCTGTACATGCCAGAAAATACCCAAAAGAGACACCATTCTAAAAACTACACCCCTCAAGGTGTTCAAAATCACATTCAAGAAGCTTATTAACCCTTTACGTGCTTCACAGGAACTGAAACAATGTGGAAAGAAAACATTAACTTTTAACTTTTTTTTTTACAAACATTTTACTTCAGAACCAGTTTTTTTTTATTTTCACAAGTGGAAAAAGAGAAAGTGAACCATGAAATTTGTTGTGCAATTTCTCCTGA
The DNA here is from genome assembly GCF_032444005.1 of Ranitomeya imitator. Lineage (NCBI taxonomy): Eukaryota > Metazoa > Chordata > Amphibia > Anura > Dendrobatidae > Ranitomeya > Ranitomeya imitator. The sequence continues at coordinate 882,497,653 of NC_091282.1, read as the reverse complement.
ATAAAACACTACCCCATATGTGGGGTTAAAGGTTTGCGCGCACGGCAGTGCTTGGAAAGAAGGAGTGCCATTTGACTTTTTCAATGCAGAATTGGCTGGCATTGAGATCAGACACCATGTAGCGTTTGGAGAGCGCCTGATGTGCCTAAACAGGGGAAACCCCCCACAAGTGACACCATTTTGGAAACTAGACCCCTTAAGGAACTTTTCTAGATTGTGAGCACTTTGAACCAACAAGTGCTTCACAGATCTTTACAACACAGAGCCGTGAAAATAGAAAATCTTTTTTTTCCTCAAAAACAATTTTTTAGCCTGCAATGTTTTATTTTCACAACGGAAACAGGAAAAATTGGACCCCAAAAGTTGTTGTCCAGTTTGTCCTAAGTATGCTGATACCCCATATATGGGGAGGACCACTGTTTGGGCACAAATTGGGGCTCGGAAGGGAAGTAGTGACGTTTTAAAATGCAGACTTTGATAGAATGGTCTGCGGGCGTCATGTTGCTTTTGCAGAGCCCATGATGTACTTAAACAGTAGAAACCCCCCACAAGTGACCCCATTTTGGAAACTAGGCCCCTAAGGAGCTTCTCTAGATGTGTGGTGAGCACTATGAACCCCCAAGTGCTTCACAGAAGTTTATAGTGAAGAGCCGTGAAAATAAAAAAATCACATTTTTTTCCACAAAAATGATCTTTTCACCCCCAATTTTGTACTTTCACAAGGGTAACAGGAGAAATTGGACCTAAAATGTATTGTACAATTTGTCGTGAGTAAGCTGATTCCCCATATGTGGGGGGACCACTGTTTGGGAGCATGGAAGAGCTCAGAAAGGAAGGAGCGCCGTTTTTAAATGCAGACTTTGATAGAATGATCTGCGGGCATTATGTTGCATTTGCAGAGCCCCTGATGTGCCTAAACAGTAGAAACCCCCTCAAGTGACAGCATTTTGGAAACTATACCCCCAAGGAACTTATCTAGATGTATGGTGAACACTTTGAACGCCCAAGTGCTTCACAGAAGTTTATAATGCAGAGCCAGGAAAATAAAAAATCCTTTTTTTTCCACAAAAATGATTTTTTAGTCCCCAATTTTTTTATTTTCCCAAGGGTAAGTGGACCCAAAAAGTTGTTGTCCAATTTTGTCATGAGTATGCTGTTGCCCCATATGTTGGGGTAAACCACTGTTTGGGAGCAGGGCAGAGGTCAGGAGGGAGGGAGCACCATTTGACTATTTGAATGCAAAATTGGCTGGAATGAGTGGTGGAGCCATGTCGCGTTTGGAGACCCTCTGATATACCTAAACAGTGGAAACCCCACAATTCTAACTCCAGCCCTATCCCCAACACACCCCTAACCCTAATTCCAACTCCATCCATAATCCTAATCAGAACCCTAACCCCAACACACCCCTAACCCTAATCAATGCAAGCTGTGGCAAGAAGGTTTGCTGTGTCTGTCAGCGTAGTGTCCAGAGGCTGGAGGCACTACCAGGAGACAGGCCAGTACACCAGGAGATGTGGAGGGGGCAGTAGGAGGGCAACAACCCAGCAGCAGGACCCGACCCGAGATCCCAAAAAATGGAGACACTATGGGTCATTAAATATTGCACAATTTTTTGTTTTAAGCAAATTTTGGAATTTTTTTTCTCCACTTAGATAAAAAATAACCTAGACATATTTGGTGTCATAATGACCTGGAGAATCATAATGATCATAATGGCAGGTCAGTTTTAGCATTTAGTGAACCTAGCCAAAAAGCCAAACAAAAAAACAAGTGTGGGATTGCACTTTTTTTTGCAACTTCACAGTTCTTGAATTTTTTTTCCCGTTTTCTAGTACACAAAATGTAAAAACCAATGGTGTCGTTGAAAAGTACAACTCGTCCTGCAAAAAATAAGCCATCACATGGCCATATTGATGGAAAAATTTAAAAATTATGGCTCTGGGAAGGAGGGGAGATAAAAACGAAAATGCAAAACTGAAAAAAGGCTTCATGGTTTAAGGGGTTAAAACACAATGAATACAATATAATCATGATATCAATAAGTGACAGTCAATCACATGTCTACAACTTAGAAGAAAACATAATACATAACAAATAAAAATAAAACAAGTAGGTAACTCAAAAAAAGAAGAAGAGAGAAGTCCAAGTCCAAAAAAATGTTACCCAGAGTTACAATTCATCGACATTCCAATGGTGCCAGGAGACATTTCACTTAACCACCTCCCCCTTGCTGATTCCACAGTGCATCTTGTAAATCCCATGTACATTATAATCTAATTAAAATGTATGGCAATAAAAATCTTGAAATGTTTAAGAATATTTTTTAATGTCGAAATGTCATCCACCTCACTTGCTGACAGATTACCCGTCACTTTATCCATGGTATGAATTTTTAGTCCACGTATATGTTAGATCAGGGTCATATAGCATAGTAGATAATGTGTATTACTACATAATATAGAATTAATCATCTTGATATTTTTCATCCCCCCCCCCCATCTGATTCAAAGAAGCAGACCGAATGCCAAAAAGTCACCACATGGAAAACACCCCTACCTCATAGTGTAGAATATTTTAAAGGGCTTTTTGATCAATACTGTAGACCTTTCAAATTCTTGCTTTGTCTAGCTCTTAATGAGGGGTCTTCAAGAAATAAAATCAACGATGTTGGATCAATTCTCAAAATCAATATATTCCTATAGATTCCCATTTACATTTATATGTAGAGATAAACCTCCAGTAACTACATAGTCATCTCTAGACTTCTTTTGAGATGACCTTAGCAGATTATTCCATCAAATGATTATTCCATAGTGATAACCTTTTTTAAGACTTTTCTTGCTTTCTCCTTACTAATAAAAAAGACTGTAAGTGCAACAAAAATAGTGAATTGGCCACGCTAGAGCCAAACCACATCATATTACTTAGTCAATCGTTCTCACACAATTATATGTTTCTCCTTGTATTGAACCACTAAACTGATATAATCTATTAGAGACTTAACTCTTTCCTTATGAATCTAATGCCTAGCTATTCAATTAGCAATTAAAAATCTAATTGACAATAGATATTAACACAGTAAGGCAAGTGATTGCCCTCTTACTCATAAAGCTAAGCTTATCCTAGACTTTCTTGTTATTGCAATCTAAGTCTCATCATATGCTGCAAGGTAGAAGAAAGGTTAAAGGATACAAGACCTATAAAGCCTATGTATCGTGCCACTTTATTAACCCCTTCCCGACCCATGACGCCACGTAGGCGTCATGAAAGTCGGTGCCAATCCGACCCATGACGCCTATGTGGCGTCATGGAAAGATCGCGTCCCTGCAGATCCGGTGAAAGGGTTAACTCCCATTTCACCCGATCTGCAGGGACAGGGGGAGTGGTAGTTTAGCCCAGGGGGGGTGGCTTCACCCCCCCGTGGCTACGATCGCTCTGATTGGCTGTTGAAAGTGAAACTGCCAATCAGAGCGATTTGTAATATTTCACCTATTATAACGGGTGAAATATTACAATCCAGCCATGGCCGATGCTGCAATATCATCGGCCATGGCTGGAAATACTAATGTGCCCCCACCCCACCGATCGCCCCCCCAGCCCCCCGATCTGGCCGGTACACTGCTCCGGCTCCCCTCCATCCAGTGCTCCGCTCCCCCCTGTGCTCTTGTCCGCTCCCCCCGTGCTCCAATCACCCCCCCTGCATTCCGATCCACCCCCCCGTGCTCCGTTCCACCCCCCCGTGCTCCGTTCCAGCCCCCCCGTTCTCCGTTCCACGCCCCCCGTGCTCCGTTCCACGCCTGCCGCGCTCCGATTCCCCCCCCCCCCGTGCTCCGATCCCCCCCCCGTGGCCCCCCCCACTCCATCATACTTACCGATCCTGCCGGGGTCCCGTCCGTCTTCTCCCTGGGTGCCGCCATCTTCCAAAATGGCGGGCGCATGCGCAGTGCGCCCACCGAATCTGCCGGCCGGCAGATTCGTTCCAAAGTGCATTTTGATCACTGAGATAGATTATATCTCAGTGATCAAAATAAAAAAATAATAAATGACCCCCCCCTTTGTCACCCCCATAGGTAGGGACAATAAAAAAATAAAGAAATTTTTTTTTTCCACTAATGTTAGAATAGGGTTAGGGGTAGGGTTAGGGTTAGGGGTAGGGTTAGGGTTAGGGGTAGGGTTAGGGGTAGGGTTAGGGTTAGGGTTAGGGTTAGGGGTAGGGTTAGGGTTAGGGGTAGGGCTAGGGTTAGGGCTAGGGTTAGGGGTAGGGTTAGGGCTAGGGTTAGGGCTAGGGTTAGGGTTTCGGTATGTGCACACGTATTCTGGTCCTCTGCGGATTTTTCCGCTGCGGATTTGATAAATCCGCAGTGCTAAACCGCTGCAGATTTATGGCGGATTTACCGCGTTTTTTTCTGCGCATTTCACTGCGGTTTTACAATTGCGATTTTCTATTTGAGCAGTTGTAAAACCGCTGCGGAATCCGCTCAAAGAAGTGACATGCTGCGGAATGTAAACCGCTGCGTTTCCATGCAGTTTTTCCGCAGCATGTGTACAGCGATTTTTGTTTCCCATAGGTCTACATTGAACTGTAAACTCATGGGAAACTGCTGCGGATCTGCAGCGTTTTCCGCAGTGTGCACATACCTTTAGAATTAGGCTATGTGCACACGGTGCGGATTTGGCTGCGGATTGGCCGCTGCGGATTCGCAGCAGTATTCCATCAGGTTTACAGTACCATGTAAACATATGAAAAACCAAATCCGCTGTGCCCATGGTGCAGAAAATACCGCGCGGAAACGCTACGTTGTATTTTCCGCAGCATGTCAATTCTTTGTGCGGATTCCGCGGCGTTTTACACCTGTTCCTCAATAGGAATCCGCAGGTGAAATCCGCACAAAAAACACTGGAAATCCGCGGAAAAGCCGCAGGTAAAACGCAGTGCCTTTTACCCGCGGATTTTACAAAAATGGTGCGGAAATATCTCACACGAATCCGCAACGTGGGCACATAGCCTTAGGGTTAGGGTTGGAATTAGGGTTGTGGTTAGGGTTGTGATTAGGGTTAGGGGTGTGTTGGGGTTAGTGTTGGGGTTAGTGTTGGAGGTAGAATTGAGGGGTTACCACTGTTTAGGCACATCAGGGGTCTCCAAACGCAACATGGCGCCACCATTGATTCCAGCCAATCTCGTATTCAAAAAGTCAAATGGTGCTCCCTCACTTCCGAGCCCTGACGTGTGCCCAAACAGTGGTTTACCCCCACATATGGTGTATCAGTGTACTCAGGATAAACTGCGCAACAATTACTGGGGTCCAATTTCTCCTGTTACCCTTGTGAATCTAAAAAAATGCTTGCTAAAACATCATTTTTGAGGAAAGAAAAATGATTTTTTATTTTCACGGCTCTGCGTTGTAAACGTCTGTGAAGCACTTGGGGGTTCAAAGTGCTCACCACATATCTAGATAAGTTCCTTGGGGGGTCTAGTTTCTAAAATGTGGTCACTTGTGGGGGGTTTCTACTGTTTAGGCACACCAGGGGCTCTGCAAACGCAATGTGACGCCCGCAGACCATTCCATCAAAGTCTGCATTTCAAAAGTCACTACTTCCCTTCTGAGCCCCGACGTGTGCCCAAACAGTGGTTTACCCCCACACATGGGGTATCAGCGTACTCAGGAGAAACTGGACAACAACTATTGTGGTCCAATTTCTCCTGTTACCCTTGGGAAAATAAAAAATTCTGGGCTAAATAAATATTTTTGAGGAAAGAAAACGTATTTATTATTTTCACGGCTCTGCATTATAAACTTCTATGAAGCACTTGGGGGTTCAAAGTGCTCACCACACATCTAGAAAAGTTCCTTTCGGGGTCTAGTTTCCAAAATGGGGTCACTTGTGGGGGGTTTCTACTGTTTAGGCACATCAGGGGCTCTGCAAACGCAACGTGACGCCCGCAGAGCATTCCATCAAAGTCTGCATTTCAAAACGTCACTACTTCACTTCCGAGCCCCAACGTGTGCCCAAACAGTGGTTTACCCCCACATATTGGGTATCACCGTACTCCGGAGAAACTGGACAACAAATATTGGGGTCAAATTTCTCCTGTTACCCTTGGGAAAATTAAAAAATTCTGGGCTAAATAATTATTTTTGAGGAAAGAAAACGTATTTATTATTTTCACGGCTCTGCATTATAAACTTCTATGAAGCACTTGGGGGTTCAAAGTGCTCACCACACATCTAGATAAGTTCCTTTCGGGGTCTAGTTTCCAAAATGGGGTCACTTGTGGGGGGTTTCTACTGTTAAGCCACATCAGGGGCTCTGCAAACGCAACGTGACGCCCACAGGGCATTCCATCAAAGTCTGCATTTCAAAACGTCACTACTTCACTTCCGAGCCTCGGCATGTGCCCAAACAGTGGTTTACCCCCACATATGGGGTATCAGCGTACTCAGGAGAAACTGGACAACAACTTATGTGGTCCAATTTCTCCTGTAACCCTTGTGAAAATAAAAAATTCTGGGCTAAATAATTATTTTTGAGGAAAGAAAACGTATTTATTATTTTCACGGTTCTGCATTATAAACTTCTATGAAGCACTTGGGGGTTCAAAGTGCTCACCACACATCTAGATAAGTTCCTTTGGGGGTCTAGTTTCCAAAATGGGGTCACTTGTGGGGGGTTTCTACTGTTAAGCCACATCAGGGGCTCTGCAAACGCAATGTGACGCCCACAGAGCATTCCATCAAAGTCTGCATTTCAAAACGTCACTACTTCACTTCCGAGCCCCGGCATGTGCCCAAACAGTGATTTACCCCCACATATGGGGTATCAGAGTACTCAGGAGAAACTGGACAACAACTTTTGGGGTAAAATTTCTCCTGTTACCCTTGGGAAAATAATAAATTGCAGGCTAAAAGATCATTTTTGAGAAAATATTTTTTTTTTTTTATTTTCATGGCTCTGCGTTATAAACTTCTGTGAAGCACTTGGGGGTTCAAAGTCCTCACCACACATCTAGATTAGTTCCTTTGGGGGTCTAGTTTCCAAAATGGGGTCATTTCTGGGGGATCTCCAATGTTTAGGCACACAGGGGCTCTCCAAACGTGACATGGTGTCCGCTAATGATTGGAGCTAATTTTCCATTTAAAAAGCCAAATGGCGTGCCATCCCTTCTGAGCCCTGCCGTGCGCCCAAACAGTGGTTTACCCCCACATATGGGGTATCAGCGTACTCAGGACAAACTCGACAACAATATTTGGAGTCCAATTTCTCCTATTATCCTTGGCAAAATAGGAAATTCAAGGCTAAAAAATCATTTTTGAGGAAAGAAAAAATATTTTTTATTTTCATGGCTCTGCGTTATAAACTTCTGTGAAGCACCTGGGGGTTTAAAGTGCTCAATATGCATCTAGATAAGTTCCTTGGGGGGTCTAGTTTCCAAAATGGGGTCACTTGTGGGGGAGCTCCAATGTTTAGGCACACAGGGGCTCTCCAAACGCGACATGGTGTCCGCTAACAATTGGAGCTAATTTTCCATTCAAAAAGTCAAATGGCGCGCCTTCCCTTCCGAGCCCTGCCGAGTGCCCAAACAGTGGTTTACCCCCACATATGAGGTATCGGCGTACTCGGGAGAAATTGCCCAACAAATTTTATGATCCATTTTATCCTACTGCCCATGTGAAAATGAAAAAATTGAGGCGAAAAAATTTTTTTTGTGAAAAAAAAGTACTTTTTCATTTTTACAGATCAATTTGTGAAGCACCTGAGGGTTTAAAGTGCTCACTAGGCATCTAAATAAGTTCCTTGGGGGGCCTAGTTTCCAAAATGGGGTCACTTGTGGGGGAGCGCCAATGTTTAGGCACACAGGAGCTATCCAAACGCGACATGGTGTCCGCTAACGATGGAAATAATTTTTCATTCAAAAAGTCAAATGGCGCTCCTTCCCTTCCGAGCTTTACCATGTGCCCAAACAGTGGTTTACCCCCACATGTGAGGTATTGTTGTACTCAGGAGAAATTGCCCAACACATTTTAGGATCCATTTTATCCTGTTGCCCATGTGAAAATGAAAAAATTGACGCTAAAAGAATTTTTTTGTGAAAAAAAAGTACTTTTTCATTTTTACGGACCAATTTGTGAAGCACCTGGGGGTTCAAAGTGCTCACTATGCATCTGGATAAGTTCCTTGGGGCGTCTAGTTTCCAAAATGGGGTCACTTGTGGGGGAGCTCCAATTTTTAGGCACACGGGTGCTCTCCAAACGTGACATGGTGTCTGCTAAAGAGTGGAGCCAATTTTTGATTCAAAAAGTCAAATGGCGCTCCTTCCCTTCCAAGCCCTGCCGTGCGCCCAAACAGTGGTTTACCCCCACATATGAGGTATCAGCGTACTCAGGACAAATTGGACAACAACTTTCGTGGTTCAGTTTCTCCTTTTACCATTGGGAAAATAAAAAAATTGTTGCTAAAAGATAATTTTTGTGACTAAAAAGTTAAATGTTCATTTTTTCCTTCCATGTTGCTTCTGCTGCTGTGAAGCACCTGAAGGGTTAATAATCTTCTTAAATGTGGTTTTGAGTACCTTGAGGGGTGCAGTTTTTAGAATGGTGTCACTTTTGGGTATTTTCAGCCATATAGACTCCTCAAACTGACTTCAAATGTGAGGTGGTCCCTAAAAAAAATGGTTTTGTAAATTTCGTTGTAAAAATGACAAATCGCTGGTCAAATTTTAACCCTTATAACTTCCTAACAAAAAAAATTTTGTTTCCAAAATTGTGCTGATGTAAAGTAAACATGTGGGAAATGTTATTTATTAACTATTTTGTGTCACATATCTCTCTGGTTTAACAGAATAAAAATTCAAAATGTGAAAATTGCGAAATTTTCAAAATTTTCGCCAAATTTCCGTTTTTATCACAAATAAACGCAAAATTTATTGACCTAAATTTACCACTAACATGAAGCCCAATATGTCACGAAAAAACATTCTCAGAACCGCTAGGATCCGTTGAAGCGTTCCTGAGTTATTACCTCATAAAGGGACACTGGTCAGAATTGCAAAAAACGGCAAGGTCTTTAAGGTCAAAATAGGCTGGGTCATGAAGGGGTTAAAACTGGAGAAATGTTTATAAGCTACAGGAATATTCTGAGGTTTTGCAAACTCAGAAAACTGAACAGATACTGTATAAATGATCACATGTCCCTGCCCTGCAGAAGGAATGAGTTATCAGTAACTTGTATCTTGAGAAACATATAATTACCATAGCATCCATATTTATACTCTCTTTTTCTACTTCTCTCACTAAGCAGTTCAACAACTTTATTGTAGGTGACACTGGCAAAGCTTTATTTAGCATGCTTGGACTTGTGGTACCATCCGGAAAGGGAGTTTGTAGGTTAGGCTGCTTTCACATTTCAGTCGGTACGGGCCCGTCGCAATACATCGGGCCGACGTACCGATGGACGTTGTGAAATAACTGCAAGACGTGGGCAGCGGATGCAGTTTTTCAACGCATCCGCTGCCCATTTTGCGGTCCGAGGAGGAGGGGGCAGAGTTTCAGCCACGCATGCATGGTCAAAAATGGCGGACACGTCACACAAAAAAAGTTACATTGAACTTTTTTTGTGCGTTGCATCCGCCAAAACACGACGGATCCGTCAAATGACGGATGTGGCGTGTGCCCATCCGTTCTGATCCGTCGCTAATACAAGTGTATGGGCAAAAAAAGCATCCTGCAAGCACATTTGCAGAATCCGTTTTTTGCCCATAACGACGGATTGCGACGGAGGACAAAAGACGGAAGTGTGAAAGTAGCCTTAACTGTTCAACAATTTTGTCTCATTAACTTCCTTCTCTTATCCTTGGGTGCGAATAAGCAAAATTTAAACCCATAGCTCTCTGCTTCCAGATGCCAGTTATAAGTGTTACTGACCCTGGTTCACTTCTTTGCACTGCTTTGACTTATTTTACTATTCTGATCCTTGACCTCGGCTTGTGTTTAGACTATCCTACTACCTTACGATTTTGTTCCTAATCCTGACTCCTTGGTGCTTCCCCTCTTTTCAGAATGAATGGGGATCATATTTTGCGGTTTGGCTTAGAGAAATGATTAGGGAACACATTGGACACATAGTTCATGATTCCGGTATATCTCTGAGAGGAGTATTCCTTGCCCATTTTGTAGTGATTGGTGGGCAGCTGACAATGGAGATGCACATAAGCAAGCAGTCAGAGTAATAGAAAGGAGAAAGGCAAGGGAAGAGCCCTTCGTGAATACATTGGACTCATAAACTATGCGTCCAGTGTATTCTCTCTTTGCTACTGTTAGCCAGGTGGACCACTATTTGTTTAGGCTGCTTAAACGAATAGAAGAACAGATCTGTGCTTTTCCAATGCTGATATTACATAGTTCAACGCGGTCTGATGATAAATACTTTTTAAAGGGGTTCTTCACTACTCAACAAGTTAATCTTAATGGGCCCAGGATGAGGTAACGCAACAAAAAAACTACACTAAACTCCCAGACCTCTCCTCCGCAATCCATTATATGTCATTTGCCAAAACACTTGCTTCATCAATGAAGAAGAGTGGGCGTCATGTGACCCCATGCAGTCTTCACATTCTTTCCAGTTTCTTCCTGTTCGGATGTAATAAAAGGGCTGTAGCTAGAGAGGAGCGGTTTGATCTGAATTTATAAGTTCCACAGAATATTGAGCAATGTGAGATTCGATTTGCAAGGATCACTAAAACAACATGCACTGCACCATTTCCCACACGGAGAAGCATCAGATAGCGGTCTTATGACATTTTGCTCAACTGATCATACTTCCCTATAATGCCCCTGCAGCTATTCCATCATATAGTATATCCCAGTTTATTAAGTGGATTATTATACCTTTTATGATGGTTACCAGTAACTGGGTTATCAGAGATCAGTGTCACAATCTCCCCCTTGCTCATTATTCCTAGCAATTAGAAGCTTTTCAGTTTTGTGATTCGCAGCAAATTATTCAACACAAATATAATTATTACGGAAATGGGCGAAGTCGGTGAATTTGAAAATCAAGCGATATGCTCATCTCTAGCTGCAACCGATCAGCAGCTGATTGACTGCAACAGTCACGTGACGTCTCCCCCACTGGATGTTGATGCTAGAAGATAGGCTGGGAAACCAGTGCAGAGTGCAAGGAGTGGCACCGTACTGAGAGCTGACGTTTTTTATTTGTTTCCTTACACTGGTCTGGGACAATTAAGAATAACTTGTTCAATAGTGGAAAACTCTTTTAAATAGTTGAGACATCCGTGCAAATATATATTTCACTCTGAGGGGAATGTAATATCAGCAAAAATTGGTTCTGTCATCTAAACTAAATGCAAATTATTTTATTCTTCTAAGAGTTTAATTTTAAGAGCAATTTGCTTAAATAACATAATATGTACATATTGTCCTACTGTGGTATAATTGCTAAAAACGTACTGATTGCATAAATAGCTCTGATTGCAATATACATATTTTCTAATAATTTTCTAGAGTTTACACTATGATAATCTCAGGTAAATTGTATTGATGTGAATGAGTAATCAACTGTAATCACACAGTGGGTGCATTAGTATTCGCTACAAGGAGCCATGGCACATCTTCTCAGTTTGACTCATCAAACAAGAATTGGAGCTTTTATCGTCACAAAACATGTCAGTTTCTTTGAATTGTATAATATGAGAAAATATAGCTTTACTTCATGCTCAAAATTTCATTAAAACACAGATTTACATGCTGTGCCCTATAAGGATTCAGTGATTGGATAATTTTATGCTTATAAGGTCATTGTTGCTTACGAGCTGCCAAAATGCATAAAGTAATTGTAGTTATTAGAGCTACGCAAATTAAGCAATATTCAAATTCGCTTGTTCACAAGATTTTCCTGGCAAATTTGATTCACAGAGAACTTATTCTCCGTGAACTTGATGCTCCTTATTATATTTTGGGGTCATTCCAGACCTTAGAGCTCAATAAACATAAGATGTAAAAAATAAATTAAAAAACTTATAATCACCTTACTGCTCACCTCTCCTACCCCTTGACTCCTCACCAACACAGACCTTTCCTCATCACATATTCTTATCACTGATACTCACTCTTCAGTCCTTCTTCATGACGACACTACCGGGCTTAGCCTACACCATATACACAGCAGGTTTATGCCAAGTACTGTATGTTCTCTTAGTGTTTCTGCTGGGTGCTTCGGGTTTTTCCCACACTCCAAAAACATATTTATATTGAATATAGATTGTGAGCCCCAATGGGGACAGTGATAATGATGTCTATAAAGCGCTTCAGAATTAATAGCGCTATACAGTTAGTCCTCGGTTTACGACGTTCTCGGGTTACGTTGTTTCATGTTTACGACACTTTATACGACGCCTCATTCTGACTTACGCGGTTTTCCGTCGTAAGTCGAACTACGTGCAGTGGCGGAACAATAGAGTTCAGTACTGTACACTGTACCCGGTTACACGAGGAAAATGAGTCTTCTGCACGCCATAATACCCTTCATTATGGCTCCCAAATGTAAGCTAGACTCATCTGATATCAGTGCATCAAAGAAAAGGAAGGCCATCACCATGGAGGTGAAAGTGGATATCATAAGGCGATCTGATAAGGGGGAAACACCAACAGAAATTGGCAGGTCATTAGGACTTATTCGTTCGACTGTCGCTATGATTATCAAGGATAAAGATCATATCCTTGAACATGTGAAAGGATCTGCTCCTATGAAAGCGACAGTGATAACAAAGTAGTGTAGTGGGCTTATTATTGAGATGGAAAGATTATTGGTGCTTTGGTTGGAAGACCAAAATCAACACCGTATCCCTATGAGCCTTATGGTTATTCAGGAGAAGGCTAGGTGACTGGTTGAGGCGTTGAAAAGAGAAAAGGGGGAAGGAAGTGAAAGTGAAGAATTTGTGGCGAGTAGGGGTTGGTTTATGAGGTTTAAGGATCGTACCAATTTCCATGACATTAAAGTGCATGGTGAAGCTGCTAGTGCTGATGAGAAAGCAGCAACTGAGTTTCCTAAAGCATTGGCTAAGATAATTGAGGGGGGTGGTTACTGTGCTCAACAAGTGTTCAACGTGGATGAGACAGGCTTGTTTTGGAAACGTTTGCCTAATCGTATGTACATTGCCAAGGAGGAGAAGTCAGCACCAGGTCATAAAGTCGGCAAGGAGAAACTGACTTTGCTTCTTGGGGGCAATGCTGCTGGCGACTACAAACTGAAGCCCATGCTGGTGTATCAGGCTGAGAATCCAAGGGCACTCAAGGGCATTTCAAAGGGTCCACTACCAGTCATCTGGAAGTCTAATAGGAAGGCATGGGTGACACTTGCAGTGTTTGATGACTGGTTCACCAACCATTTTGTGCCAGGCGTGGAGCGGTATTGTACCTCCAAGGATATCCCCTTTAAGATGTTGCTAATTCTGGACAATGCCCCTGGACACCCTGCCCATCTGGATGACTTTAACCCTAATGTCAAGGTGGTTTACCTTCCACCTAATACCACTGCCCTAATACAGCCTATGGACCAAGGAGTCATTGCTACATTCAAGGCCTACTGCCTCCGAAGGGTCATTGGTAATGCTTTAGCAGCAACTGAAAAGAGCAAGGACTTGACTCTAAAGGACTTTTCGAAAACATACAACATCCTTGATGCTGTAAATAACATTGCTGATTCCTGGGATGAGGTTAAGTAGACCAGTATGAATGGTGTGTGGACAAAACTGTGTCCCCAGTTTGTGAATGATGTCACAGAGGTCCAAGAGTCAGTGACTACTGTCATAAAGAACGTTGTTGATATGAGTAAGACAATGAATCTGGAGGTGGAGGATGATGATGTCACAGAGCTACTGGCATCTCATGGAGAGGAGTAATCTGCTGAGGACCTTATTCAACTGGAGAAGCAAATGATAGAGGAAGAGGAAGACATACCAACCCCAGAACTTAAGAGATTTACAAGGCAGGGCTTGGCAGTAGGTTTTGCCGTGATACAGGAAGGGTTGTCAAGGTTTGAGGCTGAGGATCCCAACATTGAAAGGTACACTAGGGTTGCCAGAGAAGTCATGGATTCCCTTAGGTGTTACAAGGAGATCTTGGAGAAGAAGATGGTCTCCTTCCAAACTAACCTGCAGCAGTACTTCAAGAAGGTAGAGGCCTGCAACAGATCCTGCAACAGATCCTGTACCTGCACCCTCTACCTCAGCTGCCCCTCTTGACTCACCTGCCCCTCTTGACTCACCTGCCCCAGTATCTCCAGCACCTTCTGCAGCTTCCTCCCAATAAGCCTGTTCTCTCTTTGGAATTGTTATCTTTGTTTATTACAGTACACTGTTTATTACTGTTACATCACTTACAGTACAGTATTTCATTATTAAACGAACTGTACTGCACAATATTTTACTGTACCTATGTTTATTGATAATTATGTAGGGTACTGTGTTAGGATAGGTGTTTGGATAGCCCAAGTGTTTGCAGTACTGTACTGTTATTATTGTACCGTACTGTATAAACGTATGGTCCGACTTACGTCGAAATTCAATTTACGACGCCGCGTAAGAACGGATCAACGTCGTAAGTCGAGGACTACCTGTATAAACAATTTAAAAAAATAAATAGATGATATGTGTATGTGTGTAAATAGCGTAGACTGAACATATACAATATAAAAGTTGGAGCATTGATTTATCAAGAGTTTCATGCTGGATTTGATGAATCAGGCAAGCCACGAAGTGGTGTCCGCCTTTGTGTCCTGGACTGGAGCAACATTTGTAGTCATGACTGGAGTAAGATTTGTGGTGTAAGACTGAGGTGTATCTGGGTGTGGGCAGGTGGGGCATCTGCTCCGGGTGCAGCCAGCAGGGGGCGCTGTTGGGCCACCTAAACAGCCATCCGAAGTGCCTCCCAAGCAGCTGCATTTTGCTGCCCCCCCCTGGACTGGGAGTTGGCCATTCTTTGAGCCAGCTGTCAAGTTCATCATTATATATTACCTGTACAGTGACACTATATGTAGAGCTCTTGTGTGTAATGTCACTGGTGATCCCTGTTTTACCTGTACTCTATATACCACATTCAGAGTTCCTGTGCGTAATGTCACCTGTGATAACTGTATTACCTGTACACTTACTCTACACACTGTATACTATATACAGAGCTCCTGTCTATAATGGCGGTTATGGTAATATTAGCATTGTTTTTTTTTTTATTAACGATCAGTACTGTAGTATTCGGTCAACATCTGGTAGTAATATGTAGTCTGGTCATGGTGTGGCTGTATTTGTTCCTTGTATGTGGTATTATTTGGTTACTATGCTGTGGTAATATGCGGTCTGGTCATGGTGTAGTGATATTTCTTCCTTGTATGTTGTATTATTTGATCACTATGGTGGTTATATGTGGTCTGGTTATGATGTTGCAGTATTTGTTCCTTGTATGTAGCATTATTCGGTTAGCATGTGGTAGCAATATGTGGTCTTGTCATGGTCTGGTGGTATTTTTTCCTTATATGTGGTATTATTAGGTTTCTATTGTGGTAATATGTGGTCTGTCCATGGTGTGACAGTATTTGCCCCTTGTTTGTGGTATTATTGGTCATTTTTAAAAATGTATGCGACACTCCCTTACAGAAAAATAAATAAAAATATACCTAAAAAAAAGTATTGGATATTTTAAGAAATGTTTAATAGGCTACAGTAGAGTAGGGCCCTGCCAAAAGAGTCTACCTTATTGTGGTGGCTTCTTAAAACATCTTTTGGCCAAAACAAAAGTTGATGGCTATGCATGTGATATAATGTTTAATAGGAACCATTAATGTGTGATTGGCGATGTTGTGGTGCAGAAGTGGAGTTTTTCCAAGAGTGGGTGGTGGGAATGTGGAAAGTTCGAGGGATGGAGGAGCTGGGCTGGAGCTTGGGCAGAGTCTCAAAAGGGCCTGAACATTTTGCCAGTATGGGGCCCTAAAATTCCTGATGGCAGCCTTGGCTGGCTATGGAGGAGATAAGAGGAGCTGGCTATGGGGGAGAAAAGAGGAGCTGGCTATGGGGGACATATGAGGGGCTGGCTATGGATGAGATAAGAGGAGCTGGCTATGGGAGAGATAAGAGGAGCTAGCTATGGGAGACATATGAGGGGCTGGCTATGGGGGAGGTAAGAGGAACTGGCTATGGGGAGATAAGAGGAGCTAGCTATGGGAGACATATGAGGGCCTGGCTATAGGAGAGGTAAGAAAAGCTGGCTATGTTTGGACATATGAGGGGCTGGTATTGGGGGACATATGAGACGCTGGCTATGGTGGAAATAAGAGGAGCTGTCTATAGGGGACATATGAAGGGCTGGCTAAAGGGGAGATGAGAGGAGCTGGCTATAGTGTACATATGAGTTGCTGGCTATGGGTGACATAAGAGAGGCTGGTGATTGGGGACATATGAGGGACTGGCTATGGGGAACATAAGATGGGCTGGCTGTGGGGAACATAAGGCGGGCTGGCTCCAGGGAACATAAGAAGGGCTGACTGTGGGGGACCTACGTTGCGCTGGCTATGGAAGACATATTAGCGGCTGTGGGGCACATATGAGGGCCTGGCAAGGGAGGCAATAGGAGGATCTAGCTATGGGGGAGATAAGAGGAGTTTGCTATGGGGACACATGAGAAGCTGACAATGGGGGGCATATGAGGGGCTGGCTATGGGGGAGATAAGATGAGCTTACTTTGGAGGAAATATGAGAAGCTGGATATGGGGGAGATAAGAAGGGCTGGATATGGGGGATAAAAGAGGGTATGGCAATGGGGGACATAAAAATGGCTGGTTATGGGGATATATGAGGGGCTAGCCATGGTGGAGATAAGAGGAGCTAGCTTTGGGGGACATATGAGGGGCTGGCAATGGGGATACAAGAAGGGCTGTCTATGGGGGAATATATGAAGGGCTAGCTATGGGGGACATAAGAGGGGCTGGTTATAGAGGACATAAGAACATAGGAGGGTTTAGTTATGGGGACATATGATGGGCTGGCTATGGGGAACAAAAGACAGGCTGGCTGTGGGGAATGTAATACATGCTGGCTGTGGGGGACATATATGAGGCTCGCTGTGGGAGAACATACAATAAGATAGGCTGAATGTAGGGGACCCAAGTTTGGCTGGCTACAGGAGCTATCACAAGAGGGACTGTGGGTCACCACATCTCAGAGAATGTGGGGGACATTATACTGGGAGCTGTGGGGGACATTATACCTGGACAGTGGGGATATCATACTGTATAGGATATGCGGGGGGCATCATTGTATAATGTTCTGTGGGGGATATCGTACTGTATATTGGGGGCTGTGGTGGACATCATAGTGTATATTGGGGGCATGTTGGGAATATCACACTGTATGGATGGATGTGGAAACCATCATACTGTAGGGGAACAGTCTAACGGGGGATACAGTTTGGAGAGGATAATGTGGTGAGCAGTATGAAGGCACAGAAGGGATATGAGCATGAAATGTGGTCACAGTGTGGAGAGAGGTTAGCATGGTAGAGGGACAATGTGGAGATATAGAGAATGGAAGTGAAAACTTAAAAGGTGACAGCAATGGTATAGGCTGTGGTGCATAAGGGTGGATGGTGTAGCTGTAATAATCTGCAGGCACGGAGGATGTCACCACGGATGTGAGGCAGACCAAAAGTTAAAGGTTTATTTACAGGTATAAACACTCCACACAGGGAGGAGCAGATGGGCGAATAAATGCAACAAGTAAAGGGTTAATCGGTACTTCAGGAAATAAACAAAGGCAGATATAAACTTATCAGTCTGTAGAAGGCTTGATTGAAGTCATACTTGGTTTTACCCACATGCACTCCTGCAGGGCCTGTTTCATCATCATGTCACGCAAACCCATCACTAGCTGGTCTCGCAGCACAATGTCAATAGGCCCTACATCTACGCCATCCTTACGGGTAATGGCAGTATGAAGTTCCTGCAGGGCATTCATAAACTGCATCACCATCTCCCCCTCTCTTCCAGGGCCGGCGTCATGGGATGTATCCGATCATCCCTCAGATGCATTCTGTTCAGCTCCACAACATCACATTATTCCCGGAGACTTTCGGCAAATTGTTTAGCATGGCTCCCAGGGAGATGCTGTACCTGCTTGGTCTGCCACCTCCGTGTCATTGTGCGACATCGTGCCAACTGCGCCACTTGTAATAATCTGCAGGCACGGAGGATGTTGCCATGGATTTGAGGCAGACCAAGAGATAAAGGTTTATTTACAGGTAAACACTCCACGCAGGGAGGAGCAGATGAGGGAATAAATGCAACAAGTAAAGGGTTAAATGGTACTTCAGGAAATAAACAAAGGCAGATATAAACTTATCAGACTGTAGAAGGCTTGATTGAAGGGTCTAATTCTCCGATGTTGGCACCGTCAACAGCGGCACATTCAGTCTCTCAGGTCCCAGTCCATGACACGATGAAAACACGGTTCTCAAGGCAGGCAACAGGATGGTGTGGGGTGAGATGAGGTCCTTCTCTCACCGGTCTTAGTCACAAAGCTCTGTCCTGAACGATTAACCGCAGAAATGATACTGTGCGCCTTGGTCAGTCCAATTACTCCTCTCAGGGTCTCAGGCCTACTTCTCAGTTCATCGGGCCTGTCCGTGCCAGCATCTACCTCTAACCTGTCAGAGGAGTCTCCTTCAGTCACGGAGACTGGTGGGTCAGCGTCAGTTTGGGGGCGCTCACAGGGTCAAGCCTCTCTGGAGTCCTCAGCCGGGGGGCGCTCACGCTTAGTGACAGCAGCGCAGCTGGCAGCTCACTCTCCTTTGCTCTGCACTTTCCTGCCCGGACTTCTGTCAGCTTCCCACGCGCAGCGCCTTTTAACCAGTAACCACCCCAGTCTGTCACATGGGAAGGTCGGTCCAGGTCAGGTAAGCTTCCCCCGGGAACACTGGTATCTGCACACGGTGCAGAAGAGGCAACCCCATTTGAGTCCACCCTTCTCTTCATCCCCTTACTAGCAGTTATAGCTGATAATGGCAAATAGTGGAGCAGTTATACCTCATTCAGTCAGACACTATGGTAAGTGTAGCTCATTAAGGTGGACAGTGTGGAGGACATATACCATAGAAGGCTTATTTAGGACATAAATGTACAGATGTTTTTATGCAGAGGGCATTATAAAAAGACTGTTATTTTTAAAGGGCATCATGTTGGGATGTGCTTCTGAAGACCGAAGAAGAGGGAATATAGAGAGACGAGATATGGATGTGAAAAGCCATCATGCCTTCTGTGCAAGATGGAGACGAAAAGAAAGAAAAGTCAGAAAAGATGTCACCCATAATTTACCTGGATTTAAATGTTTACATGTTGATACTGACCAGGTCTCATCAGTACTGTGGTTTTCCTTTATGGTCCACAGTCTGATAAAGACTCTTACCATTGTTAAGGACATACTGGGAGTTGTACGTTCATGAGACACAAACGTATATGAACCTGACAGAAGGATTCAGCTAGTCAGTTTTTAATCATGTGATGTCATAGACATAATGGAAAAAGAAGAATTTGGCCACGTGCACACGTTGCGGAAAGTGGTGCGGATTTTTCCGGACTCATTTTGGTAAATCCGCAGGTAAACCGCACTGCAGATTTCCTGCAGAATTACGGCGCATTAACTGTAAATTTTTTGCGGATTTTGAGCGGATTCCACCTGCGGATTCCTATTATGGAGCAGGTGTAAACTGCTGCGGAATCTGCACAAAGAATTGACATGCTGCAGAATAAACAGCAACACGTTTCCGCGCGTTTTTTTACACAGCATGTGCACTGCGGTTTTTGTTTTCCATAGGTTTACATAGTACCGTAAACTCATGGAAAACTGCTGCGAATTCGCAGCAGCCAATCCGCTACGGATCCGCAGCAAAATGTGCACATACCCTAAACTGGGTAAAAAGGCAAAATGAGCAATCTTAAGTACATAGTGCTATATAATATGATGAGTGCAATATATTAAGAGGATACAAGTTTTGATGGGAATAGTGTTTCTTTAAAAAATAATCATACATGTTGTAACGCTATTGCCAGCAGGGATGCTGGCAAACTCTCTGCGCCGGCCCTGCGGTTTGGTGACCGTCTGCTCTCAAGTGTCCTACTTGTGCACGCCGCACTTTCTGTCAATATGCATAGGGTGCGCACGTGCACACATAGTAAAATGCCCTCAGCAAATGGCTGGGAGGCATTTAGTTTCAAAGTACACCTGCACCAGCCAATTGCTGTGATTAAAATACTCACCCGGCTCCCGGCTCCCTCGCAGCGTCCTGTCCTGGCCGCACCTTCTACTGTATGAGCGGTCACGTGGGGCTGCTCATTTACAGTAATGAATATGCGGCTCCACCCCTATGGGAGGTGGGGCCGCATATTCATGACTGTAATCGGCGGCCCCACGTGACCGCTCATACAGTAGAAGGTGCGGCCAGGACAGGACGCTGCGAGGGAGCCGGTTGAGTATTTTAATCACAGCGGGGGGGGGGGGGCGCACAGGGGGAGGAAGGGGGGGGGACCTGGATCTTGATTTTACACACAATTATTCATATCTTCTCTACAGCAAACGCTGCTGCAGGGAAGATATGAATGGGGCTTCAGCACCAGATGCAGAGGACAGCGCTAAACTTTAGCGATGTCTCTGGCACGGTGCGTGTGGTACCCAGTGGGCACAGGGGCGGCACACGTGTGCCGCACGTGTGCCACACTGATGTGCCACAGAAACGCACCGGCACGCGGACACGGATAATTCCGGTACCGATTTTTCCGGTACTGGAATTATCTGGACGTGTGAGACAGGCCTTAGGGAGTCACCAAGCAAGAATATTCATTAGTGTGTAGCTTCTCCTACCAGTGAATTGTGAGCCAGTGGGTAGTTTCCTGAACCCAAACTCCTGGTCTGTGTGTGGTCAGTGTCTGAATCTGCTCCATGTGCAGCCAGTGCCTGAACCTGCTCCCCTGATGCGCTTGTGGCCTGTGCCTGAAATCTCACCCCCTAGTCCATTTGTATTCAGTCTGCTAAAACCGAATCAGTCCAGTCTGAACATAGCCGTGTCAGTAACCATTCTGTAGAGGAGCCAGAACTTATTAGTCTGAATGGAACCGTAGGCCTTAATCAGTGTCAGCTGCAGCGCATGTTCTGCCTCGGATTGGTACCTGGCAGCTACCTGCAGACCAGCCTGTCTCCACCTTCAGGAGCTCCAGTGAACACCAAGTAGCCGCATAGCTACACCCGTTTCAGGGGGAAATGCGGGCGCCATCAGCTTTATCTGCCATGGGCACCAAAATACCTTGTCTCGCTCCTGGTTTGCACATTTTACACTGTGAGCACTGTTTAGTGTGACTGAAACTATGCGATTTGCATGATTAGTTGGAATGCGGTTGGAAATATGAAGTGTTTCGTGACCATTTGCTCTCACTGCCGAAACCAGAGAATCCTGACAGCATGTGTTGTGCGTGTTGTGAGGATTAAGAAGTTTGCAGTTGTGACTTCATCCTATAACAAAGTAAAAAAAAAAGTAGGCAACTGGTGCTCTCAACTGTCTTGCTGTGCATCCTCACTTTAGGCCAGTTGTATTGCTCTCTTTGGTCATCAGTGTGGTTTCTTCATAGGCATCTATGGCCCCTCTGGCATATACTAGGCCCTCTGTTGTCATAATGCTGCAGGGTTATGCACATCATGAAATTTTGTGAGGCCTAGAATCATGCTATGCTATAATGTGCATCACCAGTCCAGAGGCGTATCTAGGGCTTCTGGCACCCGGGGCAAGAATTCATTTTGGCGCCCCCCCCAGGACATATGCGATTTTCACACTTAGTCATGTACCTTCAAGCTCCTCTCCCTAATGCTGTTAATGTTCAGTGAAAAACGGAGAAGCAGAAGAGAAGCTCGTTGTCACAGGACCGTAAGTATGAAAGTCGCATATGAGAGAAGTGTCCATGTGATGACTACTGGAACCTGCAGAGCTGAATCCTGACATCGCAAGCTACTGAATTCTCACAACTAATGTGCTGCACATTTTTAGGATTCTCCCTTGCCTGTGGACAGTCATGTCAGCACAAGTATGTGATTTGTATACTTCTGGCCACATTCCAACTAGACGTGTCTGACCTCGCTCAGTTAATTTTCATTGAGTGAGGCCACACATGTCTAGTCAGCATGTGACCGCATGTATGTAAATCGCCAGCATGAGAGAATTCTGACAGTGTGCAGTGCGCACTGTGAGAACTCAGAAGTCTGCCCTCGTTCCCCAATACTGTTTCCTCATACATGCCAACCCATTCCCCTGTACTGTTTCCTCATATATGCCCCCCATCTCCCCCTTTGCTCTTCATTTTGTGTCCTTAAATCCCCCCATCTCCTCTCCAAATCTCCCCCACACAATAAATCCCCCATTCCCCACACAACTCCTCATCATTCCCCCCATTCCCCACACAGCTCCTCATCATCCCCCTATTCCCCACACAGGGTCTCATCATCTCCCCATTCCCCACACAGCATCTCATCATCTCCCCATTCCCCACACAGCGTCTCATCATCTCCCAATTCCCCACACAGCGTCTCATCAGCCCCCATTCCCCACACAGTGTCTCATCAGTCCCCATTCCCCACACAGTGTCTCATCAGCCCCCATTTCCCCACACAGTGTCTCATCAGCCCCTATTCCCCAGACAGCTCCTCATCATCCCCCTATTCCCCACACAGAGTCTCATCATCTCCCTATTCCCCACATAGCGTCTCATCATCTCCCCATTCCCCACACAGCATCTCATCATCTCCCCATTCCCCACACAGCATCTCATCATCTCCCCATTCCCCACACAGCATCTCATCATCTACCCATTCCCCACACAGCATCTCATCATCCCCCATTTCCCACACAGTGTCTCATCAGCCCCCATTCCCCACACAGCGTCTCATCAGCCCCTATTCCCCAGACAGCTCCTCATCATTCCCCTATTCCCCAGACAGCTCCTCATCATCCCCCTATTCCCCACACAGGGTCTCATCATCCCCCTATTCCCCACATAGCATCTCATCATCTCCCCATTCCCCACACAGCATCTCATCATCTCCCCATTCCCCACACAGTGTCTCATCATCTCCCCATTCCCCACATAGCATCTCATCATCTACCCATTCCCCACACAGTGTCTCATCAGCCCCCATTCCCCACACAGTGTCTCATCATCTCCCCATTCCCCACACAGCATCTCATCATCTCCCCATTCCCCACACAGTGTCTCATCAGCCCCTATTCCCCAGACAGCTCCTCATCATCCCCCTATTCCCCACACAGGGTCTCATCATCTCCCTATTCCCCACATAGCGTCTCATCATCTCCCCATTCCCCACACAGCATCTCATCATCTCCCCATTCTCCACACAGCATCTCATCATCTACCCATTCCCCACACAGTGTCTCATCATCCCCCATTTCCCACACAGTGTCTCATCAGCCCCCATTTCCCACACAGTGTCTCATCAGCCCCCATTCCCCACACAGTGTCTCATCAGCCCCTATTCCCCAGACAGCTCCTCATCATTCCCCTATTCCCCAGACAGCTCCTCATCATCCCCCATTCCCCACACAGCGTCTCTTCATCCCCCATTTCCCACACAGGGTCTCATCATCCCCCATTTCCCACACAGCGTCTCATCAGCCCCCCATTCCCCACATAGTGTCTCATCAGCCCCCATTCCCCACACAGTGTCTCATCATCCCCCATTTCCCACACAGCGTCTCATCATCCCCCATTTCCCACACAGCGTCTCATCAGCCCCCATTCCCCACACAGTGTCTCATCAGCCCCCATTCCCCACACAGTGTCTCATCAGCCCCCATTTCCCACACAGCGTCTCATCAGCCCCCATTTCCCACACAGTGTCTCATCAGCCCCCATTCCCCACACAGTGTCTCATCAGCCCCCATTCCCCACACAGGGTCTCATCAGCCCCCATTTCCCACACAGCGTCTCATCAGCCCCCCATTCCCCACACAGTGTCTCATCAGCCCCCATTTCCCACACAGCGTCTCATCATCCCCCATTCCCCACACAGCGTCTCTTCATCCCCCATTTCCCACACAGGGTCTCATCATCCCCCATTTCCCACACAGGGTCTCATCATCCCCCATTTCCCACACAGCGTCTCATCATCCCCCATTCCCCACATAGTGTCTCATCAGCCCCCATTCCCCACACAGGGTCTCATCATCCCCCATTTCCCACACAGTGTCTCATCATCCCCCATTTCCCACACAGCGTCTCATCAGCCCCCCATTCCCCACATAGTGTCTCATCAGCCCCCATTCCCCACACAGTGTCTCATCATCCCCCATTTCCCACACAGCGTCTCATCATCCCCCATTTCCCACACAGCGTCTCATCAGCCCCCATTCCCCACACAGTGTCTCATCAGCCCCCATTCCCCACACAGTGTCTCATCAGCCCCCATTTCCCACACAGCGTCTCATCAGCCCCCATTTCCCACACAGTGTCTCATCAGCCCCCATTCCCCACACAGTGTCTCATCAGCCCCCATTCCCCACACAGGGTCTCATCAGCCCCCATTTCCCACACAGCGTCTCATCAGCCCCCCATTCCCCACACAGTGTCTCATCAGCCCCCATTTCCCACACAGCGTCTCATCATCCCCCATTCCCCACACAGCGTCTCTTCATCCCCCATTTCCCACACAGGGTCTCATCATCCCCCATTTCCCACACAGGGTCTCATCATCCCCCATTTCCCACACAGCGTCTCATCATCCCCCATTCCCCACATAGTGTCTCATCAGCCCCCATTCCCCACACAGGGTCTCATCATCCCCCATTTCCCACACAGTGTCTCATCATCCCCCATTTCCCACACAGCGTCTCTTCATCCCCCATTTCCCACACAGGGTCTCATCATCTACCCATTTCCCACACAGCGTCTCATCATCCCCCATTTCCCACACAGTGTCTCATCAGCCCCCATTCCCCACACAGCGTCTCATCAGCCCCCATTCCCCACACAGCGTCTCATCATCCCCCATTCCCCACACAGCGTCTCATCAGCCCCCATTCCCCACACAGCGTCTCATCAGCCCCCATTTCCCACACAGCGTCTCATCAGCCCCCATTTCCCACACAGCGTCTCATCAGCCCCCATTTCCCACACAGCGTCTTATCAGCCCCTATTCCAAATGCGTCCTCATTCCCTTGTACCCTGGGTCCACCATGGTGCAGCTCCTCTCCTCACATGGCTCCATGCTGCAGCCCCTTGGTCCTCTCTTCGCACGGCTCCATGCTGCAGCTCCTCATTTCCGGATTCTCTTCTCCACCAGCAGCTTCCTGCAATCGACTCCTCCCCCTCAAGAAATCAACTCCAGTTTAGACGCTACACTGCAGTCAGATCTTCAATTGTACTCGTGTCTAAGATACGTGTACAATTGAATACTGGGAGCCGGCGCGCTGCAGCTTCTCTGTGCCGGCTGTCAGCTTGACAGTCGGCACAGAGAACAGCTGACTCCCAGTCCGGGGGGCGGCAGAATGCAGCTGCTGGGGGAGACACTGCGGACCGCCGCGTTAGGTGGCCCGACTGCGCCCCCCTGCCAGCTGCGCCCGGGGCAAATGCCCCGGCTGCCCCCCCCAGATACGCCACTGCACCAGTCTGAGTCATGACATTGTGGGACCTAGTCAGAGGCACCAAAAAGGCCATTGAAGAGAACACACAGCTAACTGGAC
Organism: Ranitomeya imitator; assembly: GCF_032444005.1. Taxonomy (NCBI): domain Eukaryota; kingdom Metazoa; phylum Chordata; class Amphibia; order Anura; family Dendrobatidae; genus Ranitomeya; species Ranitomeya imitator. The sequence continues at coordinate 882,471,857 of NC_091282.1, read as the reverse complement.
AGATAATGCTGACTGTACAAAAGTGATTGTGTATAGAGGTATACTCAGAAAATGTTTTTTTTTTTTTTTTAAAAACCTCGCCAAATAGAGACTTTATGATACTTTAATTAGGTGTATTCTTATAACTGTAAGTTTGCAGCACTGAGGTCCTGGTTTCAAATTTTAACCAAGGAAAAGATTTATAAGAAATGTGTATAATCTCTCCATGTGTTTGTGAGTATCCTTCACACCAAAGACATACTGTAAGGAATTTAGTTTGTGAGCCAAAATGGTGACAGACAGTAATGATGATGTCTGTAAAGCGCTGTAGAAATAATGGTGCTGTATAAGTTAGTAAAATAAATAATTGAATATTCTTTGCAGGTCAAAAGATCTGAATGTTATTTAAATGTAATTTTTCTTTGGACAATATGTAATAAGAAAAACATTCTATATTTTCTTCTTGGTGGGTGGTTCTCTTTCATACTTCAAACAAATCAGAACGTGTGTAACAGCAACTCAGTAAGTAAGTAATGGTGTGTGAAAAGTAGTTCAATACAGTCTTACAATTTCACTTATTGCATAGCAGTTAATTTTTTTTATTACAATAAGTAAAATTAATTCTTTGACATTTATTGATTTTTGTGATGACGCCATTATAAAAACACTATTCATTTATCAATTCAGTTTGATGACTTTAGAGAAGGGGAATGGGATTCCATAAAAAAATGAATTTCGGATGTTAGTTTTAATATGAGTGATGTTAAATAGACACACCATTTTGACCCATTTGTCATTGATATTGATATTGTAAAAGCGCCAACCTAAAAGATAATTATTTGCTTGGTAATGGAATTCTGCAGGAAAGTCCTGGATACAGACTGTAGTTATATAAATAGGACATTCACTGTGATCTAGTGAGTCATTTTCTTCTTGTCATGTCTTGTAAAAAATAAATCAAAATTTACAAAATTGATAAGTGCTATATGTTTCACATCAGATTCATAGCAAAATACTAAAGAAGTAAAATTAAAAATCATTCCTGCGGCGCGGGACCTACCACACATTATTTATCGGGAGACCGACACACCTAGCTTACTCTAAAGCATCATCACGGATAAACACAGTAAATGTATGTACGCAAACTGTCTTTTTATCAAAATATTCAATGTGTAGCAACGGCTTAAGTTGCAACTGGTGAAATTATATTGCTCCCTGATTACCGGAACTGAACACCTTTTTCCTCAGTGCGGTTATTAAATTCCTCAGTAGTAATGAAGTTCAGAATTTCTAGTCTATCTATTATATGATGATACAGACTACTCAAGTTAAAAAAAACGAAAAAACAAAAGACTACCCCCATTTCTTAAAAGAAAGACCCAACTTCACAAGAAATACTTTTCTTTATCTCTATACATAATATATTATCAAAGTATGAAATGATGAAAAGCCTGTTACCATTCTTTGAACAATAATGCACTTACCGTGACTAATTCTAATTATAGAAAGTTGGAAACATCACTTTAAAAAGTAGAAGTCATTTTCAAATGTCATTTACAGGGGAAAATAATTGGAAAATTATCATACGTTGAGAGATTCTCTGTACATTTACAACATCCAAGGTTGTCTCCATATACAGCATAAATTAAGGAACACAGTCAAATGTTTTAAAAGCTAGTTTTTCTCTGTGCTTTTGGTTGCATTCCATTTTTTATTTTGTTTTGCAACCAGATACTAATTTTATGTCATACAAAAAAGTTGTTCTTATTGATGAAGACTAACCAGAAGTAAAATGTAGAGCTTCAAAATGATTACACATTATGCTCTTTATGTAGAAACTCACATTGGATTGAGCTTCATGATGGTTCAAACGATTTCTCTCTAGAAACTAACATTAGAAATTTGTAAATCAGACTTAGCCACTCTTAACTCCTTCATGACGATTTTCTAGTTTTTCCTTTTTGTTTTTTCATCCCCTTCTTCTATGAGCCATCATTTTTTATTTTTCTGGCCATATAGCCATATGAGGGCTTGATTTTTGCTGGGCGAGTTGTACATTTGAGCGACACCATTAAATTTACCATTTAGCATACTAGAAAATGAGAATTCCACAATTTTTTTTTTATTTACCATCTTCACTATATGGTAAAACTGACCTGGCAATATGATTCTACAGATCAGTATGAGCATGCAGATGCCAAACATTTTTAGTTTTTTTTATTTAGGTAGTGAAAAATACCGTAATTCGGAAATTTGCAAAAAAAAAAATGTTTTTCTCGTCATTTTTTGAGACCCCTAACGTTTTCATTTTTCAGTATCTGGGGCTGTGTAAGTCAGGAGTGTCAAACTGCATTCCTCGAGGGCTGCAAACAGGTCATGTTTTCAGGATTTCCTTGTACTGCACAGGTGATAATTTAATCACCTACACACATAATGATTACAGCACCTTGTGCAAAGCTAAGGAAATATTGAAAGCACGCATGGTTTGCGGCCCTCGAGGAATGCAGTTTGACACCCCTGGTGTAAGGGCTTATTTTTTGTGCCCCGAGCTGTTGTTTTTATTGCTACCATCTGGGCATAATTACTATGCTTGGATCGCTTCTTATTGCAGCCAAAAAAAAACATAATTCTGGGGTTTGTTTATCTTTTATACTGTTTACCGATCAGATTAATTTATTTATATTTTTATACATTGAACATTTCTGAATGCAGTACTACCAAACATGTGTATCATTTTTTTTATTGGGGCAAAAGGGGCATGATTTGAAATTTTCAGTTTTTTTTTTTTTTACTTTTTTTTTTAAACTTTATCTAATAGTCCCCTTGAAGCTATGATCGTCTGATTGCCTGTGCTATACATAGCAGCAGTGCTTCGGTATTGCTATGTATAACAGAAATAACTATCTGCTATGAATGCCTATCACAAGCTGGTGTTCACAGGAGTATCGTAATGACAGGCATGAAGCTTTTCTGCAGAGCCCCAGCTGTCATGGCAACTCATCAGTGTCCCGTGATCACGAGTCAAGGATGCTGATGGGCAGGATGAATGACGCACTTCCGGCTGCACGTGTTAAATCCTGCTTTCAGTTATTGATAGCGGGATTTAACTGGTTAGCAACTGCGGGCGGAGCACCACTCCACTCATGACTGTTAAAGGTACTTGATGGCTGATTAAATCAGCCCAAATTAAAGGCAGGGACACTGCTTTGGATTCTCATCCCATTTGTTATTATGTAGTATAATAAGGAAGTGGAGAGGGAAAAACAATACCAGGTACTTCTATTATGGTTCTCAAAATCCAACTCTACAAGGATGGGTTTATTTTTTCAGCTTTCTATGGGACTTCCTTTTCTATACGTTATTATGCTCTACGTAAGTAACAACATTGGTGGATCAATCTCAAAGTAATGTTTTCTTAAAAACTACATCTTCATGAAGTAGAGTTATTAATATGCTTTTTTGTTTCTTACAAAACAAATAGTGATAAATAGTGATATAACAGAGGTATAAAAGACATGCCTTAATAGTGTCAATTAGAGATGAAATATGCAAATTGCCTCTTCAGAGAAAAAGAGGACTTGAACTCTATAGGAAGTAGCGATCTTACAAGTCACAATCCACCCTTTAATGAGTCTTGCAATATGACTTAGGATAAGAGCCAAATCAGTATCTCAATTCGCAGACACGGTGTTTCGGGCTGTTGGCCCTCGTCAGTGCGAAGCATGAGAACTGATTTGGCTAGGTGAGAGGCTCTGGACTGAGATGAAAGAATCAAATCCCAGGAAACTGGTTTATCAGCCAGATCAGTAATCTGTAAAAGCTGCAAACCTTCTTAGCTTCTAGCCTTCCTGCCTTTTCTTTTAATTAGCCAGGCTGAAGCCATGTTGTGTGTTTGTTGATGATGACGTCAACCCAGCCCAGTTAATCAGATGTAGTGCTGGTAATGATGGGAGGTAAAAAGATTTGCAGGTCTCCCATCCAATGGTCACAGATTATTAAACTATTAAATGGACCGGAATCCTGCAGATCAATTTTCTCAGCTCTATTACATAGTTACATAGTTATTAAGGTTGAAGGAAGACTTTAAGTCCATCTAGTTCAACCCATAGCCTAACCTAACATGCCCTAACATGTTGATCCAGAGGAAGGCAAAAACCCATGTGGTAAAGAGTAAGCTCCACCGTGGGGAAAAAAATTCCTTCCCGACTCCACATACGGCAATCAGACTAGTTCCCTGGATCAACGCCCTATCAAGGAATCTAGTGTATATACCCTGTAACATTATACTTTTCCAGAAATGTATCCAGTCCCCTCATAAATTTAAGTAATGAATCACTCATTACAACATCATACGGCAGAGATTTCCATAGTCTCACTGCTCTTACAGTAAAGAATCCGCGTCTGTTATTATGCTTAAACCTTTTTTCCTCCAAACGTAGAGGATGCCCCCTTATCCCTGTTTCAGGTCTATGATTAAAAAGATCATCAGAAAGGTCTTTGTACTTTCCCCTCATATATTTATACATTAAAATAAGATCACCCCTTAGTCTTCGTTTTTCCAAACTAAATAGCCCCAAGTGTAATAACCTATCTTGGTATTGCAGACACCCAGTCCTCTAATAACCTTGGTCGCTCTTCTCTGCACCCGCTCTAGTTCAGCTATGTCTTTCTTATACACCGGAGACCAGAACTGTGCACAGTATTCTAAGTGTGGTCGAACTAATGACTTGTATAGAGGTAAAATTATGTTCTCCTCATGAGCATCTATGCCTCTTTTAATGCATCCCATTATTTTATTTGCCTTTGTAGCAGCTGCCTGACACTGGCCACTGAATATGAGTTTGTCATCCACCCATACACTCAGGTCTTTTTCATTGACGGTTTTGCCCAGAGTTTTAGAATTAAGCACATAATTATACATCTTTTTACTTCTACCCAAGTGCATGGCCTTACATTTATCCCCATTAAAGCTCATTTGCCATTTATCAGCCCAAGCTTCTAGTTTACATAAATCATCCTGTAATATAAAATTGTCCTCCTCTGTATTGATTACCCTGCAGAGTTTAGTGTCATCTACAAATATTGAAATTCTACTCTGAATGCCCCCAAGGTCATTAATAAATATGTTAAAAAGAAGAGGGCCCAATACTGACCCCTGTGGTACCCCACTGCTAACCGCTACCCAGTCCGAGTGTGCTCCATTAATAACCACCCTTTGTTTCCTATCCCTGAGCCAGCTCTCAACCCACTTACACATATTTTCCCCTATCCCCATTATTCTCATTTTATGTATCAACCTTTTGTGTGGCACCGTATCAAAAGCTTTTGAAAAGTCCATATACACTACATCCACTGGGTTCCCTTTGTCCAGTCCGGAACTTACCTCTTCATGGAAGCTGATCAAATTAGTCTGACATGAACGGTCCCTAGTAAACCCGTGCTGATACTGGGTCATGAGGTTATTCCTCTTCAGATACTCCAGTATAGCATCCCTTAGAATGCCCTCCAGGATTTTACCCACAGTAGAGGTTAAGCTTACTGGCCTATAATTTCCGAGTTCAGTTTTTGTCCCCTTTTTGAATATTGGCACCACATTTGCTATACGTCAGTCCTGTGGTACAGACCCTGTTATTATGGAGTCTTTAAAGATTAAAAATAATGGTCTATTAATGACTGTACTTAATTCCTGCAGTACTCGAGGGTGTATCCCATCCAGGCCCGGAGATTTGTCAATTTTAGTGATTTTTAGACGCCGCCGCACTTTCTGCTGGGTTAAGCAGGTGACATTTTATGGGGAATTTTTATCACTAGTCATTATGTCTGTCATGGGATTTTCTTGTGTAAATACTGATGAAAAAAAGTCATTTAGCATATTGGCTTTTTCCTCATCCTCATCCACCATTTCACCCAGACTATTTTTAAGGGGGCCAACACTATCATTTTTTAGTTTCTTACTATTTATGTAGTTAAAGAATATTTTGGGATTATTTTTACTCTCTCTGGCAATGAGTCTCTCTGTCTCAATCTTTGCTGCCTTGATTTGCTTTTTACAGAATTTATTAAATTTTTTGTATTTATTTAATGCCTCCTCACTACCTACTTCCTTTAATTCTCTATATGCTTTCTTTTTGTCAGTTATTGCACCCCTTACAGCTCTATTTAGCAATATTGGTTTCCTCCTATTTCTAGTATGTTTATTCCCATATGGTATATACTGTGCACAGGTCCTATCCAGGATGCCAATAAACGTCACCCATTTTCTTTGTGTATTTTTATGTCTCAGGATATCGTCCCAGTTAATTGCACCAAGATCCTCTCTCATCCGTTGGAAATTTGCCCTCCTGAAGTTTAGTGTCCTTGTAACCCCCCTAACTACACATCTTATTAAAGGATACATGAAAACTTATTATTTTGTGATCACTATTCCCCAAGTGACCCCCAACCCTTATATTTGATATGCGGTCTGGCCTGTTGGTTAATATTAGGTCTAGCAGTGCCCCCCTTCTTCAGCGATGTGTCGGACTCGAGCGCCAGGTAGGCAGCACACCGTTCGACAATCCCTATCTTTGTGACAGATTGCCCTATCTGTTCCCCTAATAATTGAGTCCCCCACTACCAGCACCTGTCTGGCCTGCCCTGCTCTCCTATTTCCCTCCTTACTGGAGCAGTCACTCCCCCGGCTTTCAGAGAACATGCCTGGCTGCAGCAGTGCTACCCCTGTACTGGCACCCCCCTCATCTGCCAACTTAGCAAACTTATTGGGGTGTTCCAGATCAGGACTAGCCTCCCTGGCACTCTTCCCTCTACCCCGCTTCCTAACTGTCACCCAGCTTGCTACTTCACCATCCTGCAGCTCCATCCTACCATCCCTCCCCTCATCGATCCTATTGAGCGTCTGCTCAGTGAGCAGAAGACTCCTCTCCATATTGTCTATGGATCTCAGTGTTGCCAGCTGCACATTTAGATTCAGAATCTGGGTTTCCAAATGAACAACGTGCTCACATCTCGCACAGCAGTATGCACCCTCGACCGGCTGCTCAAGGATTGCATACATGTGGCAAGGCACCCTTCAAATATCAGGGACCTGGAGCAGTTTGCCAAAGAAGAATGGTCTAAAATTCCAGCAGAGCATTGTAAGAAACTCATTGATGGTTACCGGAAGTGGTTGGTCACAGTTATTTTGGCTAAAGGTTGTGCAACCAAGTATTAGGCTGAGGGTGCCAATACTTTTGTCTGGCCCATTTTTGGAGTTTTGTGTGAAATGATCAATGTTTTGCTATTTGCTTCATTCTCTTTTGTGTTTTTTCATTTAAGACAAATTAAATGAAGATAATAATACCAAATAATTTGTGTTTGCAATCATTTTCAGGAAGAAAATGAGTATTATCTGACAGAATTGCAGGGGTGTCAATACTTTTGGCCATGACTGTAACAATTATTAACCCTATGCTATTACAGAACAGAACCCAAGATACCACGACCAGTATTACCAATAATACCACTATGACATTAGTATCACATCAAGTGGCGATTGAATAAAAACACTACACAAAAGCAAACTAATGTCTCCAAACCAAGTCCATACATCACCACAACTTTAGTGTCTCAATGTTACCATCATCTTATTGCAGAACAAAATTGACGGTTTCAAAATAGCAATAATACCATATACAAGGGGTAAATATTATCCCACCATGACAACATATTACCACAACATAGTAACTTAATAAAACCACCATTGTGACCTTTAACAAAAAACACGCTACTATCAATATTAACCACTTGCCATGATTATTTAATGATATGTGCTCTGTAGACTATATAAATATATACAGTACAGGGAAACCCAGTGCCTCACTTAAAGACATGTCCAATTGAAGTAACTCATTTTCACTTTTCTTTTTGTGGCCCCCATATATTAATAATGCTTAATCATACTTCCTCTATAGATTGATAAAATCCTCCAATAGCAATTTTAATATAGCAACCATGCCTCTCACAATTCCTTGCTTCCACAACTAGTGGTTGAGTGGTTGTCCTCTTTGCCTGGCGCAAGCGGTGCATTGTAGTGGCATCTGTGCAACCTGCATTGAACTGTCAATGGCCTATGCTGTTGCTCTGGGCCTCTGGTAGGCTTCCAGTTTGAAAAAATAATATGGGAACAGAGAACGAATTGCCAACAGCTCTCTGCTCAACAATAGTCTTTAACTGGATGGGCATCTTAGGATGCACAAGGAGCTGAAACTAACACTAACCGCCAGAGGAACCCCTTCCTGTATAGGACTGCATTCGGTCACACTATGTGAAGCAATATTTACACTGGTGGTTCTACTTAATTATCTACAATAGAACAATGGGGTAACTAGTCTTGTGACTAATAGACTGTTATTACATTGGTAATCATCTTTTTAGTTAGCTATAACAAGATATCAACTATTGAGGATTATTTTACAGCTTAATATATCGCATTTTTAAGAACGGCCTTCACTTTATATAATTCAACTATGGTTTTCCAAAATTACTTTGTGTTTAATAGAAAACATTACATTTTACATATGAGTTCAAACATTTAATTTTCTGATACTAACCTTCTTGGAAATATAAATTACGTAGCATGCATTTATATTACATATTAGTAAAGAACGGTTCCACTAGACTTGTAAGCTAATTACTTTGGTCCCCTTGCTAATACATATGACATACTATAACTTATTAAGTTGTCCTTTAATATCTCTCCAAAGCAGGATGGTAACTTCAAATATACAGTATGTGTGTCTATTACTAAACAGGTATCATTTAATAAAATCATACTTGTATGGTCAAATTCTAGTATTTGTTATGACATATACAGTACATTAACAATGTAATTTATAAATCTATGTAAGAGCAGTCATAGATATGAAAATAAACATAAGTATGAAATTGATTGCTTATTATACTTAACTGTCATATTCATTTATACATAGAGATGGGCGGACGTATGGATGGTCAGGTCCATCGGGTTAGGCGCGAACCTTATAAAAAAGTTCGGTTAGGATACCAGAATGGTAACCGAACTTGATCCCGGACCACATTCAAGTGAATTCCGGGCACAAACATCTGTGTGACAGTATGGGAAATACCAGCTCTGACTCGTGGTAACCTTACTGAAATCACAGATTGTCACAGTCGCTGGGTACTGCTGTTTCCAAGCTGTCACACAGAGGACAGTGTGTGAGCCAGCAGCTTTGACCGGCTTTGAAAAAGTTACCACTGGCCAGGTGTCAGTTGATGACTACTACTCTCATAATCATAGACCTGGTCTTGCTGAGAGCAGGCGACACTGATGTGAGTATTCACTAGCCAATGCCTCTGCATGGAAAGAAAGATGTCCGTGAGATATAGAATTAGTGCAGTGCGTGTGTAGCTTACTGTACATGTATTTAGGTAGTGATAAAGAAATAAAATTAAAAGATGGCTTGGGGTCCCCTTATTTTTAATGACCAAGTGAGGGAGAGCAGACAGCTGGAGGCTAGTGTTATTGTTCTGGGAAGGTAGAAATAAACAGGGAGCTTAGCAGTCTATGAACCCCTTCATGACCTTGGGATTTTTCGTTTTTCCGTGTTCGGTTTTCACTCCTCTCCTTCCCAGAGCCATAACTTTTTTATTTTTCCGTCAATTTGGCCATCTGAGGGCTTATTTTTTGCGGGACGAGTTGTACTTTTGAAAGACATCATTGGTTTTAGCATGTTGTGTACTAGAAAACGGGAAAAAAATTCCAAGTGCGGTGAAATTGCAAAAAAAGTGCAATCCCACACTTGTTTTTTGTTTGGCTTTTTTGCTAGGTTCACTAAATGCTAAAACTGACCTGCCATTATGATTCTCCAGGTCAGTACGAGTTCATAGACACCTAACATGACTAGGTTATTTTTTACCTAAGTGGTGAAAAAAAAATCCAAACTTTGCTAAAAAAAAAAAAATTGCGACATATTCCGATACCCGTAGCGTCTCCATTTTTCATGATCTGGGGTCGGTTGAGGGCTTATTTTTTGCGTGCCGAGATGACGTTTTTAATGATAGCATTTCGGTGCTGATACATTCTTTTGATCGCCCGTTATTGCATTTTAATGCAATGTTGCGGCGACCAAAAAAACGTAATTCTGGCGTTTCGCATTTTTTTTCTCGCTACGCCGTTTAGTGATCAGGTTAATGCTTTTTTTTAATTGATAGATCGGGTGATTCTGAGCACGGCGATACCAAATATGTGTAGATTTGATTTTTTTTTATTCATTTATTTTGATGGGAGGCTAGAAGCAGGCATAGCACGATCGGCTCTGCTACATAGCAGCGATCATCAGATCGCTGCTATGTAGCAGAATTGCAGGTGTGCTGTGAGCGCCGACCACAAGGTGGCGCTCACAGCTGCCGAGGATCAGTAACCATAGACGTCTCAAGGACCTCTATGGTTACTATTCTGAAGCATCGCCGACCCCCGATCATGTGACGGGGGTCGGCGATGACGTCATTTCCGGCCGCCCGGTAGTTAAATAGGTGCGGGCAGATCGCGATTCTGCCCGCGCCTATTACGGGCACATGTCAGCTGTTCAAAACAGCTGACATGTCCCGGCTTTGATGCGGGCTCACCGCGGAGCCCTGCATCAAAGCAGGGGATCTGACCTCGGACGTACAATCCCGTCTGAGGTCAGAAAGGGGTTAATATCAGCTCACAGCTGTATGCATAGCCTTTACTGGTTATTAAAAAGGAAGGACCCCCCCCCCCAAAAAAAAAAAATGACGTGGGGTCCCCCCTATTTTTAATAACCAGTTAAGGCAAAGCAAACAGCTGCAGCATGATATTAAAAGGCTGGGTAAGACCATAGATATTGGCTCCATCCCAGCGCAATAAGAACAGCCCTCAGCCTCCCAAGAAACAGTTCTTGCTCTTCTCCTTGACTCTTCCCGCTTGCCCTGGTGCATTGGTAAGTGAGGTAATGGTTTTGGAGTTGATGTCAGCCGTATACTCTCCACTGACATCAACCCCAAGGATTAGTAATGGAAAGTGGTCTGTAAGACACCCTCATTACTAACCCCGTAGTCAAAGGTAATAAACACATGCATAGAAAAAAATTAATTTCATTGTACAAAAATACACCCCCTCTTTAATCATTTATTACCTTTAAAACATAAAATAAGCTAAATGGGTCAGCAGTAAATCCATTCCATGTCCCATGATGGTCCCCAACTCTGCTATATGCAGTGTTGAGTGTGGACATCAGTAATGTGACCACTCAGCACGACAGCCAGTACACATTGACAGTAGCAGGTAAATCCAGTTGCTGCGATGAGCACTTATATCACTAAGGTTATCTCAGTTCACACCTGATGAACTGCGGTAATTGTTGTGAATTCTGCTCTTGGGCTCCCTCCGGTGGTTGTTGATGGTAATGCAGTTATTCCTGAGCAGCAGTCTTGGACATGTGTTTCTGCTAATTGCAATTCTGACTGGGGTATTTAGCTGTGCAGGACTCATTAGTCCTTGCCAGTAGTCAATGTTCCTTTGGAAGTGTTGGTCCTCTGCCTGGCCTCTCCTGCTTGCTGCCAATTCAGCTAAGATTAGTGTTTGCTTCATTTTTTTAGACACACTGCTGTGTGTTTATTTCCTGTGCTTATCTTGTTTCTATTTTGTTCCTGCTAGACTGTGCCTGATGTTTTTCTCAGTCTAGTTGGATTTGCTGGAGTCGCAGATATACTCTCCACATCTTTAGTTAGGTGGTGGAGTTTTTGTATTTTTTCTGCTGTGGATATTTTGTAGTTTTTTATGCTGACCGCATAGTATCCTGTACTATCCTTTCCTATCTAGGTAGAAGTGGCCTCCTTTGCTTATCCCTGTTTTCTGTCTGCGTGTGTCTTTTCCTCTCCTACTCACAGTCATTATTTGTGGGGGGCTACCTATCCTTTGGGTATCTACTCTGAGGCAAGAGAGTTTTCCTATTTCCATCTTTAAGGATATTTAGTCCTTAGGCTGTGTCGAGGTGTCTAGGTCTGGTTAGGCACACCCCACGGCTACTTCTAGTTGCGGTGATAGGATCAGGGTTTGCGGTCAGTAAAGTTACCACTGCTCCAGCGAAGGTCATTTCATGCTGCTCCAAGGCCACCTGATCATAACAGGTAATATTACTGACATGAGTACTCTGAACGGAGCTGAGTAGACTGGATGAAGAAGACTAAGATTGTCGTGGGACCTCCATTTGAACTATGGCAGACTGGTGTGTATTTTATTTATTTATCATTTTTTTATGAAATGGGGAAATAGAGAAATTGTTGGGGAGTTTTAATTCAAATAAAGATTTTATTCTGTGTTTTTTTACTCTTTCTTTCTTACTTGGTTAATAATAGGTGTGTCTGATAGACGCCACCCCAGTACTAACCTCTGACCTTAATGTCAATGGACATTACACAGTTGACATCAACCCCAAAAATATTACCTCACCTGCCAAAGCACCAGGGAAAGCGTGAAGACTAGGGTTGAGCGAAACGGGTCGAACATTTTCAAAAGTCGCCGACTTTTGGCGAAGTCGAGTTTCATGAAACCCGATCCGACCCCTGTGCGTGGTCGGCCATGCGGTACGCGACTTTCGCGCCAAAGTCGCGTTTCAATGACGCGAAAAGCGCCATTTCTCAGCCAATGAAGGTAAACGCAGAGTGTGGGCAGCGTGATGACATAGGTCCTGGTCCCCACCATCTTAGAGAAGGGCATTGCAGTGATTGGCTTGCTGTCCGCGGCGTCACAGGGGCTATAAAGGGGCGTTCCCGCCGACCGCCATCTTACTGCTGCTGATCTGAGCTTAGGGAGAGGTTGCTGCCGCTTCGTCAGAAGCAGGGATAGTGTTAGGCAGGGTCCATTAACCACAAAACCGCTTGTGCTGTAGCGATTTCCACTGCCCAACACCACCTTCGGTGTGCAGGGACAGTGGAAGCTCCTTTTTTTTTTTTTTTTCCTCAGCGCTGTAGCTCATTGGGCTGCCCTAGAAGGCTCCCTGATAGCTGCATTGCTGTGTGTACGCCGCTGTGCAAACCAACTGCTTTTTTCAAAGCACAAATCCTCTTGTTCCTTCCTTTCTGCACAGCTATCTTGTTTGTTTGTCCACACTTTTTATTTAATTTGTGCATCAGTCCACTCCTTATTGCTGCCTGCCATACCTGGCTGAGATTACTGCAGGGAGATAGTAATTGAAGGACAGTTCCTTTTTTTTTTTTTTTTTTTTTGTGGGAGATTAAGATTGACATTTCTGCTAGAGTGCCATCCCTGTCTGTGTCATCTCTCACTCAGTGGGCCATAGAAAGCCTATTTATTTTTTTGCTTGATTTGGGTTCCAAAATCTACCAGAAAAAATCACAACATCAATCAGTGGGAGAAAAATATTGGCCTCAGGGCTTGTGTGCCACTCCTTACTCCTGTGTGTGCCATCTCTCACTCAGTGGGCCATAGAAAGCCTATTAATTTTTTTGCTTGATTTGGGTTCTAAATTCTACCTGAAAAAATCATTAAATCAATCAGTGGGAGATTAATATTGGCCTTTGGGCTTGTGTGCCAGTCCTAAGCGTGCCATCTCTCTCTCTCTCAGATAGTGGGCCATAGAAAGCCTATTTTTTTATTATTTTATTGGGTTTATAAATTTTCCCTGGAAAAAAAAAAAAAGTGGGAGATTAATATTGGCCTCTGGGCTTGTGTGCCAGTCCTGAGCGTGCCATCTCTCTCACAAATAGTGGGCCATAGAAAGCCTATTTATTTTTTTGATTGATTTGGGTTCATAATTCTACCTGAAAAAATCAATCAATCAATCAGTGGGAGATTAATATTGGCCTTTGGGCTTGTGTGCCAGTCCTAAGCGTGCCATCTCTCTCTCTCAGATAGTGGGCCATAGAAAGCCTATTTATTATTATTTTTTTTATTGGGTTTATAAATTTTCCCTGGAAAAAAAAAATGGGAGATTAATATTGGCCTCTGGGCTTGTGTGCCAGTCCTGAGCGTGCCATCTCTCTCACAAATAGTGGGCCATAGAAAGCCTATTAATTTTTTTGCTTGATTTGGGTTCCAAAATCTACCAAAAAAAATCACTAAATCAATCAGTGGGAGATTAATATTGGCCTCTGGGCTTGTGTGCCACTCCTGACTCCTGTGAGCGTCATCTGTCACTCAGTGGGCCCTAGAAAGCCTATTTTTTGTTTTATTTGTTTTCTAAATTCTCCCTGAAAAAATCATTTTATTTTCTTTGGTTTCTAAATTATTCCTGAAAAAAATCGTTTTTTTTGTATTTTTTTTCTCTAAAGTCTCCCTGAAAAAAAAAAAAAAAAAAAAATCTGTGGGAGATTCATATTGCCCCTTCTGCTTGTGTGCCAGTCTTGACTCCTGGGTGTGCCATCTCTCTCTCTCTCCCCAATTGTGGGCCATAGAAAGCCTATTAATTTTTTTGCTTGATTTGGGTTCCAAAATCTACCAAAAATAATCACTAAATCAATCAGTGGGAGATTAATATTGGCCTCTGGGCTTGTCTGCCACTCCTGACTGCTGTGTGCGTCATCTGTCACTCAGTGGGCCCTAGAAAGCCTATTTTTTGTTTTATTTCTTTTCTAAATTCTCCCTGAAAAAATCATTTTATTTTCTTTGGTTTCTAAATTATTCCTGAAAAAAATCATTTTTTTTGTATTTTTTTTTCTCTAAAGTCTCCCTGAAAAAAAAAAAAAATCTGTGGGAGATTCATATTGCCCCTTCTGCTTGTGTGCCAGTCTTGACTCCTGGGTGTGCCATCTCTCTCTCTCTCCCCAATTGTGGGCCATAGAAAGCCTATTAATTTTTTTGCTTGATTTGGGTTCCAAAATCTACCAAAAAAAATAACTAAATCAATCAGTGGGAGATTAATATTGGCCTCTGGGCTTGTGTGCCACTCCTGACTCCTGTGTGCGTCATCTGTCACTCAGTGGGCCCTAGAAAGCCTATTTTTTGTTTTATTTGTTTTCTAAATTCTCCCTGAAACAATCATTTTATTTTCTTTGGTTTCTAAATTATTCCTGAAAAAAATCATTTTTTTTGTATTTTTTTTTCTCTCAAATCTCCCTGAAAAAAAAAAAAAAAAAAATCTGTGGGAGATTCATATTGCCCCTTCTGCTTGTGTGCCAGTCTTGACTCCTGGGTGTGCCATCTCTCTCTCTCTCCCCAATTGTGGGCCATAGAAAGCCTAATAATTTTTTTTGCTTGATTTGGGTTCCAAAATCTACCAAAAAAAATCACTAAATCAATCAGTGGGAGATTAATATTGGCCTCTGGGCTTGTGTGCCACTCCTGACTCCTGTGTGCGTCATCTGTCACTCAGTGGGCCCTAGAAAGCCTATTTTTTGTTTTATTTGTTTTCTAAATTCTCCCTGAAACAATCATTTTATTTTCTTTGGTTTCTAAATTATTCCTGAAAAAATCATTTTTTTTGTATTTTTTTTTCTCTCAAGTCTCCCTGAAAAAAAAAAAAAAAAAAAATCTGTGGGAGATTCATATTGCCCCTTCTGCTTGTGTGCCAGTCTTGACTCCTGGGTGTGCCATCTCTCTCTCTCTCCCCAATTGTGGGCCATAGAAAGCCTATTAATTTTTTTGCTTGATTTGGGTTCCAAAATCTACCAAAAAAAATAACTAAATCAATCGGTGGGAGATTAATATTGGCCTCTGGGCTTGTGTGCCACTCCTGACTCCTGTGTGCGTCCTCTCTCACTCAGTGGGCCCTACAAAGCCTTTTTTTTTTTTTTTCCTAAATTCTCCCTGAAACAATCATTTCATTTTATTTGTTTTATAAATTCTTCTGTAAAAAATAATTTTTTTTTAATTTTTTTTTTCTGAAGTCTCCCTTTTAAAAAAAACAAACACAAATCAGTGGGAGATAAATATTTACATTTGCGCTTCAGTGACAGTCCTGCGTGTGTGCCATCTCATTTGTTGCCAACAACAACAGAGTGTGTAACATTGTGGCTGATTTTCGTTGTGGTCTCACCCACCTGTAAAGGGGTAGCTAAATCATACTGAAGTTATAGCTCACCGTGTAAGTTGTGTGACAGCAACAAATACCGTTCGTTTGGTAACGTTTTTAAAACAATGAGGAAGTCTGGTGGAAGAGGTCGTGGCCGGGGGCGTTCATTGTCAGCTGGTAATGAGGGTAGTGGTAGTGGTGGAGCATCAGGTGGTCGTGGGAAAAAAAATATTGCACCTAAGTCTGGAGCTGTGGAGCCAGGTTCGTCGTCTGGCTACACAAGGCCTCGAACCCTCCCTTTTCTGGGAGTAGGAAAACCGCTTTTAAAGCCGGAGCATCAAGAGCAAGTTTTGGCTTATCTTGCTGACTCAGCCTCTAGCTCTTTTGCCTCCTCTCGTGAAACTGGTAAAAGTAAAAGCAGCGCGTCGTTAGTGGATGTTCACGGTCAGGGGCAAGTCGCTTCCTTGTCCTCTTCAGCAAAAACAACAACAGAGAAGAATGCAGCAGGCGACACAACGGGTTACTCCATGGAGCTCTTTACACATACCGTCCCTGGCTTAGAAAGTGAAGCAGTTAACAGTCCATGCCCATTACAAGTTGAATCTGACATGAAGTGCACTGATGCACAGCCACAGCCAGACTACTATGCTGGTCCTTTGACTCAGACCACAACATTGCCCTCGCAGGGTGCTGATCAAGAATCAGACCCTGATGAGACTATGTTGCCCCATCACGAACGCTATACCACCGACCGACACGGTGACACAGACGAAGTTGCACACGAGCTACAAGAAGAGGTAATAGATGACCCAGTTCTTGACCCCGATTGGCAGCCATTGGGGGAACAGGGTGCAGGCGGCAGCAGTTCTGAAGCGGAGGAGGAGGGGCCGCAGCAGGCATCAACATCGCAACAGGTTCCATCTGCCGGGCCCGTATCTTGGCCAAAACGCGTGGCAAAGTCAAAACCTGTTGGAGGACAGCGTGGCCATCCGGTTAAAGCTCAGTCTGCAATGCCTGAAAAGGTATCCGATGCTAGAAAGAGTGCAGTCTGGCATTTTTTTAAACAACATCCAATTGATCAGCACAAAGTAATCTGTCAAAAATGTTCAACTACCTTAAGCAGAGGGCAGAATCTGAAAAGTCTCAATACAAGTTTCATGCATAGACATTTAACCACCATGCATTTGCAAGCTTGGACTAACTACCAAACGTCCCTTAAGGTTGTAGCACCCTTGGCCAATGAAGCTACTCATCAACGCAACATCCCTTCCGGCAGTGTAGGGCCACCATTTTCTGCACCACCTGCAGTATCTGTGCAGGTTTCTTTGCCAGGCCAAAGCAGTCAGGGTCAGGGAATCTCCAGTTTTGTAGTAGGAAACACTGCATCTAGGGCACCGGCGGCAACAATACCATCTCCCACCGTCTCTCAGTCTGCCATGTCCACCGGCACCCCCGCTAGTTCCACGATCTCCAGCTGTCCAGTCCAGCTCACCCTACATGAGACTATGGTTAGAAAAAGGAAGTACTTAGCCTCGCATCCGCGTACACAGGGTTTGAACGCCCACATAGCTAGACTAATCTCGTTAGAGATGATGCCCTACCGGTTAGTTGAAAGCGAAGCTTTCAAAGACCTGATGGACTACGCTGTACCACGCTACGAGCTACCCAGTCGACACTTTTTTTCCAGAAAAGCCATCCCAGCCCTCCACCAGCATGTTAAAGAGCGCATCGTCCATGCACTCAGGCAATCTGTGAGCACAAAGGTGCACCTGACAAAAGATGCATGGACCAGTAGGCATGGCCAGGGACGTTACGTGTCCATCACGGCACACTGGGTAAATGTGGTGGATTCAGGGTCCACAGGGGACAGCAAGTTTGGGACAGTTCTGCCTAGCCCACGGTCTAGGAAACAGTTGGCTGTAGCCGTTCGCACCCCCTCCTCCTCCTCCTCCTCCTCGTCCTCCTGCAGAAGCGAGAGCTCGTCCACAGACCGCAGTCGCACAACCACTCCATCCGCAGCTGCCACTGTTGCACACCAGGTCTCCCATTATGGGGCAGCTACTGGCAAACGTCAGCAGGCTGTATTGGCTATGAAGTGTTTGGGCGACAACAGACACACCGCGGAAGTTCTGTCCGAGTTCTTGCAGCAAGAAACGCAGTCGTGGCTGGGCACTGTAGATCTTGAGGCAGGCAAGGTAGTGAGTGATAACGGAAGGAATTTCATGGCTGCCATATCCCTTTCCCAACTGAAACACATTCCTTGCCTGGCTCATACCTTAAACCTGGTGGTGCAGTGCTTCCTGAAAAGTTATCCGGGGTTATCCGACCTGCTCCTCAAAGTGCGTGGACTTTGCGCACATATCCGCCGTTCGCCTGTACACTCCAGCCGTATGCAGACCTATCAGCGTTCTTTGAACCTTCCCCAGCATCGCCTAATCATAGACGTTGTTACAAGGTGGAACTCAACACTGCACATGCTTCAGAGACTGTGCGAACAGAGGCGGGCTGTTATGTTTTTGTGGGAGGATACACATACACGGGAAGGCAGTAGGATGGCAGACATGGAGTTGTCAGGTGTGCAGTGGTCGAAGATTAAAGACATGTGTCAAGTCCTTCAGTGTTTTGAGGAATGCACACGGCTGGTTAGTGCAGACAACGCCATAATAAGCATGAGCATCCCCCTAATGTGTCTGCTGATGCAAAGTTTGACGCACATAAAGGATCAGGCGTCTGCACCAGAGGAAGAGGAAAGCCTTGATGACAGTCAGCCATTGTCTGGTCAGGGCAGTGTACAGGACGAGGTAGCGGGCGAAGAGGAGGTGGAGGATGAGGAGGATGATGGGGATGAGTATATTTTTAATGAGGAAGCTTTCCCGGGGTCATTGGAAATTGGTGGCGTGGCAAGGGCGGGTTCTGGTTTTTTGAGGGACACAAGTGACGTAGATTTGCCTGCAACTGCCCCTCAACCAATCACAACCGCAGATTTGACAACTGGAACTTTGGCCCACATGGCGGATTATGCCTTGCGTATCCTCAAAAGGGACACACGCATTACAAAAATGATGAACGATGACGATTACTGGTTGGCCTGCCTCCTTGATCCTCGCTATAAAGGCAAATTGCAAAATATTATGCCACATGAGAACTTGGAACTAATATTAGCAACAAAACAATCAACTCTTGTTGACCGTTTGCTTCTGGCATTCCCTGCACACAGCGCCCGTGATCGTTCTCACACGAGCTCCAGGGGCCAGCAGACCAGAGGTGTTAGAGGGGCAGAAATCAGAAGTGGCGTTGGCCAGAGGGGTTTTCTGACCAGGTTGTGGAGTGATTTTGCTATGACCGCAGACAGGACAGGTACTGCAGCATCAATTCAAAGTGACAGGAGACAACATTTGTCCAGTATGGTTACAAACTATTTTTCATCCCTTATCGACGTTCTCCCTCAACCGTCATTCCCATTTGATTACTGGGCATCCAAATTAGACACCTGGCCAGAATTGCTGAATATGCATTGCAGGAGCTTGCTTGCCCGGCAGCTAGTGTCCTATCAGAAAGAGTATTCAGTGCTGCAGGTTCAATACTAACTGAAAAAAGGACTCGTCTGGCTACCCAAAATGTAGATGATCTAACCTTCATTAAAATGAACCACAACTGGATTTCGAAATCTTTTGCCCCACCTTGCCCGGCTGACACCTAACTTTCCTATGAAAAGGTCTTGCCTGTGGACTCTTCTGAATGACTTTTCCAATCTCGTAATTTTCTGCACCTGATTGTCCAGCATACGACATGTTTACTCCTAACAAAATGGCCAAACTCCCCACACGGGGCCGTGGTATCGCCACTTTGCGCCAGCACCCGTGAGAGTGCTGTTTGTCTGAAGAGGTGGGTGTGCCCGCTTTTGGTCGACGGCACTGCCACTGGGTCCCTCATAGTACAATAAAGTGTCTCTGGCGGTGGTGGTGCGCACCCAACGTCAGACACACCATTGTAATATGAGGGGCCCTGGGCCTGTACCGCCGGCCACAAGACAGTTCCCCCCCCAGCTCAAACAGTGCTCTACCACTAGCAAAATTATCTCTCACAGCTTTACCAATGTTTAGTCTATGCGCTGACATCCTTCAATGCCTGGCACTGACAATACCATTGTTTTGACATTTTTGTTATGTTAGGCCTTCGAAGCCTGTCTGCGGTCCGTTCTTTCTACAACTACTACACTGACCAGGCCACTGCTGGCCGTGTTCCCCTGGAACCAATTTAAACTTGCCTACAGCCAGCCCAATTTTGTTATGTTAGGCCTTCTTAGCCTGTCTGCCGTCACTCCTTCCACTAGACTTCCACTGACCAGACCACTGTTGCCCGTGTACCCCTGGAACCAATTTTAAATTGCCAACAGCCAAATGTTATTATGTTAGGCCTTTGATGCCTGTCTGCCGTCACTCCTTCCACTAGACTTCCACTGACCAGACCACTGTTGCCCGTGTACCCCTGGAACCAATTTTAAATTGCCAACAGCCCAATGTTATGATGTTAGGCCTTTGATGCCTGTCTGCCGTCACTCCTTCCACTAGGCCTCCACTGACCTGTCTACTGCTGCCCGTGTTCCCATGGAACCAATTGTAAATTGCCTACAGCCAGCCCATTTTATTACGTTAGGCCTTCGAAGCCTGTCTGCGGTCCCTCCTTCCACTAGGCCTCCACTTACCTGTCTACTGCTGCCCGTGTTCCCCTGGAACCAATTTTAAATTGCCTACAGGCAGCCCAATTTATTATGTTAGGCCTTCGAAGCCTGTCTGCGGTCCCTCCTTCCACTAGGCCTCCACTTACCTGTCTACTGCTGCCCGTGTTCCCCTGGAACCAATTTTAAACTGCCTACAGCCAGCCCATTTTATTATGTTAGGCCTTCGAAGCCTGTCTGCGGTCCCTCCTTCCACTAGGCCTCCACTGACCTGTCTACTGCTGCCCGTGTTCCCCTGGAACCAATTTTAAATTGCCTACAGCCAGCCCATTTTATTATGTTAGGCCTTCGAAGCCTGTCTGCGGTCCCTCCTTCCACTAGGCCTCCACTTACCTGTCTACTGCTGCCCGTGTTCCCCTGGAACCAATTTTAAATTCCCTACAGGCAGCCCAATTTATTATGTTAGGGCTTCGAAGCCTGTCTGCGGTCCCTCCTTCCACTAGGCCTCCACTGACCTGTCTACTGCTGCCCGTGTTCCCCTGGAACCAATTTTAAACTGCCTACAGGCAGCCCAATTTATTATGTTAGGGCTTCGAAGCCTGTCTGCGGTCCCTCCTTCCACTAGGCCTCCACTGACCTGTCTACTGCTGCCCGTGTACCCCTTGAACCAACATCATAAAATAAAAAAAAAAGTATTTTGCTTATAAAAAAGAAAATACTGGTGAGATATCAAATGCAGACATTTTAACATTAAAAACAAACACACAACTAAAATCTGGTACAGTACTAAAAATGGCCACCAGCTACAATTACTTTCTCCTGCAAGTAGTTAACTGAAAGGTTTTTTAAATTGAAAACACAGATATGGCATCCACCGAGTGTTGTCCTGTCGCGTCTTCTTTATATTATTGCCGAGAAGATGCAAAACAATGAAAATAATAAAATCATTAATTACCAAAATAATAGAGAAAGTCAACACCACATTGCAAATAAACATTCATTCCAAATAAAGAAGCAGGGCGCGTCCGAGGGTGAGTATATACCTAATAAGAATATAATCACCCTCGGACGCGCAATGCTTATTTCCAACAGCCTTCCTTCCTAAGAATCAGCCCTTCCGTGGTGTAGAGAGACGTTGTGTTACACTCCAAGGTGTTCCCCAGGTTGTCTTTCCTGAGCTTCGATCTTCCGGCTCTCGTTTAGTAGTTCTTGGAAGCTACACTGCATTAGGCCTTCAAATTGGGTATGGGGTGTAGAGAGAGGGTGTGTTACACTCCAAGGTGTTCCCCAGGTTGCCTTTCCTGAGCTTCGATCTTCCGGCTCTCGTTTAGTAGTTGTTGGAAACTACGCTGCATTAGGCCTTCAAATTGGGTATGGGGTGTAGAGAGAGGGTGTGTTACACTCCAAGGTGTTCCCCAGGTTGCCTTTCCTGAGCTTCGATCTTCCGGCTCTCGTTTAGTAGTTCTTGGAAACTACACTGCATTAGGCCTTCAAATTGGGTATGGGGTGTAGAGAGAGGGTGTGTTACACTCCAAGGTGTTCCCCAGGTTGCCTTTCCTGAGCTTCGATCTTCATGCTCTCGTTTAGTAGTTGTCGGAAACTACGCTGCATTAGGCCTACAAATTGGGTATGGGGTGTAGAGAGAGGGTTTGTTACACTCCAAGGTGTTCCCCAGGTTGCCTTTCCTGAGCTTCGATCTTCCGGCTCTCGTTTAGTAGTTGTTGGAAACTACGCTGCATTAGGCCTTCAAATTGGGTATGGGGTGTAGAGAGAGGGTGTGTTACACTCCAAGGTGTTCCCCAGGTTGCCTTTCCTGAGCTTCGATCTTCATGCTCTCGTTTAGTAGTTGTCGGAAACTACGCTGCATTAGGCCTACAAATTGGGTATGGGGTGTAGAGAGAGGGTTTGTTACACTCCAAGGTGTTCCCCAGGTTGCCTTTCCTGAGCTTCGATCTTCCGGCTCTCGTTTAGTAGTTGTTGGAAACTACGCTGCATTAGGCCTTCAAATTGGGTATGGGGTGTAGAGAGAGGGTGTGTTACACTCCAAGGTGTTCCCCAGGTTGCCTTTCCTGAGCTTCGATCTTCATGCTCTCGTTTAGTAGTTGTCGGAAACTACGCTGCATTAGGCCTACAAATTGGGTATGGGGTGTAGAGAGAGGGTGTGTTACACTCCAAGGTGTTCCCCAGGTTGCCTTTCCTGAGCTTCGATCTTCCGGCTCTCGTTTAGTAGTTCTTGGAAACTACACTGCATTAGGCCTTCAAATTGGGTATGGGGTGTAGAGAGAGGGTGTGTTACACTCCAAGGTGTTCCCCAGGTTGCCTTTCCTGAGCTTCGATCTTCCGGCTCTCGTTTAGTAGTTCTTGGAAACTACACTGCATTAGGCCTACAAATTGGGTATGGGGTGGAGAGAGATGGTGTGTTACACTCCAAGGTGTTCCCCAGGTTTCCTTGCCATTGCTTCGGTCTTCCGACTCTCGTTTAGTAGTTGTAGAAAAGTACACTGCATTAGGCCTACAAAATGGGTATGGGGTGGAGAGAGATGGTGTGTTACACTCCAAGGTGTTCCCCAGGTTGCCTTTCCTGAGCTTCTATCTTCAGGCTCTCATTAAATTGTATTTAAATGGAACAACTGCATTTGGCGTACTAGTTGGTTTGGGGCCTACTATCGGTGTCTGCCACTCCTTGCTGTTCTCCTGGTTTCCTGTCCTGAAATTCCATTTTCAGGCTCTCGTTAAGTAGTTGTTAATGTTAGACTGCATTTGGCCTACTAGTTGGGTTGGGGCCTACTATCGGTGTCTGCCACTCCTTGCTGTTCTCCTCCACTGAACAAAGCTGTGCCGCCTGTTTACTACGGTTGCCAATTTTGAACTGCATTTCGACTACTTACTGATTTGGCCCTACTCTCTGTGTCAGCCTCTCATTCCAGTTGTCCTCCACTGCAATGCCCCCTGGTTATTCCTGTGTTACCAATTTTGAACTGCATTTAGCCCACTTTATTCTTTGGGCCTATATCTGTGTTTCCACTTCATCGTGCCCATTGCCCAGCCAGTGATAGATGAGTCTGCTGGTACATTGACCCATAACGCAACATTCCCCGTGCATGCTACACAACAACATTGTGACCCTGCTGAAAGTCAGGTTGCTCTTCCCGCATACCATACCACCTTACACGGGGACAAAGAGGAAGGTGCAGATGAAAGTGCAGGTTCCTTCATCAGGTGGGGGGAGGAATACTAGTTGGCGACGTCACTGGCACAGGGCCTCTCATAGTACGCAAAAGTGTTGCTGCCGGTGGGAGGCGCCCCCGCCGTGCAAACACACCGCTGTACTTTGAGGGGCCCTGTGCCAGTGCCAATGCCAACAAGTGGGCCCCCCCTGTTTGGTCAGGTTCACAGCACTTGCAAAGTTGAAATACTTACCTCTCCCTGCTCCACTGCCGTGACGTGGTCCAGATTTCCTGGGCCCACTAATTACTTGAACCAGCCCTACCCCACACAACTTTAGCCAAATGACCCCCAATTTCAAATGCCTTCCAATTATTATAAGGTAAATTACGCTTGACAAGCTTCATTAAGAAGAATGGATGGTTTTGACATTAAAATGGGCACTCTAGGTGTTTTCCTGGCCCCCACTCACTGCCGACTATGCTGCCCCATTGACTTGCATGATCGTGTTTCGGTCGATCCCGACTTTTCGCCATAATCGGCCGATTTCACTCGACCCGACTTTTGAGATAGTCGGGTTTCGCGAAACCCGGCTCGACTCTAAAAAGGTCAAGGTCGCTCAACTCTAGTGAAGACCCAAGGATAAGTATCAGAAATGGCACATCTAATGGATGGGCAATTCCTGGGGCGGCTGTGGGCTGGTTTTATTTGGCTGGGAATGGGCTAACATACATGGCCCTTACAAGCATAAACCTAGCTCACAGTTATCTGCTTTCCCCTAGGCTGATTATTAAGAATAGGAGGTACTGCATGTTGTTTTTTCATTAATTTATTTATTAGTATATTAGTATATTTCATTTATTTATTAGTAATAAATAAATAAATGAAAAAAAAACAATGAAATGTCCCCCCCCTATTTTTGTAACCAGCCAAGGTAGAGCAAGGTCCATGGATATTTAGCCCTCCCCAGCCTTAAAATAGCAGCTTGCATCCACCCAGAAAAAGCGCATCCACTAGATGCACCAATTCTGGCACTTTGCCTGGCTCTTCCGATTTGCTCTGGTGTGTTGGGAAGCGGAGTAGTATTATAGGGTTGATGTCAGGTTGCAATAACATCAGCTGACATCAAGCCCAGTGGTTAGTAAAGGAGAGTCGTCTATTAGAAATCCCAATTACTAACTCTGAAAGTTTAAAGCAAAAAACACACAGAAACAAAAGTGCTTTATTTGTGCAAAACAATCACCTACCATCATTTACCCATCTATGACCTTTTAGAAAATCAAATAATCCAAAAGGGTCCTCGCTAAATCCATCCCACGTCTGTCGACAATCTTCAACTCTGCTACATCCATATGAACTTGATGTCAGTGGACATTACACAGTAGATATCAACCCCAAGATATTACCTTGCTTGCTAACACACCAGAGCAAGCAGGAAGAACCAGGCAAAGCACCAGAGTAATAGCATACAATAGATGCGCCTTTTCTGGGGCAGCTGCTAGCTGCTATTTTTAGATGGGGGAGGGCCAAATATTCATGGACTTTCCCAGCCTGATTATTCCAGCTCTCAGCTGTCTGCTTTAGCTTGGCTGGTAATCAAAAATGGGGAGATCCAACATCTTTTTTTAAATTATTTATTTAAATAATTTTTTTTTAAAATGTGGGGGGCTAAAACTAGTGCCCAGATGTGCTGAGAATTCCAGCCCCAAGCTGTCTGCTTTAGCTTGGCTGGTTGTCAAAAATGAGAGAGACCCCATGCCATTTTTTTAATTAGTTCTTTAAACAATTAAAAAAACTGGAGTTGGGACCCCTCTATTCTTAGTAACCCGTTTTGCTGAAGCTGACATTTGCAGCCCCCAGCTGTGAGTTTTGCCTGGCTAGTTATCAAAAATACTGGGGAACCCACGCCATTTTTTAAATTATTTATTTACAGCGCAGGCACCAGCTGATAAATTCTCCCATCAATCACTCCTGCTCTCACTGTTATTGGCGGCAGCAGGCATAGGCTGATGGGAGCAGTAGTCCCATCAGCCTGTGCTAGTGACTGGAGGTAAACTTTATACCTCCGATCACAGCTGCATGCTCACACTGATTTTTAACATCATGGGAACCGTGGTTGTCTGACCAGTGGCAATGATTATACCACCGATCAGAAGCAGTGTTTGCCGCGCTCTCATGCACATGACAGTGTGGCAAACACTGGATGTTTTGATCCCCCCTTTCAAGTGAATTGGGTCCGGGTTCAGGTTTGGGTCCGGGTACTGTTCTGGTACCCAATCCTGAACTTTTTGTAACTGTTCGGCCGAAGGTGTGCTGGTGTCCCCCCATCTCTATTGAGGCAATTTTTTGTTTTATAAAATACATAAAAAATAGTTAAAAGATTTTCCTGGTGTCATATTGCTCACTCATAGGGTATTACATCTTCTTGGGTACATTTTGTTGTTATATAAGCCTCCAAAAACTTGTTCTAAATTTATCGGCATCATATTGCTTATCTATAGGGTGTAACATCTTCTTGGGTGCATTTTTTTGCAATATAAGCCTCCAAAACTTGTTCCAAATTTATCATTATCATATTGCTCACCCATAGGGTATCACATCTTCTGCTATGTATCGCATAGAAGCGCATTAAGGCCTCTGGAGTGCATTGCAGTCACAGGTATAGCTGTGGCTGCAATACAGAATAAAAGTAAGTGCGGTTTTAGCCAAGCTATTTGCTCAAGGCAGATTTAAAAAACCTGGCATGGGCTTTTATTTCTAGAGTGAACTATAGGATGGTAGTGGGTGGTTTGCTCCCTCAAGGCTGGGTCTTACAAATGGCCCATGGCCACAGATTCCATTTAAAAACCCTGCAGCATTGGGTCGGGTGTGTCAGTCCTGGTTTGCAAACTTCAAAGCAGCTGACTTTGCAAGCTTCAGCCTGTGTGAAGTAACACAGAGCCAAGAGGAGCCAAAGAGCCTGGCATGCCTCAGTGTGACACAGTGGTCCAATCACCTAATGCAACCGGTCTCAGATATGAACTGTTGTGACGCCCTGGCTGCGAACCGGAGGATACCGTGTGCTGTTTATTTTGTGACTTTTGGACATTAAATACGTTTGCTATGAACTTTCCTGGGTCACTGCCTCATTACTGCACGGTGTGAACACCGCTGCCCTACAGTACATTTAGTTGCTATATAAACTTCCAAAGACTTATTAATTCCACCAACGCATGCACTGTGCGCTGGGGGGTTTGGATGGTTTCTGTGCTGGGACCGGAGGGTATGTATGCATTATACAAAATCCTGCCCAGTGGGTGCGGCCTTGCACCATACACTTGTATGGAATGAGGCCGCGCCCTCTAGTCGACCATGCCCACTGGATGGGCATGTCAATAGTCAGGGCGCAGCATGCTCCATACAAGAGTATGGAGCGAGGCCACATCCACTGGACGGGTTCTGGGGAGGAGTATGTATAACTCATACAAACCCTTCAGTCTCGGCTCAGTGCGTGCTCTGAAGGGATTCATAAATCTGCAAAATGATCGACCATTTGGACCAGACAACCCCTTTTAGGTTTTGAAACTGTTTTACTGGATGCTTTTAACAATTGTAGGTGCCACAACAACAATGCTGGCTGTTGCCGCAAATTAATTTCACTGCATGTACCTAAGCATTGAGGCTTTAAGTCTCCACACCTCGACATGCTTCTTGGTTCTCGATCAGATGCCTCTCAATCAGCCAAACCATATCTCCACTTTGCACTGATGAGGGGCAGTACCCCGAAACACAGTGTTTGCAAATTGAGATTCTGGTTTGGCTATTATCCTAAGTCATGTGACAAGGCTCATTAAAGGGTCAACATTGACTGTTAGGATTGCTATTTCCAATAGGTGGCACTGGAGTTCTAGTCCTCTTCCTCTCTGAAGAGACAATTTGCATACTTTCTATAGGTGACTCTAAAGATCGAGTCCTCTTTTTCTCGAAAGAGACCATTTGCAAAACCGAAGAAATGTTCTTTCCTGTATAATGACTTGTATAAAAGCTAAATTAAAAAAGAAAATTAAAAAAATGCCTCCTTCACCCCTTAATAGCTGGGTCATCTCTCATCAAATTTCCTCATCATCTAAGACTACAGTAGATGACATAGTAGAGGGGAATATAAAACTACACTCACCGGTTGTCACCGGTAAATGTAATTTTAACATTTTACTACCTTATCTGGGCATGTGGTGTGTGTGACATGGTCAGACACATCCTGTTTAATTTATGAAAAAGGGATTCTGAAGCTCACAAAGGCTATGTGGAGAATGCAAAAGCTGCAAAAATTAATAGAAAGAGGAACTCTGATACACCCAGTATTAGACATAAAGGAGGGCCTCATTCACATTCTGTTAAAATTGTTAGGTGGTACTCCTAGAATCAAACAGCCTATGCACTAAGCACAAGGGCTGCCAAAAATTTGAAAAAGGGACTGCAATACAACCTGGGAGACATGTAGAGGAGAGAATCAAAAAATATGTTTTTTCCAATTTTTAAGGAGTGGGACTCCTAGACTAGTAAAGCCAATGCAAGGGCTAACAAATATTGTATGTGGTATACATTATTATTATTATTATTTATTTATATAGCACCATTGATTCCATGGTGCTGTACATGAGAAGGGGTTACATACAAGTTACAAATATCACATACAGTAAACAAACTAACAATGACGGACTGATACAGAGGGGCGAGGACCCTGCCCTTGCGGGCTTACATTCTACAGGATTATGGGGAAGGAGACAGTAGGTTGAGGGTTGCAGGAGCTCCGGTGTTGGTGAGGCGGTAGCTCCGGTGTTGGTGAGGCGGTAGCTCCGGTGTTGGTGAGGCGGTAGCTTCGTTGGTGATGAGGCAGCAGCGGTGTCAGTGCAGGCTGTAGGCTTTCCTGAAGAGATGAGTTTTCAGGTTCCGTCTGAAGGATCCGACTGTGGTTGATAGTCGGACGTGTTGGGGCAGAGAGTTCCAGAGGATGTGGGATATTCGGGAGAAGTCTTGGAGGCGATTGGATGAGGAGCGAATAAGTGTGGAGGAGAGAAGGAGGTCTTGGGAGGACCGGAGGTCACGTGAGGGAAGATATCGAGAGATTAGTTCAGAGATATATGGAGGAGACAGGTTGTGGATGGCTTTGTAGGTCAGTATTAGCAATTTGAACTGGATACGCTGAGGGAATGGGAGCCAGTGAAGAGATTTGCAGAGGGGGGAAGCGGAGGAGTAGCGAGGAGAGAGATGGATTAGTCGGGCAGCAGAGTTAAGGATGGACTGGAGAGGTGCAAGGGTGTTAGCAGGGAGGCCACAGAAAAGGATGTTGCAGTAGTCAAGGCGGGAAATGATGAGGGCGTGCACAAGCATTTTAGTAGATTGGGGGTTGAGGAAAGGACGGATCCTGGAGATATTTTTGAGCTGGAGGCGACAGGAGGTGGAAAGAGCTTGGACGTGTGGTTTGAAGGACAGGGCAGAGTCGAAGGTTACTCCGAGGCAGCGGACTTCGGGTACAGGGGAAAGCATGATGTCATTGACTGCGATAGATAGGTCAAGTAAGGAAGATTTGTGGGATGGAGGAAAGATGATGAGTTCAGATTTGTCCACATTGAGTTTGAGGAAGCGAGAGGAGAAGAAGGAGGATATGGCTGATAGGCACTCTGGGATTCTGGACAGCAGAGCGGTGACATCTGAGCCAGAGAGGTAGATCTGAGTGTCGCATAGAGGTGGTACTGGAATCCATGGGACTTTATGAGTTGTCCCAAGCCAAGTGTATAGATTGAGAAGAGTAGGGGTCCTAGAACAGAGCCTTGGGGGACTCCAACAGAGAGAGGGTGGGATGAGGAGGTAGTATGGGAGTGGGAAACGCTGAATG